>NC_058121.1:9209673-9518804 GCF_914725855.1 Thunnus albacares | reverse complement strand
AACCAGAGTTACAAGGTGCTGTACAATGCGAACAATTGAGAGAAGCATAAAATAGAATAAAATAAAAAGTTTAACAACATGAAATATCAATATAAAAACAATGAAACCATAAAAACCACACAGAAGGCAGGCACCGAAGTCATATACAACAATAAAAACAGTGATAGCAACACAGAGCAATCACACGTTATGAGATAAAGTGCTTACGAAACAGGTGAGTTTTTAAGAGCTTCCTAAAACTATGGACAGACTCTGCATTTTTTATTACTGAGGGAAGATGGTTTCAGAGGGTGGGGGCCACAACCACAAAAGCACAGTCACCCTCGGTCTTAAACCTAGATTTCAGGACAACCAGAAGGCATTGGTTGGTAGACCTCAGTGATCTCACCGTGGCCAGGGGACAATAATTCAGAGATATAAAACGGGGCCAGCTTGTATAGTGCTTTATAGGTAATTAAAAGAATTTTAAAATCAATTCTGCATTCTGTTGGTAAACAATGTAGGTTGGCCAACGCTGGTGTGATGTGTGCCCTATGTTGTGTATTAGTTAGCAGTCTGGTGACCACATTTTGGACAGACTGGAGCCGAGACACAGAAGAGTGATTCAGGGTTGTGAACAGTGAATTGCAATAATCAAGACAGGAGGACAAAAAAGCATGAATTATTTTTTCCAGATCTTGAAAGGATAATATAGCTTTGACTTTTTTTTTTTTTTTTTTTTTAGTTAATTAGTTAAAAGGTGAATTCTACTGATTTCGCACACTTGTCATGGGTAGTACTATTCAGCAGTGTGAAAACAGTTGTATAGTTGGCTCTGTAGGGAGTTTTCTAAACTCGGAACAAATAACTCTAGTGATTTATGGGTTATGTCCCCCAAACTTTATAAGAGCAATACTAAATCGCAGGAGTCCCTACCTCTTTAGAACTTAGTGACATTATGAATAGTAAAATGTCTGCACAGGGCACCTCTGATGAAAGTTGCTTCTGCTTCGAAACCTGTAAGGTGACAAAGCATTTTTCTGTTTGAGTGAGTGATTGGTCCCAGCCCAGTAAGGGCAAACATACTGCCTTTGGGTGTCCTGTCAGGGTGCCTTAGAGCACTAATAAATGGATTTGACAGAATTAAAGGCTACATAGTGTATCCACCCAGTGTGACGAGGAAGGGAATGAAGTTTAATGGAGCTGACATGCTAAAAGAAACAAATAATCTTAATTTATTGGTTACCTAGTTCATGTTAAATGAATTCAGACAGATGTAAGAAAGTAGAAATAGCATTAGCATTTCCATGTAGCCACCCACGTAATGTTTACCATCCGCCCAATAACAATGAAATAGTATTTTGTAATTTTGTGTTCTTGATATATTGATCTTATTAAACCAAGCATTACAGAGAGAATTCACAGTCTGTATTTGTCTGTTAATATTGCCAGATATTGAGTCGTGGACCCACAACTTAAGCTCCACTCCGGCAGACACACAAATACCTTGTCAGATTTTTATTACTGAAGTATTTAGAGTGATATTTTTTCTGTTTTGTACTTCACAATGTGGCCTGATATACAATTTTCTATCGCCCTTCTAGGATTTGGCTTGCACTGGTGTTGCTTCTCTTCCCTTCCTCTGTTGCCGCAGAAGAAGAGTCGTCACTTCTCGAAGGCTGGCGCGATGTCTGGCTCTTTCGCTTCCTCATCAACATGCTGGGATACTCCTCCATCATTATTCCCGGCTACTTCCTCATTAGCTACTTCAAGCGTAGTAATTACCTAGAAACAGGTATGGGCTTACAAATTTGAAAATGTTTGGCAGTTTAAGTAAACAAACTGGTTCCTGACCACCTTTATCCCAAGTTCATATATTGTTTTATTTATGTTTCCCTTTCTCTCAGGTAGTGGGATTTGCTACCCTTTTATCAAGACCTGTGTGTTTGGCAGTGAGGCCAAGACAGGTCTATTGGACGATGTGTCGGTTGCACCCAGGAATGAGGGTGATTCAGGCTCATCAATCAGACAGGTTGTCAAGTTGATCTTTTGTGCGGCTGGACTTCAGGTAGGGATCCTCCCAGAAAACAGTCATTTAAATACATAAAGCCACGTGCTGCTTAATCCCATAATACGTGCATATTAAGTTTTTCTACTTGTGCAGCAGTAGTGAGGGTTGCTTTGTTTGTTTTATCTAAGTATAGTCCGACTCAGTTTGGTCTGCTCTCAGCTCACAGGTGATGATTAAGAGACACTGCTGCTGGCCAGTAACTTCACCATCTACAAAAATCAAGCTCTACATTAAAGCTGTAGTAGTGAATATTTTTATTTTAATAATGGACCAAACAACAACAACAGTGTATTTCTGCTTACTGCAATTTCTTATTCTTAGGCATCGTACCTGACATGGGGCGTCCTGCAGGAGAGGGTGATGACACGTTCCTACGGAGCCACAACTCCAGAAGAGACAGGCGAGAAATTCAAGGACTCACAGTTCTTGGTCTTCATGAACCGTATCCTGGCTCTGACCGTGTCGGGCCTGTGGTGCATCCTGTTCAAACAACCTCGCCATGGAGCACCAATGTACAAGTACTCCTTCGCCTCACTCTCCAACATCCTGAGCAGCTGGTGCCAGTATGAGGCCCTCAAGTACATCAGCTTCCCTACTCAAGTCCTGGCCAAGGCCTCCAAGGTCATTCCTGTCATGCTCATGGGCAAGATCGTCTCCCGTAAGAGCTACGAATACTGGGAGTACTTGACGGCCGTGCTAATCTCAGTGGGCGTCAGCATGTTCTTACTGTCCAGCACGACCAGCAAGCACCCGTCCACCGTCACCACCTTCAGCGGGATCATCATCCTCGTTGGCTACATCGTCTTCGACAGCTTCACCTCCAACTGGCAGGACAACCTGTTCAAGTACAAGATGTCGTCAGTGCAGATGATGTTTGGCGTCAACTTGTTCTCCTGCCTCTTCACTGTCGGCTCGCTGCTGGAGCAGGGTGCCTTCTTTGACTCGCTGGCCTTCATGACACGTCACTCCGAGTTCGCCTTCCATGCCGTGTTGCTCTCCGTGTGCTCGGCATGTGGCCAGCTCTTCATCTTCTACACGATCAGCCAGTTTGGTGCTGCCATCTTTACCATCATAATGACCCTGCGGCAAGCCATCGCCATTCTCCTCTCTTGTTTCCTTTACGGTCACGCCATCACCGTGGTGGGTGGCTTTGGCATTGCCACAGTATTCCTGGCGCTCTTCCTGCGGGTGTATGCCCGTAGCCGCATGAAGTCAGGCCGGCGGTCAGCGCAGCCGCTCGCACAGGTGTAGCACTCCGAAGTCGCACCAAACTGGGAACTGAGGCCACATTTTCTGTGGTGCTTTTTCTGTCTATTTGTGTGTATCTATTTTTTTGTTTGTTTGTTTTTGTTCATTTTTACCATTCTTCTCCATTTTTTTTTTTTTTTGTTAGCAATGGTACAGAAAGGGATTCTGCAGTTTCGACTCTTACACCAAGATGCCCCCAAGGGGTCAATGTGATTTGTCAGGTCAGCAGTCACAGAAGTTTTCGAGTGCCTGTAAGATTGTCTAATACACAAGTCCCAATCTACAAACTGCCTCTTCACAGTCTGACAGTTGGTTTTCTTTTTCATAAACCACCGTATGTGGCTTGTGCACAAGGTTACTGTGACCCTGAAAAATACTGTATATGTGAGCTGTATGGTTAAGCATTAATCTTCAAGCTTTTATGACATTGCCCGATACTTTACCCCAAATGTTTGAACAAGACAGTCATCTTCCATAACAACAACTGTTCTATCCAGTGAGTTGTCTCAGATGCTTATTGCACACTCCTCCATGTTGGAGAGAAGGGGCCTTTACATGTCTTAATGTTGGATTTTATCATGTAAAGCTGTAAACATAGCTTGAACACATGGTGCATATATTTCTATTAATATGTTACAGAAGATACCATTTACAATAGTGGGTGGTAAGCAGTTTGTGTAATAAAGAACACACTACTGTATAAATTGTGTCATTTTGCCCCAACATCACCAAACCAGATGCTGCTGTGGGTTTTCTTTTTTTTTTATGGCACCGCATTATTTTAAGATACATTTTTTGTTGTTGTCAAAACACAATTTTACTTAATGTTTTAAAATCAGGCTAAAATCATGTAAATATATCTCTTAAGTCATTGTTTATTTCCAACCAACTTGTCTGTTGTGTACTTTTGTAAAAGGACTGCTTCGTGTGTTTCACTGTTCCATGTGAATGTTTGGCAAAATACTGAATGGATGATGTTGATGATGCTCATAGCTGTCACAAAGGATGTGGAGATGGACCCAAGGGGGAGTTTGCTGAACAGAATACAAGGGAAATGCAATGTTACTGGTACCTTGTTTTTATCATTCTATTTCCTCTGGTTACTGGATTAATAATAAAACACATTAAATTAACTTAAAACTATGATGTGAAGAGGTTTGATTTGACTGTTTCACATTACTTGTGCAAAAGGATTTTCTTCATGGTCAGTGCACTTTGCTTTGGAGGTAATACAATAATAATAGTAATAACAATAAACCTTATTCATGTAGCACCATTCACACACAAAATGCGGAACAAATGAAAACAAAAGCAAAAGTTGATCATTTAAACAACAAAAGAAACTTGGAATTGCATTTAAAAGGGTGCAAAACAAATCATAAAATATAAGTTAAACAATGCTTGGAAAAGTTTCAGTAGTGTACATGATTTAAAAACAAGATTGAGTTTAAAGCCAAGATAGCAGCTCTTTGAGGCTGGCATGTCTATTTAAAAAAAAAAAAAAACACCTGAAACTTCAGTACTGTCATATTTAAATTTTTACCTTGGAGATAAGAGTCGAGAAGTCAGGGAATTGAGATCAACCACAAACGTCACTGCACCAATTTGCACATTAATCCATTTCCTTCTAAACCACAAATGTCAACATAATGTAGGCTCTTGAGAAAAGTCAGGGGGTTGCAAAAGTCATTACAATTCACTCTCTGGGAACCATGAATGTCTGTACAAATCCAATCTGTAGATGTGGAGATTCTGACCTACAGGTGATGCTAGATAAAAAGTCAGGGGAACAACAAAGTTGGTGTGTTCATCCTCTGGGTGCCATGTATGTCTACCAAATTTTATAGCAATCCATCCGTCGGTTGATCTTTCAGTCTGAACCAAAGTGGTCAGCCGATCAAGTGACTGACCACATTTCCGCTAATGTGGCTAAAAATGGAAGTACAGTAGTAATAACAGAATTTAGGTAAAAGGAAGTCTGAAACATGGTGCACAAAAGCCTCAGTCAATGGCCTTGGATTCAGCAGCAGACAATTCCACAGTTTGGGTACAAAACTACAGAAATCAGCATCACTGTAGGTCTTTGTATTAGCTTTTGGTGTGGTGAGCACCATTAGGTCTGGATCAAAGTGCTATACCAGGTGTGGATCTTTGCTGTATGTCAACCAAATATTAAATTTAGTGAACTAAATGGAGGCAAGTGCAGAGACTTGAGTGACGTGAGCTCTTTCATTGTTCCTTAAACTCTGGTGGCAACATTCTGTAATAGCTGTAATTAACTTCAAACTTGCTTGGGAAGACCTATGAACAATGCATTGCATTGGGAGTAAAGGGGGATCAGGTCAACAGCATCAACATCTATATAGAATTTTTATCATCTGCAAATAAGTTGACAATCTCTTCTCATGAAACAGGCAAACAGGGTTTTGTCTTAACTATTTCTTTATTGCTACTGATCTTACAACAAACAGCGCAATGCCCTTGTTACTGTGGTAGAAGATAGTCAGCAGTTGCCCTGTGGCTCAAGATGCAGATTTTTGGCTCTAATGGCAAATGTGATTTTTATTTTCCCTCCACCATCTCTTCACACTCTTTCCCCTCTTTTCAGTCTCATCAAGAAAAGACAGGATTTTTTTTTATCTGAGCTGCTCTAAACTAATTCATAAACTAGACCACTATTATGATTCACCTTAATTCAAACTGAAGACTGGGTTTGACTGTGTTGTTTGAGAAGCATTTCCCCCCTTGGTTTATCAATCTCACAGCTGCTCAGTGGGGGAATTTCCCTGCACCTTTCATTTTACAACATCCTACACCACATCTGGCTTGGAGCAGTGTGTCACAGCATCTGTGTCTCCGCTCCTCTTTTCAATAATGCAAATGACAAACAAAACAGGTGTGGGGGGGGTAAAAGAGGTTGTGGACCTCCAGTTTCAGTCCACAGTCGAACCAGTCACTCCGGACTCTCACTCTGACTGCCGGGATGACCCCGGTTGAGTGTTTTATTCTAACTTTTATTAGCCAAGGGGAACATTTGACTGTTTTAACAATGCCCGACATCACTTGGAGCCTTTCCCGAAACAACCATGGTCTTCTGCTGATACCTCGCAGAGAAGCCGAACAGGAAGAAGATTCATGGCTTTGTCACGGAAACGAAGAAGCTGCTGAGAAGGTTAAAAGTATCAACTCCTTTTTTAAAATTGTTTTTTGGGAGATGAACAAGCAGCCAGATTTTCTAACCTTTATGTCACCACCACGCACTCAATTACTGTACAAGTGGAACATAAACACAGTTTGACAGACCATGTGTGAATCTCTCCACTCCCTTTCATCTAGTCATAAAGGTTATCATTTTCGTGGGTTCCTGTATTTTATGTTTCACCATACGTTTTTTATTTCTCTTGTGTAAGCCTTTTATCTGCACATCTTGCTTCCTTCCTACTCAGTGTGGGTGGGTGATCCTGTTCCTGTCTCTAGTATTTACCAAGTGCTGTCAAATATGAGAAGTAACACTGTGCTTGATGTGTGTAGCAAAATTGTTTCGGATCATAAGTGGCAGTTGTGTTTTTTTCTGGTATTTTGCATCGTAAATGTCATGGAAACTAAATTATGCCGCTTATACTTGACACACAGGCCTGCTGGATGAATGTGGTTGCAGGCGTAATACTTATCTCCCTCAGTGATATAAAAACCACACTTGACTGTGGTGGCCTGTTATCACTACTGAGACATTAATACACCCTTAGAGGCACAGTATGTAATTTTCTGCCGCTATGGGGATTCTCAATCCAAGCAATAACAAAAGACGGAGTTTGATGATGACGTGAAGTAGCGTGGGATCATGGGTGCTGTTGTCTTCATTGTTAAACAACCACCATTGCTGTCATTGCAGTCAGCTTCTCCTGGTTAGGATTTTTTCATTGCTCATTGTGTTCATTGCTCAGGAGGTTTTTACCAGGAGCCAAATTATCCGCAGAGGTCTCCTCCTCTCCAAAACAAACGGCCCCGATGATTAAAACCAGTAAAAACACTGAATAAAGCAGTTTCACGTTAAAAATCAGTGTATCTCTGCCGCTGTTTGGTGGACACAGGACGTCCGGAGGAGCTGCAAGCCGAGCTGCTGCTAAAGGTTGCGTAGAAATGGAATATAATATTCATAAGTATGTTTTAATTAGTGTATAATCACTTCAAAATAAGAATCGTTGTGTTTTTGTTACCTTAGAATGAGCCTTTTTCCCTATGTAGAATTTATATCTAAATAGGGAGCGGGTCCTCTTCCACGAAGCCCACCATGTTGCATGTTTCTACAGTAGCCCAGAACAGACAAACCAAACGCTGGCTCTAGAGAAGGCCTTTCATGTTTTTTGCAAGTTTCGCGGCCACCGTAGGTTCTCCTACATGCTTGGAAGCAGAGGGGTATTCAGTTGGTTGCAATCTACAACCTCACCACTAGGTGCTACTAAATCCTACACACTGGTCCTTTAAGCCGATTTTGTGGCTTTTCTGCGTTGCAGGCTGCAAAGGTCATGAGAAGTGTGACACTGCAAGCAAATGTAATACACCGCAGCCCACTGAAACACCAGGAACCCCCCAAACCCACACACACATAATTAATGCATAACGCATTTGTGGGTTGACAACAGATTTACACATGAGAGTCAAATGTTTCCACAGGAAGTCTTTTGTTAAAAAAGGGCAAGTCAGACCAGTTGCACCTTTCAAGTTTATGAGGGAAACCTCCACCAACTCTCGATGAACTTAAGTAGGAAATTTCCACCAGCTGACACACAAAGATGTTACTACAGAGCCAGACGGCCTTTTAAAGCCACCCATCAGAATATTTCCTGTTAGTCTAATTTGCTTTCTTTTTCAGTCTACGCACAGTATTCCATAATAAAAGACATCCATCTTATCTACAACCTTTGACCAAACTCATCATCATTGGAAAGAAGAGCCTGTTTTTTCAGGTGGAGATATACCATGAATAATCACACTTATACTGTGTAATCTCTTGGTTCCAGACATCAGTGTCCTGTGTCAAACCAACCTCTATCCCTCTATCTATTTCTACAAAAATGTTATTTTAAAATGAATTTCAGCAGCTCTGGAACCAATTACACTTACATTATGAAGCCAAAAGTATGTCTGCAATACATAAAATAACAAAACAAACTCTCAACAAGGTCCACTCAGAAGCTGTTCTGGAGCTTTGAGCGTAACACGTGATCTTCTACTGTTTGCGCAACTGTTATGGAAATGTAGATGTTCAAATTTCCATTTTTTTTATGACCACTTTAAAGACTTAAACCTTTCAAAGTTCATTCTGGTCAACTGCTGTTTCTGAGGTAAACAATGATGAACTTTGAAACTCAACATACTTACATGATATTTTATACAATAGTGTGCTTCCAACTTTAGCAGCAGCAGTCTCAAGAAGGCCCTCCACGTGGTCTAAGGATAGGGGGTATCACATATTGCACAAATTGTAAAGCCCCTTGAGGCACATGTGTGATTTGTGATACTGGTATTGATAAATCGAGGCAGCTAAATGGAATTCAACCATTATTCATTTTCTTATTTACTTTCCTACTTTGAGATGAGGAAGTAAAACCCTGCAGCCAGTTCCCAAAATCTTGTGGTAAGCCTTCAGAAAAGAGTGAAATCAGTTACAGCAGCAGATTAATACCTATGGTTTTGGAATGAGATGTTCAACAATCACATATGGATGTCTGCATATGTACTATAAGGGACATATATACTATACTATACTATAATATACTATACTATACTATGCTATACTACTAAATGCATTATTTTACAGTCATTCCCATAATGTACACTTATACAAAGATATTCTTGTTCATTTCTGTTCTATGATGCAAATGATTTATAGATGCTGCAAATTAAGAAGGTGGTCAAGTGAAGAAGGTGTGTCAAAACAAAAGTGTCATCTCCACCATGTTTCTGAATGACACAGTTTAAGTTCCCCACTTTCACTTTGACTGCAGCGAGTGTGTGTGCACACGGTTGTGCTGAGGAGGGACAGACACCCACGCTTCACTATTTTACTGATGAGAGCAGAAGATCTGCCGCCACCTCCTCAAAGCTGAGCAAAACCCATGACTTCCAGGAAAACTACATACTTTACATTTCCCCCAAATAGTTCTGCTGATGATGCCTCATACTTTCAAGAAAATGTGTTCAGCATGTGCCGGTATTTTACAATGTAGTTCCACGTGTGTTTTAATACCATGTTGATTGAGAAATTGCCGGAAGGACTCTTTTTCCGTTCCTAAATGTTTTGCTTATCTACTTCACTGTGTGACCTTTTGCTTTAGTCACATATTGCTAGTAAACACTTGTATTGGTTTTACGTTTTGTGGAAGTTCAAATCACTGATAACAGATCATTTGTGAATGAACTTTAATTTCAAACATTCCCTGCACAACCTCAAATTTCTAATGTCATCCATAACACAAGTGAATCTGAGTGAAGTGCCTGTAGATTCATAATTTTATCCAAGAACATGTTTAATATCATCTTTGATAGGCAGCCTTGGTGTTATCTTGTTAATTAAACTTAAAATAAACACTTGAGCAGGGAGGTATTGTAATGACATTTGTATCTTCCTAACCTATGGGCACATTTACAATTTTTTAGGCTAAATTACAATTTTTATTAGATCTAGAGGGTGACAATTAGTCAATTAATAGAACAACAGATAATGGACAACTTTTGATAATCAATTTATCATTTTGAGTCAATTTCAAGAACAAAAATATCCAAATTCTCTTTCCAGCTTCTCAAAGTGAGAATATTATCTGGTTTATTAAGTCTTCTATGATGGTAAACCAAATATCTTCTAAGGGACAAAACAAGACATTTGAGGGTGTCACCTTGGGCTTTGGGGAAAGCGATTAACATTTTTCACCATTTTATAGATAAAAACACCTAGTATATTAATCAAAAAAATGAACAGATTGATAATGAAAATAATTGCTGCATCCCTGTTACATTCCAATGTAGATTATGTACAAGTCAGGGTGTACAGTTGTCACTTCCAGTGTCAAAACACGAAAACAGGCTTAGAGTTGATTAGTATGGAACTGGAGCAGCAGAAATTTCAAGGAAGCCCTCCCTTAAAATAGTCTGATCCTACTTGAAATTTTACAGAATGTCTCCACCTAGTGGTCTTCTGAGAGAACAGTCTAAACCAGTGTAACATTTCAAGACAAAATGTCAACATGCCACCCCAAGTGTTGATTATTGTCAATATAAAGTAAATGTTTCCCTCTAATCTTGCAAAATTGATAGAGATATGTGCAAACATCTATTTTAAGTAAAGGTTCTTCCTGTGATTAAGCCATAGATACAACAGAAAGACAAAAGTAAGGTATTACATCTTTAATTTTTTGCAAAACAAGACTTGGAATACAGACAAGCCTGGACTCAGGCAAAGGAATCATACAGTCCTCTCTCCATGCAGCGTGCAGTGTTGCACATGAGCAGAACCCACCCAAACCCTCACCAGACCTGATCTGATAATGGAATGTACCATTCCCATGTTCACACATTTACCACTCCAACATTTAAAACTCAGTGCAACAGGGTACTCGTTAAAACAAATGTGCTGCCACCATGAACTTATACAGCAAAAACCAAAACTGCTTTTCTTAAAAGGGTCTTGCAGAGTAATGCTCTAGACACAAGAGCAACACTGGTCCACCACACAACATGAATGACTATTTGTTTTGCAGTTACTGCAGTTTTAAAGGATGAACAATTGAAAAGTGAGGCTAAAGTGTTAGAAATCTGGGGGTTGGTTTAATCGACTTCCTCCATGCGTGAAGCATCATCTTCACCGTCGCCTTCTAGTGGAGGAATCTCATCTGGGACGGATGTAGAGGTGGCCTCATCTGTGGGGACGTCATCGTCATCGATACCTAAGTAACAAAGGGGAGTTTGTTAGGGATTGATACAAGTAACAGGGATGCCAAAGCTACCAATATTGATCTACAATGTTGACTTTAATGTCCTTACCCAGTCCGAGT
The DNA here is from genome assembly GCF_914725855.1 of Thunnus albacares. Classification (NCBI taxonomy): domain Eukaryota; kingdom Metazoa; phylum Chordata; class Actinopteri; order Scombriformes; family Scombridae; genus Thunnus; species Thunnus albacares. The sequence continues at coordinate 9,507,455 of NC_058121.1, read as the reverse complement.
TTGATCATTCTGTAGATGCGGTTGGAGTGGGTCTGTGGGTCGTCCAGGGAGAAGCCTGAGGACAACAGAGCGGTCTCGAACAGCAGGATGACAAGGTCCTTCACAGCCTTGTCGTTTTTGTCAGCTTCGGCCTTCTGCCTAAGGGTTTCCACGATAGGGTGGTCAGGGTTGATCTCCAGGTGCTTCTTGGCCATCATGTAGCCCATGGTGGAGTTGTCCCTGAGTGCCTGGGCCTTCATGATCCTCTCCATGTTGGCCGTCCAGCCGTAAGTGCTTGTCACAATGCAGCAGGGCGACGACACCAGTCTGTTGGACACTGTCACCTGGAAGAAAAGTCAAATGGAGGACTTTGAGCATGCATGGTTTTTTGAACAGTAGGTTGATCATTTTAAAACTCAAGAGGGGGTAACTCCAAGTTAATAAAGCATGCAAAACAGTCATGTTAGGAATAATGCTCACACACACACATCCAATCCATGTATTGGCTCATAGGTTTATCAATTCCACCACACCTTTAATGTCTAGCCTATGAAGACCCTTTTTTATAGTAGCACACACAGGTAGGGCCATTAGCTATGTTTGCAGGTTTTTCATATTCTGTAAAACCAAATGTATAAGTTGAAATCCAGGCATCTGTTAGAACAGTATTACAATGACATTCATCATGAGTTAGGTTTTCAAAAAAAAAAAACAAAACAAAAAAAAAAAAAAAACAACATTCTTAACTTGCAAAATCTCCACACAATCTGAACTAGTCAAAAACATTTTGCAAACAGGAACTCATTCAGGGCACACTTGATAAACAGGAGACCTAAGAGGGCACCTCAAGGCTGCATGAACTCACCAGAATACAAGTTAGGACCAACTAGGCACCTGTTACCAAACAAAACACTGTCAACTGCAGTTGCGATTTTTAAGAGTAAATCCTAGAGTATGAAGGGAAGTTTGAGGTCAACAGAGAATCATAACCATTAGGATCACTTACCTTCTCCACTTTCTTGTCCAGGATCTCCTTCATGAGCTTGCAGAGGTTCTCGAACTTTGCCTTGTCCTCCTCCATCTTTTTCTTCTCCTCCTCGTCCTCTGGGAGCTCCAGGCCCTCCTTGGTGACAGAGACCAGGCTCTTGCCATCAAACTCCTTCAACTGCTGGACGCAGTACTCGTCAATGGGCTCTGTCATGTACAGGACCTCGAAGCCACGCTTGCGGACACGCTCGACGAAGGCGGAGTTGGCCACCTGGTCTTTGCTCTCACCTAAAGAGAAGTTAATGATTAGCGTTATTCTGGCAGATCAAGTTTGCTTGTTACTAAATCATTTTGATGCATGCATTGAAAATTTTTCAAAAAAAAAATTAAATGTTTCAAGGAATTAGGGTGGCAGCAAACTCAACAAATCTCACCAGTAATGTAGTAGATGGATTTCTGGTTGTCCTTCATGCGGGTGAGGTACTCTGTGAGGGAGGTGGTCTCATCTCCAGACTGGGAGCTGTGGTAACGCAGCAACTCAGACAGCTTCTTGCGGTTTTGAGAGTCCTCATGGATGCCCAGCTACAGACGATAACGAACGGTTACATACTCAGCAAAACCACCCTCTACACCAGCAGCCTGCATCACAGTGCAAGATCAATTACCCAGCTAACTTTGGGCTTGACTCTTTAAATAGTTTAACTTCTACTATTGCATGTAATCAAACTCTTCCAAGTGAATAATTCATAGTTCCAAGGCTAAACCCAAGATAACCCTCCTCCTGATACCATAAAAATTCAACAATGTTGCCTGACTTAAAATCAGAGGCAACACACAGCGTTTATGATTCCGATACTGTGTGAGCTCTGGGGCCATAAACAATATTTAACTACTATCCAGCATTTTGTTCCAATACGGGTGAAAAAAAAAAAAAAAAAAAAAAAAAAAAAAAAAAAAAAAAAAAATCATACAGCAATACTAAAGTGACTATAGCACTGAGTGACTAGTCTACAGCATATAAGCACTGTAACTAGTGTCGTATACACTAGATGTACATGTAGTAAATACATGAGCTTAATTCTGATTGTTGACAATATAGAACTGTTCAGCCATGTAGTGCATTTTAAAATGTCTGGCTAATAACTAAAAACTATGACTAAACTGCCTTAGAAAGCTAGAGGGAACAGCAACTACTAAATTAAAGAATAAACCTTATGAATCCATGGAGAGGCACTGAAGACGTAAGGAGTGCAATAAGGAAGAGGAGCTTTCATTAAAAAAAAAAAAAAAAGGGATGTTTTTAAAAAAACAAAAAACAAAATTGCACATTTCTTTCAATTACCTTGATGTTCTTGGAGAACCCTTCATAGAACTTCTTGTAGTTTTCCTTGTCCTCAGCCAGTTCGGCAAAGAGCTCCAGACACTTCTTGACGATGTTCTTGCGAATGACCTTCAGGATCTTGCTCTGCTGCAGCATTTCTCTGGAGATGTTGAGGGGCAGGTCCTCAGAGTCCACCACACCACGAACAAAGTCTGGAGGTGGAAAATATGAATATTTAATTTAAGGCTTTGTTATAAGAAATTATACGGGTAACTTTAAAAGTGAAGAGCTGTGGTGTAGAACTACTACATTGTTTTGTATTAACTGTACTCACTCAGGTACTCTGGGATGAGCTCTTCACAGTTGTCCATGATGAAGACTCTCCTGACGTACAGCTTGATGTTGTTCTTCTTCTTCTTGTTCTCAAAGAGGTCGAAAGGTGCACGACGGGGAATAAAGAGCAAGGCCCGGAACTCGAGCTGACCCTCCACTGAGAAGTGCTGTAAGGGGGAGAATTCACATGTTACTTGTGCCCGTTTTATCCAGGTTGCAGGCTAAAACATACATTTAAAAAAAAAAAAAAAAAAAAAAACCAAGTATTTTGCATTGCACACCATACCTTGACAGCCAGATGATCCTCCCAGTCATTGGTCAGACTCTTGTAGAACTCTCCGTACTCCTCATTTGTGATGTCATCGGGGTTCCTGGTCCAGATGGGCTTGGTCTTGTTCAGCTCCTCCTGGTCGATGTACTTCTCCTTGATCTTCTTTTTCTTCTTCTTGTCCTTGTCTTTGGAGTCTTCCTCATCGTCAGAGCCTACATCTTCAATCTTTGGCTTGTCCTCAGCCTCCTCTTTCTCATCCTTCTCTGCCTTTTCCTCCTCTGCCTCATCATCACTGATCTCCTTGTCACGCTCCTTCTCCACCTACGCATCAAGAGTGACCTGATTTTAACTTCACTGAGTTTTAATTAGCTAAAAATGGAGTGAAGAATTCCAATGAGTCGAATTCAAAACTTACAAACAGGGTGATGGGATAGCCAATGAACTGAGAGTGCTTCTTGACGATCTCCTTGACCCTCTTCTCCTCGATGTACTCGGTCTGGTCCTCCTTCAGGTGCAGGATGATCTTTGTTCCACGGCCGATGGGCTCTCCTGTGAACACAGTTGCACAACAGTGAGCACATTTTGTTCAAACAAGCTGCCACGTTAGAGGATGAAGCAGGCAACAGCGACTGGAACGTCAGTATTCACCGGCACCACTGTTATCAAATGTCTCCATCTCAGCTGCTTTATTATAATGATACAAAAGACACTTACCGCTGTCGACCTTGACTGTGAAGGAGCCACCAGCAGAGGACTCCCAGGCGTACTGCTCATCATCATTGTGTTTGGTGATGACAACCACCTTCTCAGCAACCAGGTAGGCAGAGTAGAAACCCACACCAAACTGACCGATCATGGAGATGTCAGCTCCAGCCTAGAGGGAACACACAATTATAACTTCAATACAAGTATTCAAAGTAAAAAAGTTTTGATTTTATAATTCTGATAGCATATCTATTTTATCTACCCAAGACTGAAACAGTCTGATACATGCAACCTTTCCTTGTAATATAATGCATGCCATCATTTTCCACACTAGATCATGCACAACTGTAGTACCTGTAAGGCCTCCATGAAGGCCTTGGTGCCAGACTTGGCGATGGTACCCAGGTTGTTGATCAGGTCGGCTTTGGTCATGCCAATTCCAGTGTCGATGAGGGTCAGGGTGCGGTCATCTTTGTTAGGAATGATTTCAATTTTCAGGTCTTTGCCACTGTCCAGCTTGGTGGGCTCAGTCAGGCTTTCATAGCGGATTTTGTCCAGCGCCTGTAAACATTAAGTATCATTCATTAACACCATATTCAAAAACAAGTGATGGATTCTGAGAAAATTTAGAATCAATAAGTCCTTTACATATCATTAAATGCTTTGCCATACCATAAGCACTTGAAAACCTGCTTAAGTATGGTGTAGAATGAGAACTACAACAAGGGGATCTTGCAGACTTACATCAGAGGCATTGGAGATCAACTCCCTGAGGAAGATCTCCTTGTTGGAATAGAAGGTGTTGATAATCAGGGACATCAGCTGAGCGATCTCTGCCTGGAAGGCAAAGGTCTCAGCCTCCTCCTCTTGGTGCATTTCTTCAGGCATCTGCACAGAAGGAAATCATTAATGTTTCAGTGAACAGTACTGATTTAAATTATACTAAAATGTAAACTACATATGTCTAAGTAATAATAAACAAGCTGACTCTTATTAGAAAGGTTACCATATCATTTGAGAGGCTAAAATGGCTACTTGTTAGAACGTGTTGCACTCTACTCTAAACCTCTAATCCTATCGGTTTCGTTAGTCAATAAACAATAATATAATTTGATCACGTCCTCAAGCTGGTTTCAATAATGGACAGCTGCCATCGTGTTACTACAGATCGGCGGAAGTAGCCGTTCACCAACATGGCGTCGGACCGACAATACAGACAGACAATGGCCTCCGCAAACACGTGCTGAGGGACGGCAACTGACAAAAATAACAGCTAGAAAACGCGCTATCATACGAAAACTCGTGATTAAAACGCATCAAGTCTAATCGTTAAAAGATTGATTAATGAAGGCGGCGACAAACATAACGTTAATATAAATAAATAGGCAAAAGATAAAGCCAAAACAATGACCTGTCATTTTCCAATAAATCGAATCACGGCTTGTCTTGTTTGATATTAACACTAACGTTAGTTACGTAACGGCTGAGTGACCGTTAAAGGGCTAACGTTACTGGCAACAGAAATCACGGTTAGCGTTTATCAAACGTTGGCTCGATACCTTTTGGTGAAGATTATTTATATAATAAAAAGGGGGAAATGGCACATTTTGAGTTTATAACGTGAGTAAAGTTGTGTCATTCGTACCATTCGTCAACGGTAACGTTACGTTTAGCCAAATAAACAGCGTTGTCATCTTCACCACACCTGCCTTTGTGCAACCCGAGCCCGGCCTAACAGCTCTGCAATGCCGCATTCTGTTACCCCGCTCAGCACCACACACAGGCTGCCAAAACACCGAAATCTTACCGTCTAAAAGGATTAATTATTATGTAACACATAGACCGAATAGACCAACGAAGCCATTATTGTACCAGTTTTCACTCAGCATACTGCACTGATGCTAAGGTTATCGTCGTGACTCATGATGAGCTCTCATCGTGGACACATCCATGGACTAGTTCTGTGATGGCTTAGCAAAAACTCAAAAGATATTAACAGACCATAAGGTGTAATATGAGTAGACAAATTATTTGTGTACATACCTTGTTTATTCCGTTGACTTATCTTGAATAAAATGCAACCAGATATGTGTCCCCTCTGCTCTCTGACGCAGGGAAATGGAAAGGGACTTCCTCTTAATAGACCGGAATCTTTATACACATGCGTTTCAGTGTGCAGGTGTATCCATCCGCGTTGCACCATCCACCACTAAAACTAGTCTGTGGGTAAAACAGCTTATTTTATTTAAGAAAACAACACATTCAATATACTGGCTTAAAATCAAAGTCATAGTAGTGCATAAAGAGGTAGTAAATAATTATGATTATTGATATAAACAGGCAATTGGATAAGCTTGAAGGACTTGTGGATAGCAATAATGTTAATATCAGTGCAAGGTGATTTGAAGATGATAAGAAATCAACTCTAAATGTGTTTTATGCATAGTTTACACGACAAAAGTGATTCGCCAAGGCTCTTCAAAACATCAATGCACCAATGCAGCAGGTGGTACACTTTGTACCTTGGAAAATACTGCAATATTAGTGAAGTCAATCCCTGTGGCCAGCGCATCATTGCTACCACCTTGTGGCAGTTTACAGCACAAGGATAGTTTTATTCAGAGACCTTTTTTGTTGACCGGACTAGGCTGCATAACTGTCGCCGTATACTATCGGGACAGAAATTTCTGCACCAACTTAAAAAATATACTCGAATCTAAAGCACAAATACAGCGTTTATCGCATGGTAAATTAGCAAAAAAGTATGGATCTTTTTAGTCTGATGGATGGATATTTTAAACTAGGAGGGTGCGCTTCGTTTCTTCTAGCACTTTCTGTGAAAAAAAACCCGCCTAAAGTGACGTCACACCCGTGTCAGATGCAGACCTCGCGGCACAGCTGCTGTCACAGCGAGCTACTACAACAAAATCACCATGGTAACCAACCTCTTAAATTCATATTATATTATATTATATTATATTATATTATATTATATTATATTATATTATATTATATTATATTATATTATATTATATTATATTATATTATATTATAATAAATACTTAATAGCGCTATGTGGGCTGATTATACCTGCATAAAATGCCTCACATATATATAAGGATCTCCGTTATCAGGGGTAATAAAACAGTTACAGAACATTTGCATTTGAAAGTACAGGAGGTTACTGGTGGCCCTGGGGCCTCCACACAGAGTAAATGTGTGGGGGCTGACTCTATTTACCAAAAACGGTGTTAAAGGACAGGTTCACATTTTTCAAGTCTGTCTGAAAACAACAGTCAAGAGCCCAAATGAACATTGAAATAGTTTTTTCTTGCTGTAATCATTCCTCCTGTTCATACTGACCATTAGAAGATCTCTTCCTAATGCACGCACAATGTAAGTGATGGGGAACAAAATCCACAAGCCTCCTTCTGTGCAAAATTGATTACAAAGTTTACCTGAAGCTAATATGAAGCAAAATGAGTCAAATCAAGTAGATATCTTTCAACATTACAGTCTTTTTAGTGCCAACGTTCCTCTTTTTGTAACTATGCTTCCACCACAGCTCAACAGGGAAACACAAAGAGGGAATTTGATGCTAAAAAGACTGTAAATGTGGCAGATATCCACTTGATATGACTAACTCAGACTGCTGAAGCCTCATATAAGCTTCAGATAAACTTTTAAATGCATTTTTGCACAAAATGACTGTGTGGACACACTGTGGATTTTGGCACATTTGAAGGAGATCTTTTAATATCCAGTATGAACAGGAGGAATGATTACAGTGAGGAAAACCTGTTTCACTGTTCATATGGACACCTGCCTGTTGTTCTAAGACACGCTTGAACTATTGTGAACCTGTTCTTTAACAACACCACAAGTTAAAACTTCCTAAAATTATCATAAATATGAATCAACAGAAACTGAACATTGTTACCTTCATTAAGATGGGATTTGTGTTGTATTAGACTGTATTAGTTTTAGATAAGTGAGCCTAATAAACTGAAAGCTGAGTGTATGCTGGAAGGCATTTAATGATAATGTGATTAAGTGACATTTAAGTCTACTGACAGTGACTTATTGAAAAAGTCCAGAGTTTTTGTTTAACATGTCTAGGACTGTGGTGGTTAGTCGACTAATCTATTAGCTGATCGGAAGAAAATCAACTATTTTGAGAATTTACCCTCCATCACTTACACTGAAAGCACATTTGAAGGGGATCTTTTAATAACCAGTATGAACAAGAGGAATGATTACAGCGAGGAAAATCTCTTTCAGTGTTCATATGGGTACCTGACTGTTTTAAGACAGACTTGAAAAATTGTGAACCTGTCCTTTAATAACTGATTGTTCCTGGCGCCTGCTTCTAAAGGTTCCTAAAGTAAAACCGAAACTTAATATTGAAACCGTTTTTGCAGGAACTCTTTTGAATCATTTATTAAAAGCATACTACAATACGAATTTATTATTTCTATTATAATTAATATTATTATTATAATTGATGTTTTTTGTTAGAAGTAGTGACATATTACTATCAATAATACTGAAGCAGTAGTAGTTGCTCTAACATATTTTCTAGCTCCGCACTTGTTTTGTGTACCCGACACATAAAACAAGCGCTCCTATAATGTGGTACGTAAAGCGCTTGCGTCACTGTTTTTGAAGGCCCGTGACGTGACTAGCCAGCGTGCTAATCCAACATTCGGAGCGTTAGACCGATTTTCCTTATTAATAATCTTCTGGTAGCTGTTTTTATTAATTTGATTCAGGGTATGTATACACGAATACATAACCATTTATTCTGAACTCGTATTTAGTACGCTAAAGCGAGTTCCAGCTGTAGCTAGTATTAGCTTAGCTTAATTTAGCTGTGCCGGGTACGGTAGCGCGGTTAATGCTAGCTTTAGCTAACCAGCCAGATAGTAGTTTTTTTTGGTAACGGTAATCGGTGTGAAGTTATTTAGCGACAACCTCATGTAATACGGTACAACAAAGTAATAGTACACCAACTTTATGACAATAAGTCAGTGAACGTTACCACAATAAGCTAAGCTAACTTAAATTAGCATTACAGCTGGTTAGCAAAAGTCACAAATCGATATCATGGCGATGTTTTCAAGTGTCCTTTAAAGAAAGGTGGCCAATACTTGCGTTTGTTCCAGTCTCATATCAAAGTTATACTATACGAACCACTTCAGTAAAGTGTGAGTTTATCACATCATGAAAAAAAAGACAGCTAATGTGTGTTTCTGTTCCTCCACCAGGTCGGTCAGACTTAGACCCAGGATGTCATTCCCCCCTCACTTAAACCGGCCGCTGTTGCCCCCTCCTGGGATGCCCCCTCAGTTTGCTGGCTTCCCCACAGGTAAGCACACACACACATATGCTTTAATTATTTTAGTGTTGAACATATTGCTTCACTAACAGCAGTGGTGGAAAGTAACTAAGTACTTGAGTATTGCCATCTGACGCTACTTTATACTTCCACTTCACTACATTTCAGAGAGAATTATTGTATCTTCAGATGAAGATTTGACACAATGGATAATATAACAAGCTTTTAAAATACAACACATTGTTAAAGATGAAACCAGTTGTTTCCAACCTTTTTGGCTTTTGACGTCTTATTTGTATTGTGTAGTTGGGGTCACATTTCAGATGTCTATGAGTTGTTAACAGCTCCACCAAATAATGATTTTTCCCTCTAAACTTCTCACATGGTTTCATTTCAATAAATGTTCAAATGATCCAATATTTCACCAAAAAACAAAGATAAGAGAAAAAACAAACAACAACAACAAACAAATAATCTATACATGTTAACCATCTATTTTCAAGCAAAGTTTAACGGCAGACTGCTTTGCTCTAGCTGATGTACATTTCCTTTGGCTGTTGCAGGAACTCCAATGATCCCAGTTCACATGGGCATCATGACACCCACCCCTGCAGTAATGGTGTCTTCTCTGCCGGTGCTCAGTAAGCCTGCAGTCCCCAGGAAGGACATTGTTGCTGTGCGAGCCAAAGACAACGATGACAACAGTGGCCCCACCACCACAGTGTTTGTGGGGAACATATCAGAGAAAGCTTCAGACATGCTGATTAGACAGCTGCTGGCGGTAAGAGACAGAGGAAGATTCTACAATGATAGTATAAATATGATCTACAAATCACTTAGTTTTGGAGAATGTTTTTTCAAGATCATGTTTTCTGGATATGGAAATGGCGTCTCTGAAATTAGAGTTGATTCTACAATCCTTTTTCAAGCAGTCAAATCCACCACCCTCACATTTGATTTCTAATAGATGTTTATGGATCTTGTTAGCAATATAACGCAAACAACAGTTATCCTAATTGTATACAATGATGCCATAAATTGTTTGTAAGTCATGGAATTTGATGACTAAAATGAAGCTAACCTGTTGAAACTGTGTGAATTCTGCACTGTGGCATTTTATTAAATCCATTACCACTTGACCTGAACTCTTTTCCATTTTGCTCTTGATGCAGAAATGTGGAATTGTCCTGAGCTGGAAGAGAGTCCAGGGAGCCTCTGGCAAGCTTCAAGGTAAATCAAATCCATCTATGATTACCAGGGCTGATCAGCTGTTTCACTTTTTATCAGACAGAAATTACTGTATTTTTACCACAGAAGAAAAGCCGGACATAGTTTACAATTAACTAATCGTTGATTTAGTGACTGTCAACTGTCACCTTTACTGCCCGTCAAGCTGCATGCCTGACCTCTGCTAAGCTTTACAGGGGCAAATAGGTTTTCTAGTAAGTGAATAGAGGAAATAAAGAAGTATTTATTTATACAGGGCTATTTATAAACTTGCATTTTATATTTATTTCCATGTTTGTCTGTTGACAGCTTTTGGGTTTTGTGAGTACAAGGAGCCAGAGTCCACATTGCGAGCCCTGCGGCTGCTTCATGAACTGCAGATTGGAGACAAGAATCTGCTGGTGAAGGTGGATGCCAAGACAAAAGCACAACTCGACGAGTGGAAAGCTAAGAAGAGGACAGCAAATGGGGTATGAATCTGTTTTCAGGAATTAAGTGTGCCTGTATTTGTTGCTTGGGGAATAGATCAAACACCAGGTCCAGCTCTCAGATTTGTTAAGAAATTCAAATAATTTTTTTTTTTTTATTGCAGTGATTAGATAAACTGATGGCTAAGTTTAGATTTTCTTTTCTGTGTTTACAGAAAGGGAAGGCTGAAGATGGAGGAGATGACGAGGAAGACGTTCTCGACGAGGATACTAAGAAGAAGGATCAGATCATCAAAGGTGCTATTGATGGTTTAATGCGGGAATATGCTGCAGAGCTCAACGCGCCTTCACAAGATGAGGATTCCCAGCGGCGAAAGAGAAAAAAGGATAAAAAAGAAGAGGTATACCAACCTTTTATCAATTCTTCTCCACCTTGCACCGTCTTCTTCTTGGAACTTCAATATGAAAGTGGTATTTACAACCTAAGGATTGACTTTTCCTTCCTTTTTTCATAGGATGACATAAACACTATTGATATAGAAGAAGACAAGAGAGACCTGATTTCCAGAGAGATTAGTAAATTTCGTGACACTCACAAGGTAAAGTGGCTTCTTTGATCTCCTTATTGACATTACAGGTTTTGGACAGCAGCTGCTCACATAGTTCACTCCTATAGCTTGCACATTTAGCGGTAGTTGACACATTTACCAAGCTTTTCTTGATCTCAATAACATGCATACTGAGCTACAAATTGGCAGTCCTTAAAATTCACACCACCAAACATCTTAATTCGTCCCATATTATATGAAATGTTTCATGTTCAATGTTCAAACACCACAAACAGGCGGACAGCTAATATTTTTGTCACCTTTCTCAGGCCTGATTTGACACCTGTGACCACTGTAGTGAAACTATCTAGGTGTGACCATTATAGATCCATTCTTCATTCATCACACAAAAATGCATGGAGACAATGTAAAGTTACTTAAAAGCTAATCTATTCATTAAACCCCACCATTATGATAGTGATCATATGGTGACTAAAGCAAGATGAATCTCAGAGCTTTGGAAAAAGTTGCGAGGATAGGATGTAAGTATCAGCCTTCATTTACTTTATACATATACTGGGCGCCCCCCTCTTGAGGACTTGCATAGGGGCAACTGCGCTGCACTTCGGTGCACGTTGGGCCGGGCTTACGATGATCTTTATCTAGCCAACCATTCGACACTACAAACGTCCTTCCCATCATTACCATCCACGAATTTGTGACGTTACTGATGGTGGCCGGAAAAGCTGGAGAGTCAGTGAACCTGTGCGAGTCCTCCGTAAATGATGGTCTGTCTTAATGGTGTTCATGTTGAAGCACAGAGACTATTGTCAATAACCACTGCAGTAATTTTGGCTGTAGCCTTTATTATGCTAATGCGGGGGGGCGCCCACTCCACAGCAGCACACTGATCTGAAGACTGACAAGGTACGTGCTCTCTGTATGTCTTGTTGTGAGTTCTCTCTTCTCATCTCTCAAACTCTCTCTGCCTCATTTTTCCCCCTTTTAATAAGATAGTTTAGTGAGTCTATACATATATTTAAAGACCACACACAATGAAACTTATCTTCTCCAGCACACAGCGGGGAAATTGTCAAAATCAAGCCCTGCAACCAGTTCAAAGACTTATCCAAAAACTAGAAAGAAAAGAAGTGTATGTTATTTATTTTTTTACAACAAAAAAAATTTAGAAGTGCAATGCCAGTGTTTTTTTCCTTTTCCAAGTCTGTTTTGGGTTTTTTTTGAAGTATTACTATTATAACAACAATTCTACTAGAATAAATGCTGTAAAAAAATCCAACCAAACACAAAACTACAACAGAAAATGAATAAAAATTTGGTCTATTTGAGAGAAATAGGAACAGATAATGTTCTGCTCAGATCAGTGCAGTCGGTATTTGTTTAACAAGCCCTGGCAGATATTGTACAGAGGTAAGTGAAATAAACATAAATTTAAAAAAAAAAGCTAAATTTTACACCTGACATGAAATCAATAAAACAGAATGGTTCTTCATTCAAGGCACCGAAGTAACAAGTAATAATAATTAACCATAGGCAGAATTTCTAACATCTCTTCTTTCTCATGTCACAAGTTTCCTTCTTGAATGGCATTACACCCAAGGCTTGTAGGTCGTAGCCTTTGTTTCAGGCTGAAGATCAGCTGACGGCTCGTAGCAGCGTATGATTGTGTAGAAATTGTACACAAGTTTAACGTGATTTACATTCATTAGAGTAAATTTGACAGTTTTAACTTAGTTTTCATTGCTCTGTGTAAGAGCACAAGGGCTTCTAAATAGGATTGAGCTGTGTTTTATTTCACTGTATTCAGTGCTCTCATTCTTAGTCAGATGCTGTTTAACTATAAATGTTGCCAAATTGCACTCAAAGCCTTGTGTGTAATGCCCATAAAGGCAGAGTTGTGGTGCGTGTGTCTGAGTAATGAGTCGTGAAGAACTGCTGAAGACTTCTGCAGGGGTAAGACCGCTTCTACAATTTCATTTATCTGTGCAGAAATGTAACTGATGTTCATTATGTTCATTTCTTGTTTTAGCACTTTACCGAATGCCATTATACTCATTGAAGTAAAGGTTGTTTTTTGATGATGATGATAATGATTATGATGATGCTTAAGCAAGACAGAATCCCATAACGTTTTTCCCTTGTATACCGTGTGACCTGCTTTCCTCCCAGGCCTAACTTAAAAGGCTTGTAGGGGCAGCGAAGGGCTGAGTCCATAGTTCAACACCTGTAAGTCACAAACAACTAGTTCAACAAAAGACTGACGCCTGTTTTCTGTTTTTGTTTTCCTTGTACTGAGAGGAGGACTCTTAAGGAGAGAAAAAGCATTGTCTTTTGCAGCGCCTTTTTCTCGTTATGAATGCCTCAAGTTGAACATGCTCCACAGATCTTTTTGACCATTAAAGTGGTTTCCAGTTACTTTCTCGCTAAACTGTAGCTTATACTGCAAGTGTGACTTCAAAAAACAGATCAATGATGAAGCTGTCTCTCTGTGAGGGAGAGCCTTTTGATCGTTCCAGGTCTTCCCAGTTTGAGCTTTAGGATTTTAGCGTCTCTTACAAGCTTTGCATTGACTAGCAAAAGGCATGTTACTTTAAGAAAACTCGCAGTCTATCCTCAAAAATCTGGAAACCACTTGATCTGTGCACAGTAGCAAATTGACTGCAAAGACTCACTTTGCTCCTCGACCACGTGTGGCATCGGCTGAACCTGTCTGTGTTTTGCTCTGCAGAAACTGGAAGAGGAGAAGGACAAGCGGGAGAAAGAGCGGCTGGAGTTTGAGCGGGAAAGGAGGGAGCGGGAAAAAGAGCGAGAGCGGGAAAGAGAGCGGCGGGACCGCGAGAGGGAGAAGGAGCGTGAGAGGGAACGGGAGAGGGAAAGGGAGCGAGAGCGGGAGAGAGACCGAGACAAAGACCGCGATCGCGACCGCGATCGTGACCGTGACCGCGACCGCGACCGTGACCGCAGGACCAGAGAGAGAGATCGAGACAGAGACTGGGATAGGGACAGAAGCCGCGACAGGAGCGCTGAGCGCAGCCGATCCAGGTGAGGGGAGTTGGGGGGGGAATATGATGTCACAGGTTTAAAAGAAAACAACAAAAAGCAACACATTAGAGCTGTGAGATAAACAGTTTCATGTTACCACACATTGATTTTCAAAGGAAAGAACTTCAATCACTTGCTTTCTTTAAGGTTGTAAATAAATCAAAACCTGATGCAGAATCAAGAACCAACTTAATTTTACCCAACATGTTATGTTGGGTAAAAACTCTCTCTGGTGATTAAAGCCTCAACACACCTACAAAGAGGTTTCCATTTATTTTGCCTGATTGAACTTTCTCTCAGGAATATGTGAGCATGTACAGACCTTACCTTGCAGAGGTACAGAGAAATACAGACCTATCCATCTTATCAGGCTTCAAGTTATGTGCTTGTGTCTGAACCACCAGTGGTTCAGACCAATCAGCGTCCAATGAGGATTCTCGTGATCTTGTGAATCCAGCTGCCTTGCAAGATAAGACGGTGATTCATCCAATCACCTGCCAAGAATTTTTTGAAAGTGCCTGCCCTTTTCCAAACAGTTTCCAAGGACGACTTATCAGATGGTTCTGTGTAACAAACCATCTGGCTTGTCAGGTTAACACACACCAGACTTGATTGACAATCTTGACAATCTCTCACTATGTTTTGTGAGCATGACTTAAAACTTAGCTTGTATTGTATATTTGTTCCAAATCAGATTAACATATGTGATGTATTCCTACCCCTTTTTTGCAGGGAGATGAGTCGAGATCGTGACAGAGAAAAGAAACGAGACCAAGAGGATGAAGAGGAGGCATATGAACGCAGGAAGCTAGAGAGGAAACTCAGAGACAAAGAAGCAGCCTATCAGGAGGTAGGAAAGACACCAGGAAGGTTACCTGCAGGGTTAGAGACTGCTGTGTAATTGCACCGTCTCAGGTTCAGTGTTTGAAGGATCAGTTTTCCAGATTCTAAATTTCTAAATGTTGAGAATAACATTTATTGGGTTAAAAATGTAAATGTAAACCCCAAAAAGAGGAGGGTAGCAGAAAGAAATACATTGAATCAGGGATTAATTTTTACACAAGACTGACATCTTGTGGCCTTCAGCAGTGGTTGGAGTTTGTTCAGTAAGAGATGTTCAAAATAGACCAACCTTGAAATCTTCAAGTATCACTTTCCTGGGTCTTTTTTTTATTCATTTCTATAGAAATATCATCATGTGTATTTAACTGTCTTATCTTGGTGTCATGAGATACAGTCTCTGACCTTAAACTATTTCGATTACAGCGCCTAAAAAACTGGGAGCTCAGGGAGAGGAAGAAAGCACGGGATTATGCCAAAGAGGCTGAGAGGGAAGATGAGCGCCGACGAGAAATGGTGAGAGGATATTGATGGACCACTCGTGTTTATAGAGATGATCTACTTGACTTTGAACAGTTGAAGTTCATATTATTGAGTATACTCGGGTTTACCTTTTTTAAAACCACCGAACTCAGTGATTCCACTACAGAGTGTATTTATGCTGCAAGTTTCAACTTGACTTTAATTGTCCTCGAGGGATACTTCACCAATAAATGTTCCTGTTACTGTGATGTCATGAAGGAGACTTTCATGTGGCATTTATGTACTCATATGAACAGATTTAGACAGTAATTTGTGAGCAGAAACAGATGTTTCATCCTGAAGAATTAAATTACTGTGTCTTCAGGTAAAAGAGGGCAAACGGCTGAAAGAGTTTCTTGAAGACTATGATGATGACAGAGATGACCCCAAATACTACAGGTAAGCAGCACAAATAAATATGCTACAGCGCTGTAGATTTTCAGTGAGGAATAAACAGGCTTCTTAACAGCTTGAATTTACAGATGTTTATATTTTAATAAATTCAGCATCAGAGAAGTTGTACATTTTCAGTGAACATGTGAAATCTTCTCCTTTTTAGCCACTCATTTCATTGTTCTGTGTGATACATCCCAACCATGCGGCACCTGATTGTGTAAAAAAACGAAGCAAAATGCAGCAGCAGATGCTGTGTGACCCAGATCTGACTTGTAACAGCAGATGCAATACTGCAGCTAAGGCCATTGTTCTGAAGGCTGTTATTTCTGATGTGACCTCTAGGGGCAGTGCGCTGCAGAAGCGTCTCAGAGACCGAGAGAAGGAGATGGAGGCGGACGAGCGTGACAGGAAGAGAGAGAAGGAGGAGCTGGAGGAGATCAGACAGAGGCTGTTAGACGAGGGACATCCAGACCCAGACGCAGAGCTACGCAGGGTACGTTTGCCTAGAAGAATATGTGGTGTGTGTGTGTTTGCCAGTATCTGTTTGTAATGTGTGAGCACACTGTGTGTTGTCTTTGTGAAGGTCACTTTAGCATCTCATTCTCTCTGCATCAGTGGTGTCCAGATTTCATTGTCTATTGACCTTATTGTCTGTGTATCATTGTGACTGCGTGCTAATCTTCTGCATATCTGCCTCTTATTGGTCCAGATGGAGGAGGAAGAGGCGGAGCGTCTGAGACAGCCTCCCATCATCCAAGAGCCAGAACCCGAGGAGGAACGGGCGCACCACCGGAGTTCACGAGACCACCGGGACCGGCGAGGGGACCAGGACAGAGCGGAATCCCGCTCCCGCCACGCCCCCTCTGACGACGAGGTGGAAGAGGGCGAGGAAGAAGATTACGACAACGACGATGATAACCCAGAAGCAAAACCATGCCTCAAGCCCACAATGCGGCCCATCACAGCGGCGCCGTCGGTGTCGTCGGCCAGCGGCAACGTGTCCCCCGACACTCCCGGAGACGAGTCGCCATGCGGCATCATCATCCCCCACGAGAACTCGCCGCCTGAAGCGCTGCCACAGGAGGAGCATCGGCCCAAGATCGGCCTCAGCCTCAAACTGGGTGGGTCAGAGAGAGAAGCGTGTCCTCAAGTAGCCAAGAACCATAAAACTCCTGTAATCATTGTTTTAAATGTATTATTCATGTGAGGAGTTTGCTGACGAGGAGAGTTTAAGGTCGAGTCTTCCAGCAGTGATATGATGATGATGATAACTGTCAGTCATCTGTAAGCTGCCGGTTTTTTTTCTAATCTTCAGCAATAATACACTTGGGCCGTCACACTTCAAATCAAGTTTGAACAAGTGATAACTAGAATTAATTCAACCCATGTAGCCTAATTCTAAACTATGTTTCACTGCGTCCGCTGCCTCACTTGACAACAAGCAGTCTAAAGATGTTTCAGTAATGTTACTGCGGACAATTGTGTTTTTAAAGGCAACAAACTGTCTCCTATGATTTTTTTCCATCATGTAGAATCCAAAATGCTTCCTTACATTACTTCTCAGATGGTTTGTCATGATTTTCATTCAGCACATCTCACTAGTTTCCTCCATTTTCACCAACAAACAGCAGCAATAGTCTAGTTTACTGGTCCGACAGTAGATCAGAGTGTATTATACTAGCTCCCCCAACTGGAATACAAACCACAGCTTGTTGCACTTCTATATTGTAAATCCTGAATGTGGTCAGATCATTACAGATCAATAATGTATATTTCAAAAATGTGACAGCCCTACGAGGGAGAAATCCACAAGATGCAAACACACAGATTCCTCCACTGACAGAAGCCTACATGGACCAGAATGCACAGCTTGCTGTTTTGCATATCTGTTGTCAGCTTGTGTAATACAACATCCTCTTAAATAGGTTTTTGCCATTTAACAACCACCCACCACACACACACACACCATAGTTCTCTTCTCCTTCCACACATACTGGAAATGTACTGGGAAAAAGTCACAAGGCATCTTTTGTTACAGTTGCTGCCTCCACCTGTATGTTTGGAGCACAAAGAGCCTCATTCTCAAAGGATATTTAAGTTTAGTCTGGATAATATAGGAAATCACTAATTGAAGAGGAGTGAAAGTGAAAGAGCACATGAAAATTAAATAATGATAATCACAAAGCTCCTGGAACATGTTACATATTAAAGACTCATGAGATTTTAACTGTATCTGAGGGTGAATCATTAATTTAAGGATTCAAGGGCAGTTTACTCCCATGATAGTTTTCTTTCATTAAAATTGACATTCACATATGGAAA
Source organism: Thunnus albacares (assembly GCF_914725855.1). Classification (NCBI taxonomy): domain Eukaryota; kingdom Metazoa; phylum Chordata; class Actinopteri; order Scombriformes; family Scombridae; genus Thunnus; species Thunnus albacares. Next base: position 9,489,175 of record NC_058121.1, on the reverse strand, counting down.
AGAGGAATCAGGACAGTTGTGGTTGGATTCAATCACGTTAGATGAAGTACAGGCAGAGTGATTCAAGCCCCATAAATCAGAGTTAACTTCCCTGTCCTCTCCAGGTGCCACCGGTAGCCCCAGTCAACCCAACGCAGGCAAGAGGAAGAAGCTTCCTGTGGACAGCGTCTTCGATAAGTTTGATGACGAGGAGGCCGACGAACAGCCGCGCAAGAGGAAGCTGGTGCCCCTGGATTACGACGACGACAAGAGCCCGGGGGTAGACGGGGCCGGGCTCGCCGGCATGAAGGGAGCCAACAGTGAGGAGAAACGCAAACACATCAAGAGCCTGATAGAGAAGATTCCCACAGCGAAGCCTGATCTGTTCTCCTACCCGCTGGACTGGTCTATGGTGGACACGGTGAGGAGAGGAGGAAAAAATGTTTAATTGAATGTTTTTTAAGCTGACATTGTCTTTTCCAAAATTGGCCTTTGGGAGTAGTTGCAGGGCGACATGGTTTGATATGAAGTTTATTCACAAGCTTTACACTATTCCTTACAGAAGAAGACAGTAGTGATTAGTTCACTTCTGTCTCGATGTTCTTGAGAAACGGTAGTGTGATTCACTGCTAAAAACAAAACTTGTATCTCTTGTCCTGCAGACGTTAATGGAACGACGTGTTCGGCCCTGGATCAATAAAAAGATCATTGAGTACATTGGAGAGGAAGAGCCAACGTTAGTGGACTTTGTCTGCTCCAAGGTATTGATCACGTCATGTCCATACATTTGCTTGCAGCAAAACATGAATTTATGAATTTGAAAACTTGAATTTATACTCATGCTTTTGTGTTTGTGTTCCCAGGTGATGGCTCACGGTACACCACAGGGTATTTTGGATGATGTTGCTATGGTGAGTAATATAATGGATGAATAAGCCATCTTGATATTTTCTTTTTATGCCGACAATTCAACGTTATGCTAATTTATGTTGACAGAAGACATGTTATTCTGAGATTGATGTTCTCTATTTTATTTTTGTGATAAGTGAGCGTTAGTAGGATGTGAGAGTTTACAATGTCCAACCTCCATCAATAAATTTAAAAATCAAAATGACAAAAATCTTCAAAAGTAAACTATAGCCTACACTTTTCCCTGTCCTCTTCTATTATATATTCCTTTATTTTACATGGTCACATCTGTATTACTGAGTTATCTTCCAAACGACGCCTGGTTAAGTCCCTGGTGAACTTGATGAATTGTGGATTTGGACAGCCTTAAGCACTTAAGACTTCTAGGAATGCACCCAGGAAGTCTGCAGTTGCAGGGAGTCCAGACATTTGGACATTTTGTTTCTCTCCTCAAATATCTTCCTGGTGTTTAACTCATGAAACTTTCCTTTTTGTCTCCTGCTCAGGTTCTCGATGAAGAAGCTGAAGTCTTTATAGTGAAGATGTGGAGGTTGCTCATTTATGAAACTGAGGCCAAGAAGATTGGACTGGTGAAATAAGCAAAACAACCACTAAAATGAAGATCAACAGTTTTTTTTTTTTTTTCCATATCGTGTACAATAGTGTAGCGCAATTATGTCACCCAAAACAAAACAACTTGTAACTGCTCATTTTTCCATTTTCACCAGTCGTTCAGGTCATTTCAGTTTTCTCAACATACTCAGGCCACATTCACCTCCCCCTCTCTGTTGCAGGTGCTGACTGTGTCTGTGTGCTTTTGTGTATATACAGCACGTCGTTATTTGACTATGATGAAATAATTCTGAGGGGACACTGCTGACAGACACCCAGGACCATTGTTGTGTTACAAGATACGGTCTTTTTGTCCTCTACTTTTACTTGTGTACATGCAAACACATTTTTTTGTGTGAAGTCGGTTTACTAGTTTCATGAATATTTCTTTGAAGTCTTTAAAGAGTAATTCTGATATTTTTGAACCTGGACTCTTATTTTCCAATCATTTTGTGTCCAAATGACTAACGAGGACAAACATTTTTGGAGTTGGACCAGTATTGAGCGAGATCACTTCAGCCGGCAGCTGTGAAAATAGGCTGCAATGTGATCCTTGGGGGCAATTGCGGCCGTCAAAGTATGTCCACTAAAAGTGCTAGTGTTTGCTACTGACAGGCTCAGATTGTTATAAATGTCTGACAACCAAAGTTAACAGGAATTAGCCGCCTGTAGCAGCATTATGGCTGAATGTATAGGGAACTACATCAAGGGCAGTTTGCACGTCGGCTTGTTTACGTTTATGAGGCTGTGATAGCTCAGCGTCTGTTCATGCTGGAGAAGTAGTAACTTATTAGATGAAATAAAATGGTTCATGTCTGCAAGTTTCCAAAATGCAAGGATAAAACAACCAGATTCACACTGTGCAGTTTCCATGGATTACCGCTGGATGATAGAGATTTACATACTGTAATTCTTCACACAGTTATGTGTTGAAATCACATTTTTCTTACCGTGTGGAGCTGAGCGTTTGATCCAGCCGGCCTCGCTCTTTTCTTGCTTTTGTGGAGATAAAACAGTCTCTAGGATGACAATGTTGATAAATGCTGTAAATCCATTTGTAGTATTTACACAGCTGGGATTCCTCTCATCCGCAGACACTTGTAGGTTATCTGAGTCTGGCAGCAACAGGTCTGACTGCAGACAAAGTTTTTCTCTTCACTCATCAGGAGGGCAGTGACTGTACGTTGTCTTTCCCGACGCTCCTGTTGCCTTCTGCCTCCATTCTTTGTTTTTCCCCTTTCATTTGTTTTATCTGTGAACTCCGGCTCAAATAAATACAGTTGGCCAGTCAAAGTGAAATGACTCACAATCGTCCTTATAGTAATCAACAGGATAATCTGTCATTGCACTTAGTTTTTTAAGTTTTCTTACAGTCCAACTGCAGTGAACGTCAGCCTCAGACATGTAAACAAACCGGCACGTGCTGATGAATATGTGGGTGGTTCGGTTAACCAGCAACCCGATGTAATTCCCTGTACAGTTAGCCATAATGTAGCTACAGGCGGCTAGTTTCTGTGTTTACTTCCATTGTCGGACACTTAAAATAACAATCTGAGCTGTCAGTGGCAAACTAGCACTTTTAGTGGACGCACTTTGATGGGCACATTTGCCCCCAAGAATTACATTGTAGCCCGTTTCACAGCTGCTGGCTGAAGTAATCTCACTCAATACTGGACCAATTCCAGAAATTTTGGTCCCCATTAGTCACTTAGACCCTAAATGATGGGAAAATAGAGTCCAAGGTGAAAAATACTGGAATTACCCTTTAAGGTGTGAACTCTGGCTTGCAGTTGAATGTGGGTTAATTGGACACAGATTTTAGAGTATGCATAACTACAACAAGGATGTGATATTTTTACAGTTACTTATTCAGGGTTTATTTATATACTCCGATTTATTTCTGTCAAGTGAACAGATTCTCTTGATTTTTTTCTTATCACATTCCTGATAAACATGTTGGCATGTTCTCGTCCTCAGACCATCTCAAAAAGCACCTTGTGGTCATTTGAAATGTGTCTACTGACAAGACCCACAGAATATCTCGGGTGGCGACATCCCTGCAGCTATAAAAAGCACACACGTCATAACCACTATAGAGGAAAATGAGCTAAGAACAGGAAAAAAATGATTTGCAGTTGTGAAGATGCTCTCCATTTGTTTTGTAATGGTGAAACATTTGAATAAAATTGATTTTTATAAGTCTTTGTGAACCAGTATTTGATTTCCTCACAATTCATTGTTATTAATTTAATTGCAGTCATAATCTGGGTTGACTAATGTGAGAATTTGACAATGAATCACTGTTCTGAAAAGGTTGGAAATGACTTCAGTTCATGTTGGCTTACAAAAAACTTAAAGGACTGGTTCACAGTTTTTAAAATGTGCCTTAAAACAACAGTCAGGAGCCCAAATATCCACAAGCCTCTTTCTGTGCAAAAATGTATTCAAAAGTTTATCTGAAGCTAATATGAGGCTTCAGTTGTCCAAATGAGTCAAATCATGTAGACATCTTTCAACGTTAGTCTTTTTAGTGCCAATGTCCCTCTTTTTGTTACTATACTTCCACAGCAGCTCAGCAGGGAAACACAAAGAGGGAATTTGATGCTAAAAAGACTAAATGTGGCAGATATCCACTTGATATGACTAACTCAGACTGCTGAAGCCTCATATGAGCTTCAGATAAACTTTTAAATTCAGTGTGAGTTAGTCAAATAGAGTTGATATCTTCCAGTTATTCTTTTTAGTAAAAAACATTCCCTCTATGTCTTGATGGACACTTGTTTTCTTGTTCAGCTACAGTGGAAGGAAAAAGGGAATTTGGCACTAAAAAGACTAACCTTTAAAAATATTGATTTGATTAATTTGGACAACTGCAGCTTCATATTAGTGTCAAATAAACTTTTAAATGCATTTTTGCACAGAAGGAGTGATGTGGACTTTGTTCCCCATCACTCACAATGAAAGCACCTTATCTCTTAATGGCCAGTATGAACAGGAGGAATGATTACAAAAAAAAGCCAATGTTTGTTTGTGCACCTGACTATTGTTTAAGGACATACTTAAATAGGAAAAATTGTAAACCTATCCTTTAAGTGCAACGACTCTCTTTCACCAGGTAATCAGCTCTCACTAATTCCACAAGTGGTTTCATAAAGACCAAAATTAAAAAGCTTTTAAACTGTTTAAAAAGTCTATTTTTTTGCTGTAGGTTTTGTAATGGGCTGACTGACAGGAAAACCAAAGTGTTAAAAGGTTAGTTTAATAGCAGCTGACAAAGACACATTGAGATCAAAACTTCCAGAACTTTATTGATGCTATGTGAGCTGAACAAGCGCAGATCTTGCCAGTAAAAACCCTTAAACTGGAAGAGAAACAGCACATAAAGTCACCACTGACTTGGTGTTTAAAACAGACGAGCCTACGCACGTTTCCCCTCTAATCAATCACATCCAGTGACCAGCCAGAGATGAAGTGCCATGGATACTGAAGACACTGGGCTCTTAAGCAAGAGGTAAGTGAAGGCCACTGCTTGTAAACAGCTTTTGTTGTTTTAGCGTTATGTATTCAAATTGGTGTACTTAAAAATAGAAACTATATTGATGTGTAATTTGTAATTTAATCCTCCTTGTGCCCATGTGTGGACAAGAAGACAGCTTTTTGTTTGACTGTCTTCTGAGACAAACCGGGACGTTTGCCAATGAACTATTAACGTCAGTTAATGTTTGCAATGTGAAAGTTAACATCTGTTGGACTGAGTGACTGTGGCCGGGTCTGTCCACGTTTTCTCCTGTGACGTTTTTCCCCCACCAGCCTTCTTCCCCCTGCCGAGGACTGACTTAGTCCTCTGCTTTGGCCTCCATCTCCTCGGCGTCGTCGTCTCCGTCCACCTCGGCGTTCTCCCGCTCTAACCTCTCCAGCTGCCGGGCGAGCTCTGTCTCATCCGTGTCTGTCACCACCTTAGGCTGAAGGGGACGGTTTACGGGTTAATTATTTGTTTTGTTATTATTTACATCAGTTATAAAATCTAGCACGATGAAAGGGTGAAATTCATCAGTCACTGCTGTAAACAATGACCACTGTAAACTATTAGGACCACTTCTGGGGAAAGTTTTATTTAAATTATTACCAGAAAAGTCACATTTTAATGAGAAAAGGTTAATTTTACAGGATGAGAAAATAAGTTTTAATCCTTTGAGAAGAGGATGTTATATATCATACGCTCAATCTCCTTGATGCTGTATCATAGTTCTTAGATTTATTACAGGTGACAGTTTTAGGACCCATCATTGTATCCTCTATGAAAGTGGAGTGGACATCACTTACCACTCGAAGGGAACAACACTGTCTTTATTTAATTTATAAAGCCATCCTAAATAAACTACCATCTTATTTATCATCACTTTTATGACTTAGAAATATGGGATACTGTACCCATTGCCAAGAATGCATTACCTTAGATGTATATGAATGCAATGATGGGAAAAAACTGCATTCACCTCAGGGCTGGGAAATATATCGATATTATATCGATATCATGATATGAGGCCAGATATTGTCTTAGATTTTGGATATCGTGATATGACATAAGTGTTGTCTTTTCCTGGTTTTAAAGGCTGCATTACAGTAAAATCATGTCATTTTCTGAACTTACCAGACTAAAAAATCTCATTGTATAAATATTTTGTGAAAGCACCATTAGTCATACTACAATATTGTCACAATAGCGATATTGGGATATTTGGTCAAAAATATTGTGATATTTGATTTTGTCCAAATTGCTTAGCCCTAATTCACCTTCTCTGCTCTTCATAGGTAGAATAAACTTCAGGACTCCCTGAAGTTAGAAATGTTTTTGACACTAGAACACTATGATTCTGTTGGACGGTGTTTTATATAATGAATGCTCCTGTTTTTCATCTGTCATTTGTCTTGTGTTTTTGTTTTATTTATGTTTGGTAGAAGGTTGTTGGTTTTACACTTTTGTTATATGACTCGTTTTGGTTGTATATTTGCACCATTAATCAATTCATTGCCAACTATTAAATAAATTGCCAACTATTTTAATATCTGATTAATTGTTTGGAGTCATTTATAAAATAAATTAAGTCCAAATTCTCTGATTCCAACTTCTCAAATATGAATATTTTCTGGTTTCTTTTGTCCTCTATGACAGTAAACTGAATATATTCGAGTTGTGGACTGTTGGTCGAGACAAAACAAGACATTTGAGGACGTCACCTTGGGCCTTGGGAAAGTGATCAACATGTTTCACTGTTTTCTGGCATTTTTCAGACCAATCTAATCTATTAATCGAGGAACTCACAAACGAGTATAAATGAGGTTTTCACTTTTACATGGCTGCAAAGTCGCTCACCTCCATCTGGATGTTGAAGACGCCTCTCTTCTCTTCGATCTTCTCCTTGATAGCAGCCATGGCCTGGTTGAGGACAGACAGACCCTCTGTGCGCTCCAGAGTGGTCGTTGTCATCACGTAGCGTGGAGGAGCGATCAGGTTGATCTGCCAAGAATTTATTGACATTTATATCACATTATTGTCAATACTTCCCAGCTGTGTTTAACTCTATTGATGTGTGGACTAACCAATTATAACAGAATTAATTAAAGTTTTTGCTACGATTGACACTTTCATACACATCGATTGTAAGCGGATGAGCCTCTTAGCTACTGTTCTGTAGCAGTAGTAGTTTAGCAGTAGTGATTGTTTGTTACAGACTGATGGTACCGAGTCAAACTCCACAAAACAGGATTAAACAACTTCCTGCAGCACAATCCACCGTGGCACCAGTCTCATTTGTAGCTTATAGATGTAGAACATCTCCTGACAGGCCATAAACACATTCAAAAAACTTTTGAATTACTGCTACTGTTTATGGAAGGTAAGAAAAAAAAAATTCAAGATATATTAATATGAAAATAATAACTTTTAAAACACCTTTTAAGGCTTTTTTTGAGGAATCAATACATTTTAAAAAGGTCAAGACCTGCAGATACCCTTCAAGATTTACATTAGCAGGACAGACACAACAAAAGCAGGAAGTTGGACTTAAATTTCAAATAAAATCACCTATCATCTAAACGGCACGTTAAAAAATGAGTGCAAGAGGTCCTTTCAGGTCATGATTGGAGTCATTTGAACACTCGGCATCAGTGTACCATCATGTGACTGCGTGTGACTGGAGTGATAATGTTACCTTGATGGGCATGGCCTCTGTGGAGCAGCTGAGTCCGGCCCTCAGAGCCTCCTTCACTGCATCGATCCCCTCATACCCGTAGCATGCCACTTCAATGTCTGCAGGTGGGATGGGAAGAGGGTGATTGTACGTATGTAGTCCAACTGATGTATTATCATGAATGATTAGAATAAATACTGTTAACAATCACAGAAAATGCTCACCTGCTCTGATCTTGACGGCCTGTGGAGTGAGTCGCCTGTTGATGTTATCAATCAGCACGCTCCTCTCTTCCTCTGTTAAGTCCAGACCATCCAGAATGGAGGGATCTCTGCGGGAGAGGAGGTGTTCGTCACCGTCTCATCTCTTCAAACAAAAACATTTGTTGCCTACGTTCTTTGGGGTCTCACTCTGACACATGCTACTTGAAAGAGGCACTTACGATACAGCCTGTTTGAAGACATCATAAGCTCCGTATCCTGGCCGCTTGTATTTCTCATCAAAGACCCAGGCGGTGCGCTGGTACAAGCTCTCTAGCTGCTCGTCTTTACTGTATTCCAGCACCTCTGCCACGTGTCGCAGGATGCTGTACACCTGCGGGCACGACAACACCAATCAGCTCGGTGCAAACGCTGATGTAAAGCTCAGATTCACAAAGAAACTACAGAAGTCTACACATGAAAGAGATATAGCATCATTAGTGTGGAACGGGCACTTTGTTTTTGTGCTTGTTGAGTCAGTCAAATAGAAAAAGCTGAGAGAGACGCAGCTCGGTGCCACAAACATGGTAAAAGGCTGCTGCAGCAAAAGAAGGACTGTAGTGTCTAATAATCCAGACATGTGATTTAATCAATGAGCTGTTTAACATCAACTGTATTTACATTATGAGAAAACTATAAAAACATGTGGGCGCACTTTGACTTACAGTTTTAGATTTGGTGAATTTATCTTCACACTTGATGGCCTCCTCCGGTGAAACTCTTCTTTTTGATAAATCAATGTATCCTGGACAGAAAGCGGGAAAGACGATACAATTACAACGTTTTATGGAAAGAGTCGTTCTCACAGGACAGAATCTGACTGAAATCTAGTCGAGGAGACATTGCAGAGAAGTTCAAAATGATGTGCGAGTAGTTTCTGACGAGATCAGGGCTGAGATGATAAACCTACTGTTCAATACACAGATAATCAATTCCTGCTTGATGGTCGATCAGTTTAGTCATTCACCAGATAAAAACTCTTAACAGTTGTTAAATTAGGCTTCAACAATTGCTTTTCTCCATTATTACAAAAAAAAAAAAATTACACATTGGTTTGCAATTGGTCAGACTAAGCATCTTTAAGACATTGTAGAGTAAATTATTATTTAGCAAATTTTTAAAAAAACGGATGGATTATTGATAAACTGATCATGATGATGCAGCCCTAAACAATATTATGTTCTCATACTAATCAGAACAAGTGTCTATCTTGTGGTTGATAACCTCAAATGGTAAAAAGAAGAATTTTGCCTCCTATCATGAAAGATGTCTCCTCTATTCCAGTTTATTTTGCTGGTACATCATGTCTACACCACCAGCACTTTGGCAATGGCAGCCAAAAAAGTGAGTTTCCTGTCCAGTGTACAACTACACATACAACTTCCTTTACCCACTGGTCTTCATCGCTAGCAGTTAGTTCACGTCTGCCTGCGCCCACCTTTCTCTTTGTCTACTCGGATGACCACCACGCACTCGTTGCGGCCTATGCGGATGAGCTTGTTGATGGAGCGGATACGTCGACGCGACAGCTCGCTCAGGAGGATCATGCCCTCGATGTTGTTGTACTCCAGGAGGCTGACGTAGGCGCCCATCTCGGCGATGGACCTCACGTTCACCATCACAACATCCTCCACCTCTGGGAACCGGTGCTGGTAAAATCGACAGCTGAGACCCGGCATCGCTGTGAGGTTAGAGACAAAGAGAGACAGAGTAAGATACCTGAAGTAGATTTCATGCACAATGATCAGTTTACTCAACATATGGAGTTCTTAGTCTATGAAAACAGTTAAGTATAATTTCTTCTGTGGCTCTGGGGCTTTATAAAGTCCGAGATAACACACTGGTGATGTCATCAAGAGTTACACCTTGTAAAGGGCTTGAAAATTACAATAATCATAAAGGAAAGTCTGCGTTACAAACTGAGGGCATGAAGTTTGAAAGACGTTTACAACACAGGGAGGGTCTGACAAAAAGGCACTATCTAGATGCATTATGGGAAGTGTAGGATCCAGCATTTTTGGAGCTTGACCTCAACTAAGGACAAAAAGTCAGAATATCTCTGCTGCATCAATTTTCTTTATTTTTAATCTGTCTCGTGCAAATCAACATTTGCGATACTTAATTAGATTTCATCACTTTTTTTTCTGCAGCTTCAATAGTGTACAGATCATCTTATCATCTTTAATTTGTGAATTTGATTATAACATCCCAACTCACACAGGATTCCAATATATACCTGAGGGGTTACACGACGATTAAAGAGAGAAAAAAACTCAATCATAAAAACAATTCAATATTTTACACTTTAATAACTTAATGGTGTATAAAATCCTTCCAATTAAAAACAATCTGAGAGGGAAAAAAAATCGGTTTTACTGCTTAGAATTCATATCCACAGTAAAACCTGTGATGAGGGGTCACAAGTAGACATTCATTTAAATTATTTAACAGCCAAAAAGATTGTAAACCGCTGAATCCAGAGGAAAAACCTGGACCTGCTCCATAGACAGAGAACAATGAACGAACTGCTGGGACACAATGACAGCAGCCATGGTGATTTTACTGAGATACAGGCACCTTTTCATGGCCATTGAGCCCTGAACTAAAATAAACCTTGTTTGGATGGGACATGTTTAGGGCTGCAAATAATGTTTATTGTTGTTGTTGATTAATCTGGTGATTATTTTTCTCGATTAATGGCTTCATCTATAAATCATCAGAAAACAGTGAAGAATTCCCATCACAATATGCTAGAACATAAGATGATATCATCAAATGTCTTTTTTCAGTCCAAAACATCAAAAATATTTCATTACTCATATTCATTTACTATAATGTAAGAAACCATGAAAAGCAGCAAATGACTGTATTATAAAAACAGAAACATCAAATTTTTGGCATTTTTGCATGAAAACAATGAATCAATTATTAAAATAGTTGCCCTTTCATTTTTTCGATCAACTAATTGATTAACTGCTGCAGTTCTAGACATTAAACAAAAACTCTCCAGGCTTTGTCACCAAGTAAGTGTCAATGGACTTAAATGTTACTATATGTTAAATGTCACTATATCACATCATCATTAAATGCCTTCCAGCATACACTCAGCTATCAGTCTATTAGGCTCACTTATCTAAAACTAATACAGTCTAATACAACAACACTGGCTATTAAAAGATCCCCTTCAAATGTGCGTTCAACGTAAGTGACGGGGAACAAAATCCACAGTGTGTCCACTCAGTCATTTTGTACAAAAATGCATTTACAAGTTTATCTGAAGCTTATATGAGGCTTCAGCAGTCTGAGTTAGTCATATCAAGTGGATATCTGCCACATTTACAGTCTTTTTAGCATCAGATTCCCTATTTGTGTTTCCCTGTTGAGCTGCAGTGGAAGTACAGTAACAAAAAGACTACTGCAAAGAATAACTTTTCAAACAGTTTAAAAGCTTTTTAATTGTGGTCTCTATAAAACCACTTGTGGAAATAGTGAGAACTGATTACCTGGTGAAACAGAGGGTTCACAATTTTTTTTTAAGTATGTCCATAAACAACAGTCAGGTGCACAAACACATGTTGACGTTTTTTTCTGTAATTACTCCTCCTGTTCATATTGGCCACTAAGAGATAAGGTGCTTTCAATGCGAGTGATGGGGGACAAAATCCACCGCCCTCCTTCTGTGCAAGAATGTATTAAAAAGTTTATTTGACGCTTATATGAGGCTGCAGCCCTCCAACTTAATCAATAAAGTCAAATTTTTAAAAATTACTGTCTTTTTGTTGTTTGTGTTGAATTCCCTCTTTTTGTCACGATCCTTCCACTGAAGCTGAACAGGAAAACAAGTGTCTGTCAAGACACAAAGAGGGAATGTTTTACCAAAAAGACTAACTGTGGAAGATATCCCCTTTATCTCACTAACTCAGACTGCTTTTAAAAGTTTATCTGAAGCTTATATGAGGCTTCAGCAGTCTGAGTTAGTCATATCAAGTGGATATCTGCCACATTTACAGTCTTTTTAACATCAGATTCCCTCTTTGTGTTTCCTCATTTTTGCACAGGAGGAGGACTGTAGATTTTGTCCCTCATCACTTACATTGAAAGCACCTTATCTCTTAATGGTCAGTATGAACAGGAGGAATAATTATAGCAAGAAAAAACACTTTCAGTGTTCATTTGGGTTGACTGTTGTTTTAAGACAGACTTGAAAAACTGTGAACCTGTCCTTTATTATATTTCGTTATTGAGAGATGTCACCAATATGTAGCCTAACCTCACTGATATAAATGGGGTGGACAAAATGTTAAAAAAAAAACTGCTTCATCTATTAACTTAAAATATTTAAATAGCAGATTGTCAATGGAGTTTCTGGTCTGTTTAATACTATAAAAAAAGGAGTCAACTAATTTAACTCAGCCAGGAAATTGATGCAACAATAACAGCAGGGAAATTATGTTGTATTATGCGAACTTGCAGCTTTATTTCGCATTTTTTTAGCAGTGAATGGGATGATGCAATGTAGACAAATGAAAAGGTATTTAAACTACGAGCAAAAACTGACGTAAACACAGATGAAAGATGAACCCTTTAAAATAATTAGAGCATAATAACAAATACCACAATGAATACAATAAGAAAGGGGTTTAATTTAGGGATAAAACGGTGACTTTGATACCGTTAGCTTCCCCAGCTAATAACCCGGCTCCCAGCTCACATGCGGCACATGCACTGCTAATCATGCTAGCTAGCTAACCGCTCCCGGGTAAAACATCCCCATTATGTATAAAAAAACTCACCTGTGTCATATGGTTACACAACAGTACACTTAGATGTTCTGCGCTGGATGTGCTTAAATGTCCGTTTATGTTTTCTTTGGGGTGTTTTTGTGAAGTGAAGAACTCGGGCCCCGCTAGCTGCTAATTTTTCGACCCGGAAAAAGAACGTCACTATACGCGCATGTGCAGAGCGCGGTCAGTCCCTGTCACATGACCTCCAGAGGCCAGCTGATCATCACGCAGAGGGAGAGAGACGGACAAGATCACGAAACATCGCCTCAATCTACACAGCTAATCCTGCATGAAGAACAACGGTTATTAGTAATACACGCGCATGTTAATAGATTAGACTAAAATATAACGTTTTAAGTATTTATCTGAGTTAACGGAAGTGAACAGAAGACCTCAATCATCGAGCAAACGGCAAGAAGATGTCTGGAAAAGACAGGATCGACGTATTCCCCTCCAGAATGTAAGCAGCTTGTTTGGTAGCGAGTTGCTAAAACCCTGTAGCTAGCCAACTATTATAATGCTATTTTGCTGACTTGTTGTCTTCCAGTCTCTCAGATTGACAATTTCTTGCTCCAATCTGCATGTATCCATGACTCAGTTCTGCATTGTGATCTAAACCTTATTTTAGTTTATATCAGTGCCAGGTTGCTGTTTAAAAGAGGAAGAGTCCTTCTGTTATCATGTGATGCTTTCTAACATGATCCAAGGGTGAGCTGTCAGTCTGAGATGGTGTCTGAAACTTACTGATAGTACAAATCTTGACTTAAACATTGTGTAACTTGAGTGTTTACTAATAAGTGAATTTCCCTGTGTTGTCTGCAAGTTGCAATCATTTTTACCACATTGATTCAATCACACCAGCTTCTTTGAAGCCTTTGTATGTGACAGAGACATTTTAAACCCAGAAATTGGCTGTGTTTTTGACCTGTACATGGATATAGTTTTTTTCCACCTGATGATCTGATCAATTATGAAGCCGATGATTGCAAATATCATTCCCGAACAGGAGTACAAGTATCCCAGGAGGTACTTCTGCAGTTGTCATGTGGTACATGGAAAGATTGTGGAGTATTTGAGCTTATCAGAAATATGGAAAATCGGATTTGATTATATACATTCACACATGTATTTTGTATGAAAATAAGCACACAAGAAAGATTACAAAATTTGTGTGATGCCGAACTTTAGTACAGTCATTATCACATTATCTGTGGTAGTCTGACTGCACAGGATATGCCTCACCTGAGTCATTTATAACACCTTAACACTAAGTGACATGGTGAAAACTAGTTAGAAAAACAACAACACAAACCTAAGACGTTCAGTTTCTGCTACTCCAAATGATGTTATTATGAAGGCAATACCAGGATAATCTTCTTCTCTTGTATGGATTCACACCCAGCTGTGTTTCCTTTGCAGTCAAATACAGCCAAACAATTCCTTGAAGGTCAAGGTCATGATGAAGAGGAACTACAGACAAACTGTCTGTTAATGGCTTATGATTGGCAGGATTACCAAAAAAAAAAAAAAAGCTAAACAACTGGAACCTTTTTTCAGACACACATATATAATCTCTATGTGAATCCTGTGTGTTTGTAATGTAATTGGCAGTTTTAAAATAAAACATTCATGTGTGTGTTTTGTTTTGTGTTTGCAGGGCTCAGACCATCATGAAGGCTCGGCTGAAAGGAGCGGAGACCGGCCGCAACCTGCTGAAGAAGAAATCCGATGCCCTCTCAATGCGATTTCGTCAAATTCTTCGTAAAATCATTGAAGTCAGTTTGTTTTCAATGCACTTACACTTTAAATGCAACGCAACTCACTAAAACTAATGAAATCTTAATGTGACAGACCTGTAATGTTCAAGTTTTGTTGACACTGTTTGAGAAAAATGTTCATTCAACATTATGGCAATTTTAGACAATGTAGTTTGAGTTGCTGCTGAATTGCATTGCCTTATATTGAGAGGTGTTTCTAACATTTAGTCTACCCTCATTAATTGAGTGGAAGAACTATTAGAAACACCTCCCAGTACAATACAATGCAATTCAACAGCACCACAAAATGTCAGTGTAAAACTGAGTAAAGATTGTAACAACTAAACATTATAACATGAAGATAGGTATTTGTGAAGGTAGTATTTATTGCATTTATTGTATGAGACTGCAATAGTTTCTCACATCAGTCCAAATTGTGTTCTCTGTCTCTTTAGACTAAGACCAATATGGGAGAGGTGATGCGAGAGGCGGCCTTTTCTTTGGCTGAAGCCAAATTTGCAGCTGGAGACTTCAGGTAAGAATCAGTGTAAGATGATGTTACGGTTTGTTATTTCAGGCACAGAGAAGACGCCTCTGCGATTCCTCTGTAATCTGTAATTCTGTCCGCAGCACCACTGTAATCCAGAATGTCAACAAAGCTCAGGTGAAGGTCCGAGCCAAGAAAGATAACGTTGCAGGTCAGCTTCTAAAATGTCCATCTTCCTGCTTTTATCATCACCGTCAAAGGGCCGAGACAAGTTCTTATTCGTGCTGTGTTTTGTTCCTCCAGGTGTCACCCTTCCAGTTTTTGAGCACTACCAAGAAGGCGGGGACAGTAAGTAATAAATAATAAAATGAGTTTTTTGACTAGTTAATGGCAGAGAGTTCTCACCTTCTTTATGTTCGTCAGGTTATGAGCTGACTGGTCTGGCCAGAGGAGGAGAGCAGCTCTCCAGGTTGAAGAGGAACTATGGCAGAGCTGTGGAGCTGCTGGTGGAGTTGGCCTCCTTACAGGTAGGGGGTGCTGTTACAGATAAGTCAAGGTTAATGAATCCATTCTCACAGTCATTTCTGGGTCATTTCTTGGGTGGAAACACATGATGGATTGGAAAAGGTTGAAAAGACTTCTATGTATTGTGTTTCTTCATTGTGTGTGTAACCTTAACCCTAACCCTAACTTTGGCCTAAATGCTAGATTGGATGGGCCAGAGGGACGAACTCTCGCAAATGTGGTTAGGTTTAGGTTAGGATACAAATCTTGCGAGAGTTTCACAAATCATCCTTCGGCCTATCCAGTCTAGCACCAACCTTAGCCCTAACCCAAACCGTAGTGCTAAACCTAGTGCACTTGTGCAAGAGTTCGTCCCTTCGGCTGATCCAACCTGGCATTTACTGATTGAAAAAATCTTCTCTTTTTCTGTCTGCAGACATCTTTCGTCACTCTGGATGAAGCCATCAAGATTACCAACCGCCGTGTGAATGCTATTGAGCATGGTAAAATCACACTTCATATCAAATTGTTGCCTTTTTTCTTTTAATAATTCATGAGAGCTCATCTGGTCTTATGCGCACCTTTCAGTGATTATCCCCCGGATCGATCGCACCCTCACCTACATCATCACAGAGCTGGATGAGAGAGAACGAGAGGAGTTCTACAGGTAAAACTGTCTAATAAATCCCAATATTTTTTCATCCCTATTATAACATTTAAACAATCAATTTTCAAATGAAATGTTTATCTGATTAGACATGCAACAGCATCACTTCTTTTCCATATATTTCCAGGCTGAAGAAGATCCAAGAGAAGAAGAAGCAGCTCAGGGAAAAGACAGAACGTGAGATCGCCGCCCGCCTGGCTAAACTGGGTCCCATCGCAGAGCCCGCCAACATGCTGACAGAGGAGACGGATGAAGACCTGCTGTTCGAGTGATGTGCTCCTCAGGCACCCTTCAACCTATTTATTTTGTGCCTCTCAGGCCAAGTCTGTGTCCTCTCATGCAAGTGATGAAAGTTGTTTTTTGTGTACTTGTCTGTGATGATTTGTTTTATTGTTCTTCGGTGCTGGAAGGTACTGGTGCGTTTCCAGATTTGTCACTGTACAGAACCAGAGTGTCTCACCGCACTTGGCTGTTCCCAACAAGGGAAGTCAAAATAATCTAAAATAATCTAAAAGTGAATATTATGTATGTTAACACATGGGTTTTTGCGAGTTAAATCTAAGAAGCATTCCGTGTGATCAAGTTGTATATATTTCAATTTCCTCACAACATTTAGAGCCATTTGCATGCTGTAAAGCTAAAAGGTGGTTGTAGATTTCAAAGAGTGTGTGAGTCTGTGTCGTGGAGGCCCAGTCCCCACTGCTGACCTCATATCTTGAGGTTGTCGTTACCTCATTTGAGGATGTTTACTGTTGCACCAGAACCTCCCGTGACCCCCCGCTGTAAAACGTGATATGCGAATCAACAAAGTCCAACACTTCATCCTAATAAAGGTATTCTCAACATTCAAACATTGCCTGGATTTTCTTGCTAAGATTAGAGTTTGCTACAAGTGGTCTTTGCTATAATGCAGAAGCTCTTCAGTTCTGTACACAAGGAAGAAAGTGTTTAGGAGACTCAGCTGGGTGAGGAGTGGCAGCCATTTTGCACCAGAATGCGATATTTAACACATTATTTTTAGTTTGGCGTTGGTAAGAGTTGAATTAGTGCGTTTCTGTGATGATAAAAGCTAATTTAAAATACAATTTCTTCTGAGGTAAGAATACACAGTTTGCCAAGATACATCAGAGCATATACATACACCAGTCATTCACATATGTATCTGATTTTATTAACACTCTTTTCCAGAATTGTGCTTATGATGTAAGTACCCGGCAAAGATGCAATGCAGTTTTGAGTTACACTAACTGATAATATAGTGTCTTGTTCATATAGTACTGGTAAAAAACCCCCGAATCAATCCCAGCAGTACTTTGCAGCATGATATACTGATAGTAATGATAACCAGTCAGAGACAAAACCTTTCATTTGAGGACTGTCATCACAGCGTAAACAAGACAAAAAACAAAATAATACTGACGTTGGTGCAGAGGAAGCAACCCAAAACTGCGCAGTACAAGTTTTTCTTCTGTATCTCTGACAGGAAGACGTCACACACTGCAGACACTTTTAGCGAGCGCTTCTTGTGACATTTACACTCTCCCAGCTGAGCGTACCGTTTTGTATATTCACACACACACACAAAATGTAACGATAAAATATTTGATCCTTTGGTCTAGAAAATATGTATTTACAATTTTAAATAACTTAAGAATAGGATAGAAGTATTTCTATTTGTTTGATAAATGACTTTGCATAAACCTGTCAGATCAACAAGAACTTTCAGAAAACAAAGAAGAAGAAGAAAAAAAAAAATCACCCACAAAGACAAGACACACCGACGAGAAGAAATGTAAGAAACTTGAGTCCATCCCTGCAACATGTGGTTAATGTTCACCTCCTCTACAAACGAGGAGAATGTGCAAGTGAAAATCCAGTGACAATTTACCACTGTCCTTCCTTTTTTTTGTTTTTCCAATCATGCCCCCAGGAACATTCACTTTTGTTCTTCTGTTTCCCTCCTCCTGCCCTGAGGCTCCCTGAAGTGAGACCTTGTGACCTCTAGCACAGCCAGGAGGTGGGCACCCACTGTGGCTCAGTGTCCAGCTTTTCTATCAGCCTGCGCAGCTCGTGGAAAGCCTGGTTCGGCTCCGTGTTCACAATGGTCGCGTCGAAGAAGTGGCCAAAATTCTGCTCCATCTCCCGGGCTTTTTCAATGACCTCCTTCAGCTCCTCTGGCTGTGCGAAGAAAACAAGATATCAGTTTAAGAAGTTAAGAAGAAGAGGAGGTGACTCTTTTTTATGTTGTCGGACGCTTCAATTTGCTAAACGATGTCATATTTTTTATGCAAATAACTGCATGCATCATTTTATTAACTTCCAAGAGTGAACTGCAGTGGATACCTTTGGTGATTTTCCCTCTGAGGCCAGCAGGGTGCGTAGTCGTTCCTGAGAAGGAGGAGCGATGAAGATGACATAGGGCTTGAGGTTGGACGATCTTAGCACCCGCAGCGACTGAGAGGAGGAAGAACAGAGACATTAAAGTATATAATATAGGAGAAGAGAGACCAAGAGAAAGAAGAAGAAGGACTAAAATAAGATCAAAACAAACACCACTATGGTTTTAAGTTCACTCACTCTAAAACACAAAAACAGCTATTTGAGATTTATGTTCAGGACATGACAAGGGGTCATTATGTTCTGGCCACAAGGGTTAAAATCAAGACAAAGGGATAAAATGAGCTTTATAATCAACATTTTAGACAGATGTGATGCTGAGAATTGTCCCAACAGGAACAAGGTTAACAAGGCGTCCTACCCTGGTGTGCAGACAGAGCAAACAGATGCGTCCAGCGTTGACGACGTGTCGGACTGAGTCGGTGCTGGTGCCGTACAGGTTCTTCTCATACTCCCCAGACTCGATGAACTTCCCCGCTGCCATATCGCTTTCGAAGCCGGGCCGACTCACGAAATGGTACTCGCGTCCATTCCGCTCGTGTATCCTTGCGTTTCTGGTTGTGTCTGAGCCATGAAAAGGATAAAAAAAAAAGGTTGGATTTGACTTTCGCAAAAAATCCCGAAGCTAAACTTGCACGTAAAGTTTTAAGTTTGTACATTTTATTCTAGGACAGAAATGGAAATTGGAGCTTTTTGTGCAGTGTTGTTTAATGTCAAATGATTTGAATTCTTTGCAGAATCACAATACTAGTTTGGTCTCACATTTGAAATCTTGAATTCAGTTGTTGATGAATACAGTATTTGACAATAACCACGTCCCCGGGCCTTGACAACTCATGGACTTACGTGGAACGGCGACGGCAAACCTTTCCGGTTCAATGGACAGGAGCCTCCGACGCAACTCGTCGTGCCCGCTGTTTGTGGGACCAATCAGAGCGATGGGACGTTTACGGTTGGCAGGCTGGTGATAAAGGGACATCTCCTCATAGGTCAGGATGTCATCGTAGTCTGAAGAGAGAGTTTGGGAGGGGTTAATGTCCCGCTGAAAAATCCCTGATCAACCTGATCAAATCCCCTCTAACTCTCAGGCTGTTCTGCGACAAAGTCTAACCTTTGACCTCTCTGCAGAGGCTGGAAAGAGGTGAGGGGATATGGAGATCGATAAAAACAACTATAAGTGTTATTCACTGCAAGTTTTGCAGTGGATCAAGACTTTTTCCTGTGTCATATATGTTGCTGAACAAACAAAAACACACAACCACAGCATTCTACTATCAGCAGTTCTACTGGAGCTGTTTGTTTATCTGTCTGTGTGTTTCTATGTGTGAACAAATAACGCCGCAGGTTCCTTCAAGCCATTTAGGCACCTGCTGGTGTGTCCTCTGATCCCCTCTGCGAAGACGGGGCTAATCTGACCTGTGACACACTGAGTTTGGACAAGCTGCTGGGAGATGTCAATGTCGACATGTCTCCTGCTAATGTGTGGGGTTAAATACTGACAGTGTTTTGACACTTGGAAGCTGCCCAGTACAGAAGCAGTCTCTCACTGGTGAAAAATGAACGGCGACAGTAGGAGACGTTTTGTGGGATAAGTGCATAGCTTCTTAACAGATCTGCAACCCGCTTCTCAAACTGTTCAGCTGCTGTTGAGAGACGGAGAAAAAAAAAAAGGAAAAGTAGAGTCTTACCGGTAGTTTTGCTCAAGGTAGATGTACTTTTCTTCCTCTGTTTCTTGCTTTTCTTTACATACCAAAGCTTCCCTGGAGAAATGACAGGTTAAAAAAAAATAAAAAATTATCATTTCATTTGGTTACCATCTAGACGCCACAAATTCTATTTTTTTGTGAATCAGAGTTGATGCAAAATGTTTGAGTTTGAGTCATATCTATTTCTGACCCAACTTTGTGTGTTTCAACATAACGCTCTTACCTTGCTGCTCTCGACTCCTGTCTGTTATACTTTTCTTCAAGGTCTCTCTCTGTTGCTGAAAGCTTTTCCCTGAGAGAGAAAACCGCAAACAAACTAATCAGTTATATTCTCATATATCCAATATTGTAACTATAAAAGCACAAATACAGTTTGTTTTCTATTCCAAAAGCCCATATTCATTTCCACTTTAAATTTTAATGGATGTAAACATTTTGGATGGTGTTTAATAAACATGCACTGCTGCCTGGACTGGATCACTATGTACAAGATGAAAACTACAAACCGATACATTTCCAAACTTTAATCTTTTCTAAACATAGAGCTATTTATTCATAGATTTCCAAGACATCCCAGACAAGTCAAGGAACAGGCAAAAAATATCGCTTTCCATTTCCAGTGTCTGACCTCAATTTCTATCGGCCACAACAGGTCAAAGAGTAAATGCCAATAATTCTTAACTGTTTGTTTTAATCAGCTCAACATGCCAGATGGGTGGTGTTTCCCGCCAGGATGGCTCAGATAGTGGCAGGGTACTTACTAGTCACACTTTTAAGTACTTTCCTGATAGTACTGCCACCTACTATTAGGAGCAAATTATTGATATATCAATATATAGATATTATGAGAGGTTGTCTTATGTAGATTATGCATTATGATACACTGGTATTAAGTATTATTATTTTACATGTGTATCATGGATTTTATTTACTAATATTCAATTTTGGTCATTATTGTGATTAGATATTCTTTAATGTTCTTAATGTTGAACATATTTATTCTAATTGTTCAGCATTATTACCGGTATTTATTTGAGTGTCACATTTCATTTGTTTTTACTGATGGAATAACTGCTTTATCTTTTGAGCATAAGACCCAGTTTTCACCTAAAATACAAACATGTTGCCTTGCACTACCTCATTTGCATTTGCATGCATCTTGTTGCTCCATATTGCATGACGCATATATCAGATGAAGAGGCAAAGTGCAAAGAACATGCATAAGAATGATATATGTTGTACAATAAACAACTGTATGATTTGTATGCAATGTGTATTTGTTTATACAGTTTATACTGTGTAATTTAGTTTTGTCCTCCATATTTTACATGTTTATATGTGTCATTTGTATATGAATATAAAAATTGTGACACTACAAAACATACAAAGCACATAATTATACATTTTACTGTATGATTCTTCTAGATTTCTTGTATTAGTAGCAATATATCCTTCCACTTGTATCCTGCCCTTATGAAGCAATAAATTACTTATTGATATTCATACTCGCTCTGATGCTTACCTGGAATGAGTCCAGCCAATGGCTGGTTGTCCTCGTCTCCGTCCCTGTAGGCCTGCCACCAGCTGGGGTCGTCCTGGCTGATAACGTGGAGGATGTCTCCCTTCTGGAAGGAGAGGCCCAGCTCCCGACACGGCACGAAGGGGTCATCAGATGGGTCATAGTCAAAGTAAGCTCGTACGTGCATCTGAGGGCAGGGTTTACAACGTCAAGGTTGGCGTGGCATGCACTGCAGACAGGCGTCTTCACACACACGCACGCACCCACATCATTAGAGACTTACCACCGTCTGTCTGTGAGGGGCAGGTTTAATCTGAGAGCTGGGGATGAGGAGGAAGGTCAGGGTGCCGTGCATTTGTTGCTGATGGAAAAGATGAGATGCAATGAATTAAACATGACAGGGACTGCATTTCCATTAAACAAAATTCTTTTAGGAGCTCAAACGGTTAACAATGTTTCATTGCTATGCAGTTTGATAAGAACAATCTCTTAAAATGAATAGATATATAATGATGTACAGTGACTATGATGCCCTTGTCTTTACCAGAAGGCTTTATTTTAAATTTTAAAGAATCTTTCAATACTTTATACATTCAAATTAAACTCAAAAAAGTAAAACCTCCATTTATAAATTTTGATGCCTTTTAGAGCATTAAATGTGCATAATTCAAGAATTCTAATAGTTCTAAAAGTTTCCTACAAATCAAGATAATGTTGTAACTGAGGAAATTTCCCATGATTTACAGTAAACAATCAAACCATTCCTCTAAACTGGATGTTACTGAACACCGCTCCTCCTGGTCCTCACCAATAAGTCATGGACTTCATTGACGTGTTTCCCACGAACAGGAACGCCGTTGATCTCCAGGATCTCATCTCCCTCACTGAGGAGGCCGCTCCGCTCTGCCGCCCCACCTTTCACCACGCGGCTCACCACCACGCTGTCCATGTCGTTACGTACCGTCGCACCCTGAGGGCCACACATGCACATGCAGAATTTATATAAATGACGGGAAATAACAGATGGGGTAATCAACATGTAAATGAAATAAAACCTCAAAGCAGAAGCCAGAATATTCTCTAAAATGACACAGAATAAAGAGATGTAGGGAGGAGGCGACAGCTAGAATACAAAGAGATGTGAACATCATTGTGCCATTACCAGAGTTTCTAATTGGGTGTCATACTGACTGGTGTGTAGATACACTGACACTGACACGCCCAGGTGATAAATGTGAGAGGTGGAGGGAGCATGGTGAAGCCTATTTCAACAACTTACACACAATAACACAATATTCATGGACACTAATGATCCATTAATGTTTCCCAGGTTCATTTGTCTTCCTGCTTTGTTGTTGTTCCTTTTCAATAACTCAATTTGAACACTGTGTGGACATTTTTCTAATTCATTGTACTGTTAATTATATCCAACACACGATTATGGATGTGTACACAACTATCCTCCTCTCAGCTTACATAAGAACTGTAAGTGCACCTTTTGTAAGTTGATTGTAAAACATAGAGCGATTTAAAGGCGCAGTGTGTAGAATTTAGTGGCATCTAGTGGAATGGACTTGGCAGAAATGGATTATAATATTCATAAGTAGGTTTTAATTAGTGCATAATCGCCTAAAAATAAGAATCGTTGTGTTTTTGTTAGCTTAGAATGAGCCCTTTATATCTAAATAAGAGGCCATTCTCTTCCACGGAGCCCACCATGTTGCACTGCCATTTTTGTACAGTAGCCCAGAATGGACAAACCAAACACTGGAGTTTTGCTGCCACCGTAACTTCACCGCTAGATGATACTAAATCTTACACACTGCCTTTAAATGACTGAGACTGTGAACAATTATAAATGTAAGAACACGGTGATGGCGGCAGGTGTGAGTTGTTCAATAAGATTAGTCTCACCAGTGGAGTGTCTCGGGTCTTCTCCAGCCGCACCAGTTTAACCGTCTCTCCGAGGTACTGGGTCACGTTTTCCTCTTCCATTTCCTGCACTGCCACACTGTCATGGACCTGCATGAGTGCCTGCCACATAAACACACACACGCACCATACAGAACATAGACACGCGTGCAGACAAACAGTGTGTACGTACAGAATTTTTACAAACACAGAATAGATGGAAACAGACATACAGGAATAACAGAAGAGGCAGTGTGAGGATGAGAAAATAAATGGTTTTCATACATGCTGCTATTTAGAACTACTATTGTTAGCATGGAAAGAAAATGATCATAGTTTGGTTTACAAAGTGACACAACTTTGTTAAGTGGTTTTCACTCGTCGATGTAAACTGATGGAAAATAAGATACCCAAAGAGTTTCCAGACCTTTTCCCTTTAACGTGCACCTGCTACCTGAAACCAACCGACCCCTCATCTTTTTAATGACCCCAGTCAGCAAACCCACCTCTAAGCCAGAAATAATACACAGATTGGTCCTTCACTTCATTTAGTGTGACAGGTGCTTTGTACCCCACAATTAATAACCGTCAGTCCAAATTAGTTTCTCTATCCTGCAGCGGAGGGGACCTGAGAGAGTGGAGGCCAGGCTAAGCTTTGGCACACACACAATCCTTCTTAATCTCCCCCTGCATTTAGGAGTCAGGATCCACCGCCATCAATCATCAAACACCTTTGGCTTCCCTGCTCGT
The DNA here is from genome assembly GCF_914725855.1 of Thunnus albacares. Lineage (NCBI taxonomy): Eukaryota > Metazoa > Chordata > Actinopteri > Scombriformes > Scombridae > Thunnus > Thunnus albacares. The sequence goes on along the minus strand of NC_058121.1, from coordinate 9,464,742 downwards.
GAGGAAACGTTGTCCTAGAAAACAGGAAAAGGCAGGAAGTGGACCTGAGGGGGTCGTACCCTTCTCACACATGTACCTGTCTCCATTAGTTTTGGGTGTAAGGTTGTTTACCAGCACAGACTACAGGATGACTCATGTGATCCTCTGCTCCCCGCAGAGGAGACAGCATAATCTGTTCCACTTTCTGTGCCACAAGGCAAGCTCACATCACATCACACCGCCTCCGCTGGCTATATGGATCCGACTCATTAGAGGGGTTAACGGCCCAATGGATGACTGGTAGTTCACACAGTCACATGGGTCAAACATCAGACCCCTGGCGCCCCCTTGTCAGGACCCTCAACCGTAAAATCACACCAGAGTCATCCACCTGAGGTCTTTTCTCACCTTTCTGCCTCGCTAATGGACGATGACAGTCTGATAATGTGGCTACAATTTTTTCTACAGAAGAATTACTGAAGCTTGAGCTGACAAATGTAGAGAATCAGCAGCTGAAGCCACGCAGGTGCGCAATTTAACCAAAACCAAGTCTTGTCACTGTTGCATATCGAGACTTTTTGTAATGCAACTCCTTACACAGCTGTAGAGGTGACCTGCCTGTACCTGTGATGTCTAATCCTTTCCTTAAAGATGGAGCACGTGGCATACCTAAGAGGAGCATCTAAATTGCCCAGTCAGCTGTGGCAACAGCAGCCTCGGCAATTTACCGTAAGATCATTACTAAACAGGTCACAGCCAAAATTAAACTTGTTTCAGGACAGATATTTTGCCTTTTTGCTAATGGTTTAGAACAACTGTTTTGATAATGTAATAGTGTAAAACACTCCTTTAAAGTATCTGCTCACTTTAGCTACAAGTCCTTTAAGAAGGGCCTAGAACAGACTATATATTTCTTCTTATACACTTTATCTTGAATGAGAAACTGTGTCCAAACTTTTGACATTTGATATTCTACATGGAACACGGATAAAACAATTCTTCATGTTGGTATTTTTCTTACATTGTTACTGTATTTGACAGTAAACATATAAGTAAACCTAAAACCCACCTTCAACCCATCACACATCATCTTTTTTTTCTTAAATTAATTTTTAAGAAATTGACAAGCACTTAACGAAGGCACCAATCACCAGGGCTGACCCACGCTACAACCAAATTTACAAATACACAAACTACATTAATCTTTTGAATCAAACATGGACTAGTTGACCTTGAAAAAACTGAGTTTTGCACATTCTATATAACAACTAATAACAACAGACAGAATGAATGTGTCATTTAAGATTTAATTTGTAAAGCAGGCATCTGGCCCTCAAGTGTCCTTGAACCAAATAATAAATTCCAGCCAGCTCAAGGGATGCCAGTTTGACCTTATGACTTCCTTAATGAAGTGCCGGCTTTATATCTTTAATTCTTTCCTGATGTATAGTGCACAGTATCATGATGGAGCAATGGGTCATTTAGTCTGAATTTTAACTAAGTACAGGGCAACAGGGTGACAAAGTGAGTCCTTCTGCTGTCTTTGAGCTGGTAAGTACCATTTTTTCACTTTCATAGTTAAGAACTACTCTATACTTAACCCTGACCTCTGACCTCCCAGTGGAAGGTGCAAGAGAAACAATTACCCTATTGGAATTAATACAGTATAACATTAATTGCATTTCCAGTATTCCAATTATCCACATATTAACTAAATAAATGAGTTGGCCTGTAAGGCTCTGCACGCTGGCTGAGCCACACTAGTGTTAATCATATTGTGGGTTGAAGGGAGATATGACGAGCCACAGCTGGCAAGATGAAATCTGACCTGGAGATGAGGATTGGTGAGCAGAGCCTTGAGCTCCAAACCCTCCTTCTGTTGGCTGGACTGAAGAATCTTCTGCACCTGAACAGAAATACAGACACAAACAGAGCTGTATGACTGCTGATAAGAACTATGAACAAAGTCAACTAAGAACAAATGAAGACTTTAATAACAATTTTCAATCTTATCTGGAAATTTTCCAAATAAAAAATCCTATCAGATTAAAAATCTTGAATATTTTCACTTCACTTTCACGTTTTTGAGACTCAAGTCAGTAGATCCCGAGTCAAGTTAGGACTGAAGTAAGTCAGCTAACTAAAACTGTGACTTAAATCTTTTTGATGAGGCAAAACTTTAAATTTGCTATACTAGCAGTAAGGATACAAGAGTAACAATGTTGACTCTCCATTTTTCATCTATCCAAGTTTTCTAGCATGTAATGAGCAGTGCAACCTCACAAGGCCACGAGTAGAATATTAAAACTGAACTGACAAGGACATTTTTGTCACATTGAAGTTTCATATTTTATGCCTTGTTTTCCAACAATATGAATTGCTCTCCAGCTATCATAGTTTACTAAATTTAGAAACATAAATGAAAGTCCTTGAGCAAAACATATTATTATCTAGATGCATATAGTTCATTACCTGTCATGTAGTGCAAGGTCTAGCTTACTACTACTATCTACTTTCCATAAATCCCATAATACCCCACTTCAATCTTACTTTACTTGTTTTATTTGCTTGGACCGGCTAACTTTCTCCATGACAACAGGTTTAACCTCCAATTTTCACCAAGTTTCACCAATATCTAATTGCAGAAAGCAAAGAAACTGTTTAGATACACAACTGGCATATATTCTAATTATCATGTTACTGGCTCTCTTCATTAACAAGCCAGCTGCATGAAAGAAAAGATTTAGGGGTCTACACATGATTGCAGGAAAAATAAAAGCTCAAATGCATACACACAAATAAGAACACGTGCATGTACACACACATACACACGTGGACACAAAGTATTTTGCTATCCTCCACTAAGTCACAGTGGGGTTTCACATTCCAATCCAGACGGAAAGGTGCTCCATAATCTCCCTGCCGAAAAGCAACTGGTTGTTATACAATCCGAAACACCAGATTCATTTTCTTTCTTCTTCGTGTGTGTTTTCAGGTGGACGTGGGTGAGTTTAACCAAATTTAACAAGCATACACTTGGAAAGCACCTAAAGTATGTGAACTACAGCACGTTACGCTTCACTCTGCTCTATTGTTATCCCTCTCTTTCCTTCTCTTTGTTATACGGTTCTATTTTAATCATTTGGTTTTTGTGTTGTCATCTGGTGGGAAGATGCTATTGTTTGTGGTTTGGCTTGTTTTATTCATGTGTGACGGCAGTCAGTTCGGTATTTCTCTGTCTTTTCTTCCTCTCCTCTCTTCTTCGTCTCCTGTTTGGAGCTTACTTCATCCATTACGTTAATCGAAGCTCTCACTAACAAGGTGACACACTTTCCCCTCCCCCCCTCCAGCAGCGCTTGCGCCTCAGCCTACACTGCTGTAAGCTGCTGGAGTTTCTTTTTCTGGCCGTCCAGATCCTGGCCTCCTTCCTGCGGTGTGCTGCGCCGCTCAGCCAGCCCCACGGGCTGTTGGGAGATTAGTTTACCCACGGGCCAATCTGAGTGTCACACAGCACAGCCACTTAGTTTAGACATACTGCAGCTCAAACCATTGAGCGTTGTTAAGAGCTTCGGGAGCTGTGCCTGGTGGGCGAGTGCACGCACCGATTCACTGTCCGCAGGAAGACAACGTGCTGTGTGCTGTGTTATGTGTGTGTGTGTGTGTGTGAGGCGAAACAGATCATCTCAACCAGCCCCTCTATCTTCAAACCACTTCTGTCAAGACTGGAATAACAATTCTAGCAGTAGCACTGCTGCTGGATGCCCTCTGAATGAACTCTACACAGCTCATAGAAGCCTGTTTCTTCAAAACAAGGTTGACTCTTGCACATCTAGCCATCAGCTAAAAATCACACTGCACCAGTGTGACTGCGCTGAAAAGCCTGTATTACATTATTTCATGTTACACCTATCAGGAGTTGACACTAATCCTAATGAAGTGGCTATTGTGGGTGTAGCCTGTCATAGATGTATAGAGCTTTTACCTAATTTGTGGCAAACCATATCACAATTTCTGTCTTTCTACAAGGACTGGGCTCTGTGTGTGTGTGACAGGCTGCATTTGAGCACTCAACTTGCAGAGGCTTGACTCTGCTGGGACACAAGTCAATTACTGTCGCTTTGCTTCAGTAGGGATCAACCGGCTCATGTTGTGTCAAGGAGGAAGTGAGGTGTGTAAGATTCCCACCTCGTCCAACCTGAATACTCAGATGGTTTCCTGCTCTCTGTCACTCTCGGGAGACAGCTGGTGAACGCAGAAATCAAATAAAAAAAGACTGTGATGTTTTATATATTTGACAACCACCGGAATACTAAACCTTACTTACACTTCATGCCTTCCATCTTATCCTTCCTTGTCCCTTTTGTCATCTTATCCTCTCCTGCCCTTCTGCCTGTCTCTTTTCCAAACAAACCAACCTGTGCCTCTTTCAACTATTTTTTACAGCTCACTCAATTTTCATGCATGGCCCAGATCCCACAAATCCCCTCATTTTTGTTTTCACTCACCTTGTTAACCACAAGACAATTTACATTTCATAATTAATCAGACTGGCGTGGCTGTCTTTTGGGCAGCTTTGGTGAATTAATCATCACCTTAAGCAAAGATTTCTCATGCTCCACCGAGTTCACTCAGTTTCTCTACTCACATAGCTGCTTGCCTGTAAATATAAGCGAAACAAGGTCCAAACCACAAATTGGCAAGTACAATCTGTGCACCTTTATGCACAAGCTGCCTCCTCTGTGGACACTGTAGTCTCATGAGGTACAGGTCTGAATTGTGGTGATTCTCCCTGATTCAGTTTTTCCTGGAGCTGTGGACAGTAAAACTACTTACATTTACAAGATCCAACAGAATAAACTAACCACTGATGCAATACTAACAGCAGGGTTACACTGAACCCCATGTTACTTTCCCGTAATTTCTTACTGCAGCACAGTGCTCCCGCAAAATGTTTGTTTTCAGCTTTAACAAGCTGAAAGGAGAAAACGGCAGCTGCAAAATGACCACTATGCGTACCTCCTGGCAGAGGTCCTGCGCTTGTACTGTGAGAGGTGAGGAGGGGCTGACTCTGTTCATCTGCAGGGACACAGCGCTGTAGACGGAGTAGGCATTCCTGAAGTCCTCCTTGGCAAGGAGCTGCAGTACCAGCTCCACATCCTGCTGGCTTTGGGTGTCAGTCAGGCTTTGCTGCACACACTTCAGAGCCTGCAGAAACTCCTCCAGTTCTGGGAAAGAGGCAGCGACAGTGAGGGAAACAGCAAAGAGAAAAACAGGGGCAGAATGACAGAAGTCAGGAAGTTTTTACTTCTTGTGAATGCAGTGTTGTTCAGCAGCCAAATCTCCTTATGCCTGTAATGTCAAACGTTCTCACCAGCACACTCTACCTGCATTTGACCTCTTAATACCAGATTGTGGTTTATCGATAATCTTATTTCATACAAGCCTTGAGTCTACAACTGTAGTGCTGAACAGAGGTGGAGCCACAACAAGGGTGAGCTGGCACTATGAAAATAATCCAAATCCATATATTGCAGATTTTCCTCTCCAGAGGTCGAAAATTCAAGTCTTCCCGTATCATAAGGCATAGTCAAAGCACTAAATTTTACTGGTGCGCTCTTGGAAAATAGGTTTAACATTTTTTGTTACTATTAGTACTTTTTTGTTATTATTATTTCTTGGTTTCATATAGAGATTTAGTTGACTTTTAGAGTTTCAAACATTTTAAGTCTAGAAATACTAGACCCAGTATTCCAGTTCCAGTTTCCGGTGTGCAGGACTCTATTTAGTGGGACATTTTTTCCAGACTTTTCTCCTCGAGTCAGCGATGCGAAGAAACCAAAGTGTGGGTCTCTGCAATAGAGTACTAAAATGTTGCCCCTGCCTGCAAGAATCTTTGTTTTTATTCTAGTCAGACTTTCACTTCTGCAGCGTTTAAACAGGAGATTCATCCTGGCAGACAGTATGGATATGTTTTTGTCATTTTATAGGTTTATTTTCTTTATTTGGTAAAAGAAGCTTGTTGAGAACGTTAATGCAATGACACTGACACTCTACAGTAATATGTATTGTCAACTAGATTGAGAAGCGCAGATTTAATTGAAATCCTACAATGTAATAATAATATTAACTGCACAGCAATCCGACAGAAATGCATGCTCGATATTTTCATATCAAAGCAGTCTATTCAAACCAGGCTGGGAGCAGGATCACAGAGTGAGGTTGGACAAAGTGCAATGACCCATTCAAACTGACTACCAATGTGTATTTATCATACATTAATGTGTTGGTAAGAAAGGAGAGTCTAATATTTTTGATGTACATAATATTATCATACACATAAAAATGTATTATTTGCATGTTCTACCCGGGAAAATCACTGCTGTTGTTCCGCCTTGAGCCGTGACAAATGTTTTTAAGCAATCTTCCTGGGTTTTGAGCCAGAAAATTACAAGGGCATCTTACACTAATAAGCAACCGTGACTCCTGTTCTCACGAGACACTGACGCAATAAGACCCTGTGTGAGTCAAATAACTGACTGCAATAAATCCTGGTAATCAACCAAATTCAGTGAATTTTGCCAAGTGACTGAAATCAATTTAAAATATTTCATTTGTTTGTGGACACACTATTAAATCTTTTGTTGTCAGTACAGTCAACAAATGAATCAAAGGCTTTTTTTATTTTCCTGTGACCAATTATGGGTTTTGTGCTCTTCAGTCAACAGTTGGGAAATGGTGATCAGCCGCTAAACGCATCACCCTCCTCCACTACGGCCCTCTGCTCTGCCCCCTCTATAGTCATTGTTCTGACTCCTTTTGTTTTCACTTAGTTTTTGTAAAACCTCACAACTCCCTTTTCTTTTCTGAGGTCTGCATTGCTCCTTTCCTTTGTAACCTTCTTTCCTCCTTCCACCCACTTTGACCCCCGTAAAGACCCCTAAACTCTCACCGCTCTCCTCATCTAGACTCACCGGCTACAGGATCCTGAGAGCATACGTCTTTGTTGGCTTTTTCCTTCCCCTCGAAGGTGGGATTGTCGATGCCCACTTTAGGGTTCTGCGACAGCTTCTTGAGTCTCAGTGAGGCGTTGGGGTCGATTTCATGTTTGGCCCTGCTGTCCTCCTCTCTCTTCTTCCTCAGCTCCTCCTGGTAGTGCTGGATCCTCTCCATTTGTGCACTGCAGTGTTGAGATTTGACAAGGCCACCCTCCTCCCCCGGACAGTCCACCGCCCTCTCCCTGTGGCTCTTGGCCTGACCAGAGGGCTCTTGCACAAAACCGTTCATATGGGACGTGATCATCCTTGCTGCACCAGTTCAAACCAACCCAGAGTTTACGGAGATCTGCTTGAGTGTTATGAGGAACCGGTGCTGGGAATGCTCAAATCAGGGGCCATATCATGCCAGCAGAGGATGTTCTTTCTGTGAGCAGTCATCCTGAAATACAAATAGAGTGTTAATATTTAATTTTTCTTGTTCACTTTTATTCAGGAAACCGCAGACAAAAGTTTAACTCTCAGATGCGATACACATCACCTAATACATACTGACAACTTAGGGCGTCTTCGCCTTGTTTTGTTCGGTTGAATCGAACCCTGGAGTGTTTATGCCCTTGGTGTACTTATTTGGGCTGATTAAAGCACAGCAATCAGACTCGGGTGTGGACCAAAACAACCAGGATGAGACCTTGAAGATTGAAGAGGTGGTCTTGGTCCGGTTACAATGATGAACTGGTGAATGAGTTGGAGTTATTTTATTTTCCATGAAAAATATCTTCATACTGATTACGGCTGAAGACTCTCAAATGTCAATGTTAATTTAAAGTTTGACACAATTTCACCACAATATGAAATGCTGGCACAAGTCATTATTTTTGTATTCACACAAACATTTGTAAAATCCATGTATATAGTCTAAGGTAATATAACATATACAGCTTTGCTTTTAATTTAATTTCTTTCATTTTACAAAATTTAAATTGTTCTTTATCTAGTTGTAGTTCCTTAAATAGTTTCCTTATCTATTTAATAATTAAATAGATATTAGTAATTAACTTCTTCTGACCTTCACTAACTTTGTCAAGATCAGTGTAATTGTGGTAACAGTGTAACTCAGCTCTTTAGGCATAGATGTTGACTTCATATTTAAATTGCTTTCTTTTTCTCCACAAAATATTTTTTTTTATTTCTCAATACATATTGATATATTTTACAAACTCACAGTCATGCTATGTTTTATGTATAAAAATATTAACATTAATATATGTTTGTAATCTTTATTTTCTTCCCGTTGGTTGCTTGTTGATCAGGGTAACATTTGCTCCTACCTCCTCTCATCAATCACACCACTAATCTAACTCCTAACATGGAAAGCTCTCTGCCCTCAGTCACCTGAAATCCCTCCAGTTCAGCGTCATCCAGCCCTGTGCCTTGGATACACCTGTCCCCAACTGTTTCCTCCTCATGAACAAGCTTAATTGAAATATCCATCAGTAGCCTATCTACGTATTTCTAAATAAAGATGTTGCATTTGAATGTGATTCTTGACACGCAACTACTACAATTACTACTACCTGATCTGCTATTGCTGTGATTGCTGTGGATTACTATCTATTCTAAGGATGCTACGTGCCTTAATCTGGATTAGCAAATTTGGTTGTATGACAGAGATGTTTACAGAAATCATTAAGCAAGAACAGTTACTGTGTAAGGAGTGAAAGTGCACAGGCCAAAAACAAGGGTACATATCTCGTAAGCTATAAGCATGTCTTTATCTTTTACATAATGACATTAGCTTCTGTTTAAATACCATGCAGTGGCTTAGAAAGGCTCCTCTCTCAAATCTGCTATGTCTTAAATACATTACAGCTTTGACACATAACTGTATGCATTTTTCCAGGGATCAGATATGTGAAAAACGTAATAATTTAGTTTAGTTGAACTGCCCTCATTACTAAAGTACTTCCCAGTTAAAGACAACCTTCTGTGCGCATAGACAAAAAACCATCAAGTACCATAAGGATAAACACAGCTTTCAAGGTATTTTGAGGCTTATGTCATATAGTCAGTCATACACTCATACACTCACCTACCACCACTTGGCAGCCCTCCCCCCTCTTCTATGTACTTCCCACAGCTAATTACGTCTGGCAGGTCTATCCCCCCCCTCCCCGGCTCTTGGTCCAAGCTCCCAAACCCCTCCCCTATGGAAGCATTTAGCTCCGTTTAGAGCGGCGGCTGACAAACAGCAGAGACTGCCAGAAGGCCATCTGTTCCTGTGGGCTTAATTAAGCCTAGGATCTCATGCTCTACTCGAGCTCAGTGGCCACAACAGCACTGGGAGGGATACTGGGACAGGGACACCTGTGTAGAGGAATTAGGATGAATACATGTGCACACCTAGACATAACAAACAAGGAAATATGTAAAGTTTGGTGTTGGATAGATATGTGGAATAAGTTTAGGGCCATTGCAAGATCATAGAGAGTGAAATATTTATGCTAACTTAATTATGAGCTAATCATATTGTGTGATGTGATTATACAGTGACAGTGAAGCTTATATCAGCCAGCCTGCTAACTGTATAGCATTTGTCAGCAATTAGATTCAACCACGGGCCAGTGTTTTGGTTTTTTTAGGATTTTTCATGGGGGAATGGGGAACTGATGCAGTGGAAACACATGCCTATATGTTTTGTATATTTCTTTGTATTATTTTAAGAATAAAATTGATTTATAACACTATTTAGAGTTATATCAGAGGGCAGATGTCATTTTTCAGGGCTAATAGCTTATTTTAATACTCATTTGGCTAAAAAAAAAGAAGTTGTGAGTTGCACTTGAGAGACCAGAGACGTACTTTATTGGCTATCCACACATGATTAACAGCGGCCTGCTTCCTTTATGGTTGACAACAAATCTGTTATGGCCAAATACACTAAACTTATGGAATTAAAACAGTGTTCAGTGTTATCACACATTAAAATTTAATTTCTTTATTAGACATAATTTCAGTATGATGCACTGCTCTATTAGCATCACAGAGCCATGTTTTTAAGGCCTCTCCTGGTGTGTGGCCAGTATTAGATGTAACAAGATTATATTCATTGGGATTTACACTAGCCTTGTGTTTAATTTATTATCTACAATAGATTTGTGAAAAATGATGTTAAACTTTTGATGTGAACTATGAAAGTCACAACTTCAGCTTTCACTGAATATTTTTGCCGGAGGGTCGGATTTGGCCGCTGCTGTGCATGATGATACTGGAGGGTAAAATGATGCAGCATATACTGTGGCACCACCACTTGTCCTGAATTAACTTACTGTATATCAGTGCTACTCATTCTGAGGTAGTGTGACCCGAGGATTCGCTGGTGGAAAGGGGACCAGATTATCTTTCACCAGCAATACTGTTAAGTCACTTATGCAGAAGTCATGTTTATGTTACATATACTTGTTGAAAAGTTCACTGTAAACAGGCATGCTCACTGTACAACTGAGTGATGCCCTTCAAAGTGTTGATCTTTTCTTCAGGGAAGTTTATGAAGTCTTTTCTTTCAGTAATGTCTTCACAAGTGAATTCCTTACAACTCTAATCACAATTTAACATGGAATTTCCTGCTAGCTGTGTCATACTCTGCATTTTGTTCACCAAATAGATCAAAAATCTACTCAGTGAATTACAGATTTTACAATATTCCCATAAAAGTGCTTGTATAATGTTTCAGTTACAGCTCCTGTAGTAGTTGTAATCAGTTACTCTCCACCTCTGCCAGAATTTGTTTTCTTAAAAGTAGCTTTGGTCACTTAAATGATGTGTACACTGAATTTCTGTGGGTTTTAACTCCACCACCACATCCTTGACTATTATTAGCTAACTTCCATGCACATATTCAGAGGGTGAAAATAGAAATAGTCTCATTCATTCGTCATACTTCTGTGGTTTAACAACTGGCAGCTGCTGGCGTGGCTTGAGGTTAGTTAAGGTAGCTTAGACCTATTTCATGATGCGACGACTTCAACTGTTTAGCTGCTGTTATGAGGATCTTATTGTTCGTTGTGTCAAACTTTAACAAAAGAACAACGCTGTAGCATATTTATTCACGGCTGCAACAGTAGGTTTGGTGCACTTATTTAGAAAAATACACGTTTATGTGTATAATTGGACATTAACGTAACAATAGCAAGCAAATTAGCTCACTAGCCTAGTACCGCTAACAGTCAACTGCGTAGCTTAACGGTAATAACCGTTAGCTGTCCCGTAACTGACTGCGAGTACTCACCACTTCAAAGATGGCTTGTGTGGTTATGGGCAAGAATCATGTATTCCTTTAAATCCAGCGCTCTTGAAATGTGAGTTTCAGTAACAGAAAGTGGTCATAACACAGCACAGGCTCTGTCTCCGTCTTCACGGGACCGCGTCCAGCCCCTGCAGTGAGTTTTGTCCAGGCACCAACGGGACACTTGTGGCCGTTGCTGTGAAACTGCGCCTGGTGTTTTGAGTCGTCTCCCTGGCAACAGTGCGACTCTACAGCGCCACCCCTCTGTCGGACATGTAATAACAGTATTTCACAAGCTGCAGCTGGGACTTCAAGGGTGATTATCAGAGGTCAAAGAATTACACAGATCTTTTCTTAAGTAAAATAAGCAAAACAACAGCCATGCATTCTAATTTTTAAGTAGGTAAAGGTAGATAAATAGGCTATTAGTTTCAACACATACTTAAAGTACCATGGGTAAAAGTACTCAGAGATCCTTTACTTGAGTAAAAGTATAGCAGTGTAAAAGTAGACTACAAGTAAAAGTTCTGCATGAAAAATCCTCCTTAAGGAAAAGAACAAGTATTATCAGCTTGATGTAGTTAAAGTATTGCAGTAGTGGTTAAGTCCCTCTGACTGATATATTATTATATATGACATCATTAGATTATTAACACTGAAACATCAGTGTGTGAGCAGCATGTTACTGTTGTAGCTGCTGGAGGTGGAGCTAGTTTCAACTACTTTATATACACTTGACTAGTTTAGTCCAGTGGTTCCCAACCTAGGGGTCAGGCCCCTCTAAAGGGTCATTACATAAATCTGAGGGGTTGTGAGATGATTAATGGGAGAGAAAAGAAGAAAAACAAAGTTCTGAAACACAAATCTGTTTTCAGCATTTGTAAATTTTCTGTAATCCTTGATTTTTGGTGAAATATTGGACCATTTGAACATTTATTGAAATGAAATCATGTGAGAAGTTTAGAGGGAAAAAATCACAATTTGGTGGAGCTGTTAACAACTCATAGACATCTGAACACAGCTTTTTGTAAGACGTCAAAATCCAAAAAGGTTGGAAACCATTGGTTTGATCTTTAACAATGTGTTTTAAAAGTTTGTTATATCATCCATTGTGTCAAATCTTTATCTGAAAAGTAACTAAAGCTGTCAAATAAATGTAGTGGAGTAGAAAGTACAATATTTCCCTCTGAAATGCAGTGGAGTGGAAGTATAAAGTAGCATTAAGTGTAAATACTCAAGTAAAGTACAAGTACCTTGAAATTGTACTTAAGTACAGTACTTGAGTAAATGTGCTTAGTTACTTTCCACCACTGAAAGTACTCATTATGGTAATGGCTCATTTCAGGATATTATACTGTGTGTTAGGCCTATATTGGATTATAATTATTGGTGCATTAATATGTAAGCATCACTTTAATGTTGCAGTAAAGGTAGAGCTAATTTCAACTACTTTCTATACTGCTGGGTAGCTTATAATAATACATCTTAATATGTTTTGTATTAATAATATGAAAGCTACAAGTGGTCAGATTAATGTAGTACAGAAAAAAAAGTACAATAATTGCCACTGAAGTTTAAAGTAGCACAAAATGGAATTATTCAATTAGCACAAGTACCTCAAAATTGTACTTAAGTATAGTGCAGTGCATGGTACACTATACAAGTGTTTTCACTTACAATGCTTGATTAGACCGCTTCTGAGGACTGCATGGGTGTGAAGAGACTGTGATTGACTGACATCTCCCTCAAACTCTTTGTCAGTTGTATTGTATCTGCAAGGGCAGGACAACTCATATCTCCATGATTCTTATTATATTATATTAGTTCATGAAGTTTGTTTACCTCATGTAACTCATGTAGCAAACTCAAAATCAACCTGAGTGGAAGTGTAATTAGCTAGAATAAAAAGAGCATAAAATGAAAACACTCAAAAGCACAATTACCTCAAAATTCTTCTTACATTACTTCAGTTTAAGTACTTAACCCACTCACAAACCTACAGTCTATTCAATTGGTGAATATACAGCAGCCGTAATTTATATTGTATCTTCAAAATTAACTGGCCCTCAAATATTTGAGCTATTATCTCATCAGAGGGCAAAACAAGTGATGGGTCCGTTTAATTCTTATTTTGTGTGAATGACCTAAATAAATTAGTATCTGTGGGAAAATAAGAAACTCGTGAGCTACTCAGAGATAAAATGCTCAATAAATCTCTTGATACTCTGTCACTTTGTCTCTCAATAAATAAACACACACAAATTACACTTGAGGATACAAAAAACACTGATGTTAAATTCTACATTCATCCTCACACTGATCCCTTTATATTCACCGCGCCATATGCACGTTCACATAGATGAATTTAACTAAGTTCTTGTCACAGCACTATTAATCATCACTAGCTAATGGGATCTACTGTCATTTCACCTTGCAGAGCAGAACAGAAACTGTCTAATCTCATGCTGCCTCCGAAATATCTTCACCAAAGCCTGAAGCTGCCTTTTTCCTGCTGTATTTTCTATTAGGTTAATCCTTTCTGACACCTCTGTGCTTAACCTCTTTTCCTCATTAGGCTCTCTCCTGCCAGTTCTTAAATACTTACGTTCCTGGAAAGAGAGGCAGGAAAGGATCTTTTACCTTGAAGCGATTCATTGCAATAAAGCTGTTTCTTATTTGTCTAATCTATGGAAATGTTTTCACTGAGTATAAATATTTTGTTTCTGAAAACCTTCATATTAATGCAGATACACCTCATGTGTCGCGAGGAGAGGCCGTTATTCATTCATTCAGAATCCATGCACTTCTCTAAGTTCTCGACTTTTAGTGCCAAAGAAGAAATTCACTTTTATTTCTTTAGATATATTTTATTAAAAAAGGAAACCCAACAAGAACTTTTTTTTACATAATGATCAAGGATTTTTATTATCTTAGTCTCTTTCATCAGTTTCATATCATTACAGAAAATGTTATAGTACAGCGTTGTTCAATGTCTCCTCATTGCTTAATAATTTCCTTAGGAGTGCTGGTCACATATATCTGTACAATATGGTTCTTATTTTTTCTGTACATTTTTTGTGAAGTTGGTTAAAAAGGCTGTCAGCACTTAAAGAAGCTGTTTCTTTTCTTTTCTTTTTTTTTTTCTTAAATAGTTGATCAAATAAAAGATTATTTTTCCCAGGTTCAGCTCGCCCCTTGTGGGGTGGGGGTTTCGGAGCAGAGTTTACACCTGGTCACCGTGAATATAAGGAAGCTTCAGGGTCTGGGCAGATTGGGGTGTACCCCCCCCACCCCCCCTCCCCCTCCCTCTCCCGACATCACCTCTTCCCCTGCCCAGGCATTTGGCACTGCGCACATAAACAAGACTCACAAGATAAACAACAAGCAAAGCTCTTTGTGAAGCCATTATGATGCATACTAATGAGAGAAAAACAGAAGTGTCACCTAGATGGGCGCTCAAAAGAGGAAGTGGCCTTAATGTGCCTCCCTCTTCCTCTTAGCTGAGCACCGTGGGAAATCTGGAGTCTTCCTCAATGTTTTCTTCATTTTCAAAAAACAGATTATTTTTTTTCCACTAAAGATGAGAAAATAATAATTTTCTTTTTTTGTCCTGGCAGGCACCTACAGCTGTCTATTAAAATGCTACTGCTATAGATAAGGTCTAGCATTGAACACACAAAGCAATTGCAATGAAAGGAACAAAGTTGCCTTAATATAATAATGATAATAAGAAGAATAATGATAATAATAATAAGAATAATCATAATAATATATTACAGAATAAATCTCTTTTTATAATTAGATTTTTTCATTAAAAGTTATATTTTCTTTGTTTGAAATACTATAATCTTTTTAAATTAATTTTTTCATATGTATCTAGGTTGTGATCAAGATGTTGACTATACCTCAACGTTATCCAAATCAATAAAAACTAGCTGTGCCGTTGCATATTACAGAATAGTCAATGATATGTGGACATGCACCGTGAACCACCCATTCCGACCCTCGCTATATGACGCCGACTCTCCGTCCCTCTGTGATGACATCATAGCCGGCCGATGACCATGACGTCAACCACCTCGCCCTTGTGCAGCTCCACGTATTGCTCTGTTTTGGGAGGTAGCATCAGGAGCCCGTTAGCACTGCGCATACTCATCAGCCTGCTGCTCACCTGGTTCCCTGCAGTGAGGAGGGGACGACAGAGGGGACAAAATACTTTAAATCAAAGCTCCAAGCCATGGGAAAGGGAAATCAGCAATTTGTGTGTGTGTTTCATCCCATCACAATGAAACCTAAGCTTAAAATATATATAGTTTTGCAGATGGACATAGTTATTTTAATTTTCATAGTCATACTGGCTAATATTACAAGACTGCAGAAGCCAATTCTCTCTCTAATCTAATCAGCCTCTGATCAGTTTCATATATAATCAAGGTCAAGTGTAATCAATGTCATTATTTCTACTCTACCCTCAAAACTGGTCAGTGTTTTAAACCAATTATGCCTGACTAAACAACAATATACCCAACTAAATAAGCTTTCCTGGCTAAAATGAACTCTAACATGGCCAGAAAATGCATCACATATTCGTCTAAAAAGGAAAATGTGAGATATTGTTTATATGAAGTAACTGCATTTCAGTGAGTGTGTTTCTTTTATTATTTTATGGACTGGAGGTGAAATTGTATCTCAAAAAGCATCCTATCGAACTAATTAACTGTCTTTACCTTGGATGTTTTGCCTGACAGGACAGAGAATGATACATTTCACAAATCAGTCAACAGTAAAGAGTCTAATCAGTTAGAGTTAAGTCTATGTGTGAACCATCATATCATTCAGCATCTTTCAGAGTATTGTTTGGTCCTGGCATTGAGTTTTTTACCTGTGCTCTGTGCCCACGGCAGAGGCTCCTGGTGATGCCATGTCAGGATGCAGCGGTGGTATTCAGGGCGAGGGTCCAACTTCACATCGCAAGACAACTGGAGGAAAACCACAGAAAGCACATTCTAATGGTATGGCAATGTAAGATGGATGTCGTGTCATTAAACTGAGAAAATTCATATAGAGTAGAAAAATATACTGAACTGACTTTCAGATAATTCTCTCTAAAACTTTCTGGAACTCGTTTTATTGTCCCATGTGGCAAACCCCACCATCCTGGCACCAATGAAGGCTTAAATAACAGGAAGATTCTTGGTAGAGTGCAGACCATCGCAAAATTTGACTGCAGACTGGTGAAGCTTTGCACTCAGTAACATTTAACATTTAACATAACGTTTAATGTCCGTTAACTGGGGAAGTCCTCTATATTAAAATTTCTTTGCAGCACATGAATGCAGCACAGTAGTTACAGCAAAAAAATTAAAAGCTCCTTATGGCTAAAATCCCAAATCTGGACCATCATCAAAATATAATGAACTTGGTTAAAAGGTTATCAGCCAAACATATTTGTACATCTTTAAAACTTTATTTTTTTTTACCAATTGACAAAAAGCTAAATGGAAAGCAGCGGAAAGCTCCGTCCAGCTTTGTTGGCAAACGTGGAGGTTTTTTCCAAAATAGGATCTGACCTGGGTCTGATGCCATCTGCTGAGGGGAAATTATCTGGCTACATCTGTGCTTTCAGGCCATCAGTCCCACCACTAAGTGGCAGTAATGCATTGGAGTTGATTTCTAACTGCTTTATTACTGCAAATGATGTAGTATGGCCCTCTGGATAGCACCCATGATGGCAAGCGACCAGACCTCTTACTTGATGATGCTAGTTGGGGACACAAGCTGCATCTGCTGGATTTGTATGATATTGTAAAGTTTTTTTCTTTCTCAACAATTATGAATATTCATGACCGGGAAGCAGGCCTTCAGGTCAGTGTGGGCTGTGATTGGTTTGTCTGCCAAGTCAGAGCAAAAAATGGTGGTCATAAATATGTATCATGGGGATGATGAAAATAGTATTAAATCATGAGTTAAGATGCAATGGACTGCAATGATGCACCCTGAAACTTAAGTACAAATGTAATATTCCCAGGATTCATAAAGGAAGTGATCTGAATTTAATTTTCTGAACTTATAGGAAGATAAAGGACCCTTTTTGCAGATAGGGACTGATATTTCTACCTTTTTTATCTTATGAGACAGAGATAAAACTGCTTGGATCACAGTGACATCAACATCACACATGTTCAACCTGAAAAGTTGTCAAAAAACACATGTCTGATCATAAACACTCTTTGTGACCACAAATACTTCAAGACGTGATGAACTTTGTGTGTCTTGGCCAGAAGGTGAGGATGCCCTGGTTGCCCTGTGGGGCCTACCCTCGCTTTGATGATGGTGGGCCTAGGGTCCAAAATGCCCTGCATCTTCCTCAAGGCAGGGATGACAAAAAGATTACAGGTGACAACAGCGGACACGGGGTTTCCTAGGACGGATGGACGGACAGAGAGAGAGGAAAGCGGGAAGAGAGAGAAGAGAGTAATGAGTAACGTCTCTTCAGAACAAGCGGAGTGAATCACTCTTTCTCTCAACTTCACACACTACCTGGGAGGGCAAAGATAAGTTTGCGAGCACCGTCAATGTCCAAGGTGGCAAATGTTGTTGGGAGACTGAAAAAGAAAAAAAACACATTTATTTTGAATTCAACCATTATATTAATACATTTATTAATTCTTTAGTGTCTAACATCGTGTTTTAGTATTCCTCTTTCCTGTTATTTGCCTATTTTATGTAACACTGCTTTAAATACTGTACATTTACACTGATTATCTTATTGACTGTTTCTTCTTTTTAATTGTCTGTAAAGCACTTGATAACTGTGTTGTGAAAAGTTGCATAGTAATAAAGTCTAAAGAAATAAAGAATAAATAAAGAAAAAGACTAATTTTCTTACCCTGGTTTCATGAAAACACGGCCAAAATGGATCTGAGCATGAAGGTCAATATCCAGCACCTGTTTAAGGTAGTCCTGAAAGAGACAATACAGAAAAAGTTCCTAACTCTAATAGAATCCAGACAAACCAAATATAAACAACAGGAATATAAAGAGAAAATAAATATGGATAATCTGACCTTTGCCAAATAATAATGTCTTTAAATATGTTTTCATTTGTGTGGATATTTGAAATCCATAATCTACATTAAATAAAATAAAATAATGTGCTTTGACATGAAATATTTTGTTATTTCACTTAGTGAAAGAAATGTCAATCTCATACATCACCAAGAACATCTATAAAAAGTTTCTGTGACTTTTTTTTTCATAATTTCCTGTATAATAAAGCTGTCATCCCTCCTCTCTACCACCAGGTGTCAGTGAAGCGCAAAGCCATGACAGGATGTGTGCACTTTTTGTTGCCACCATACCTTCTCTCCCATGGACACTCCTCCTGAGGTGATGATGACATCAGCACGGCTGATGCCTTCATTCAGAGCGTTGAGAAGGTCATCGGGGCTGTGGGGCACAAACACACAAACACACTATGTTGACTACTAACTCACAAGAGAGGAAATAATGGAAGGAAAGCAAAATGAAGCAGGGGGAGTGTAGTAAAATGATCAACATTATATTGGAGGTGTATCATGAATGGAGATGTTTATGGCTAGAGAAATATTAGAGAATAGATGTGAAGGTGTACTTGTCTCCCACGATGCCCAGATTGATAGTGGGGTAGCCGTGCTCCTGGATAGTAGCCAGCAAGGTGGAGCGATTGCTGTCCCTGATCTTCCCAGGATGGAGGTCATCTTCTGGGTTCAGCAGCTACACGACACATGAGGAGAAATAAATTATTAGGACCGCTCTTTATACATTCAATAGCTGTCCTTTTTCTTAGGTCTGTGGAAGAAAAAAGCAAATCTGGTTTAAACTATTTTCACCTCAACCGTTTAACTATGACATCCTTAACATCTAGAGGTTTAAGAGATAATAATTCAACTACATGATGATGGTTTAAGACTCTTGTTGGCAAAAATCTTAACTTAACTATCACATTATTATTGCATTTAACCTGATCTTTGTACCAAATGGGTTTCTTCTAAAAACACTGGATACTATGGTGATTGCCAGAAATTATATCCTGTTTGAAAATTCAGTATTGTAAAATACTTCACTGTAACTGCCAGTAAAGACAACACAATCTGAAATTTCAGATTAAGATCACCCATTTGGTGTTTCATTTGCTTTCAGGACAACTTGCTCAATTAATTATTTGGAAGTGTTGATATAAGAATACAGTAACTGCAGTATAAAGCTACATTTTAGAATCAATGGAAAGCATCCCACATCTTCTAATATTACATTCATACATTTTGATCCCTCTACTTCTCATAATAAAACCATGAATCTGAACTTTGTTTCTTTGATGATGAGACCTTACAATGAGAAAAACGCCAATTATTACAATTATTTAAGGAAAGCGACACCACAAATTAACATACATCTACTAGTAGGTTTATAGTGGGTTTGTGGGCATCTAGTACATTCTGTACTGTATTCTTTCAGTTGTAAACACCAGCTCTGCTCAGATATTTCGTGATGTTTTTCTACATCTGTGTCTTAGAAAAAAATGCAGCATTAATACTTGGGAATATACCGGAAACCTAGATAGTAAAATTAACATTGCTGCATGTGCAAAATGCTTAAAAATGAGAAGACAAAGGAACCATAACTAATCCTCTATGTAACCAGAGTTGCTCGAAGGAGTCGAGGTGAGGGCAATATGCTACCTCATAGATTTGGAATGTGGCCATGGAGTAGCTGACTCATGGCTTATTTATACACTTTATTCATATCTGCACAGCGCTGAGAACACAGTGTTATCAGTATCTAAAGTCTGCTGAGGATCTCCATGAAGGTTACACACACCATGAAATTCAAACTGTACATCAGTCACACAGAAAACACACAAATATGATTCCATTGTTTAAAAAGGAACCACCTGGTCACAGATAAACGCATTCTGCACACCTGAGAGCACACATGAAACAGCTGAAAGCACATTTAGTTCTGAATATTGTTCTGGTGTCTGCAGTCGAAGCAAACAATGTTGATTGTGCATAAATATGAACGAGGTATGTTATCAGAAGAGTTGGCACACAGTTGCAGATGAGGATGAACCTTTTTTTTGGTAAATGCGGATACAATGGTGTGCATTTTCCTGACAAAGTGGTTTGAGTGCATAGGAGGTATCATTCTCCAAATGAAAATAACACTTTATAATAAAAACATGCACATTTTTATTATCCTTTACCTCATTTCCTGTAGACATGACAGCCACCACAGGGAATTTCTGGACCTCCACCTCGGTGACTCCAACGGTGGCAAGGAGGCCAATCTCAGAGGGGCCCATGTGGGTGCCTTTGGCCAGCACACACTCCCCACGCTTGATGTCGTGACCGATAGGCCTGTGAGGAGATAGGAGAGATGAATGAGATGAGTCTTAGGTGCAGTTTAATGAGAACTTAACAAAGACCTCAAACTGCAGCACAAATGAATAGTCTAGTAGAGACATTTTTTATATTTCTAGTATTTGTTTTCCTTTAGTCAACTAGTACTGTAGTGGCAAATATAATACCACACATGATCATGCTAGTATGACCAACGTATCAATTGTTAGTCATCATTAAAGAGCAAAAAGCTGCTGGTATAACCAAAAATCAACTGTATTTTTACAGTGAAAACACTAACTTTCATCAGTTTTATACTGATTACAATGAGAAAAGCCTTAATCCTAGAGAGGTGTGCAAACATATAATGTAAATCATATAATTAATAGAATTTTGTTGGCATCCTCACTTAAAACCAAGGCCCTGTCTATTACATTTACAGTATTTGGTAGTACTGTATAGTAGTGGTTCAGATTTGACCTGTTAACAGCCACAAACACAATATCACACTAACCTGATGTCCTGCCCTGGGCGAGCCTGTACTAGGATCCGTACCTCCAGCTCCTCTGTGCCCTGAAAATAAAACAAACGAGCTTTCAGATTCATCACAGTGAACAGATATCGTTTTCCATCAGGCTCGACTGATGGTGCTAGACCTGATCAAGTAAAGAAGCGGATAAAAAAAAAGCTTCACAGTAACGTATGCTGCTCCTCTGCCCGGAACCCTCTGCATTTAGACCTGAAATAACAATATATATAGTCTCTCTTAGTGAGTTCAAATCATTGCTGCAGAAACTGGGTGCTCATTCTTCTGGCTGCTGATGTTGTGGGGTATTAGTCTTATTAAGTTATCGTTTTGGATTGCTCTTATTCTTATGATTTAAGGTAGCTATCTGTTTGTTTTTTAACAAATGGATTTAATTCTACTTCAGGTTAAAATCTTTTGCTTGATTGTATTAGAAATGTTATTCATGATTTTAGAATCATATTTCTGTTTAATTTTGAGGTATATTTTGTGTTATCTGTTTTATGAGTAACTCACAGATAATGATACCTATCTTGACCAGAGCACTCTTGACATTTTTTCTTTTTTATCTCAATGAGGCTTTTATAGTTAAATAAAGGTAAATAAAATAAAAACTGCATGATGTACTTTGTCCATCTCTGGGCTGAACTCACTCTCAATGAACTTTAAAGCAACCATCATTGTATCTGCTGTAGAGAATCCAGTCTCAGTCGCTATGGTATTGGTATAACTTGAGTAATACTGTACCTATATGTACAGTAGACAAAATCGAGTCAAACTTTTTTATCCCCTTCATAGAGTAAATTCTGTTTGTTTGGGTGGTGTTGACCACAACCCTGATTGCGACCACTCTCTTGCCTGCTCATTGAGTAAAAGGTCAGACTTACGTCTTCAGATTCGCGGAGGAGCTCGGTGTCCTCCACCTGAACTACAGCGTCAGCCCCACAAGGGATAGGGGCGCCCGTCGTCACCCTCATCACCTGGCCAGGCATCACTGTGTGGGTGGGCTGCACAGAGACACGGAAAGGACAAGATATATGTCTAAAATTAAATTACAAAGAAAGATAAACCACTATACACTTTTAATCTTTCAAAAAATTTGTGTTGTCTTTATTAGTTTAGGGCATTTTAAAGTAAACTAAATGTAAATGATTGCACGCTACTGAAATAAGTTCCCCAAAAGGCGTCTCACAAAACTGAAGTAGAAAAACACTGAAACTGCATGTAAAAACACTGTAGAGGTAGTATTGAGCATGACAGCAAGTGTGTGTTTGCATGTGTGCTGATTTTGTTCAAGATGAAAGGTTGAGGTAGTCAATAAATCTCTGTAGCCTACTCTTGTCTCAGAGGTCTAATCTGTTTTATAGTTTGGCAGGACTTTTACTTTCTAGCCCTGCTTAGGGGTGAAGGGCTTTTCATCACTTTCTAAGAGAACACACTGGTGTGCAATTACAGCTGGTCAAGGCATGAGGTGAAGGACAAAAGTGAAGTGCTTAATTTTCATATACAGGTACTGCGGGTCTGAGAATGACTATGTGTGTGTGTGTGTGTGTGTGTGTGTGTGTGTGTGTGTGTGTGTGAGGGTCTATATTGTGAGCAAGAGAAAGGATGTGTGTGTGGTGTCAACGTGGGCGCGGACCTGCTCTCCAGCTTGGGACTCTCCAATGATGAAGCGGTCTCCTGGGCCGTCAGCCGCTAAAATAAAAGAAAGATTTAATAGCATTACACATGTGTGCAGCTGAGACGGTGTGTGTGTTTGTGTGTGTAGGAGTGTGTCATTTAGTTGAGTCATTTTATTTTAGCGAGCTACAGAATGAACAAACAGGAAGAGATGGAGAGAGGGGGAAACTTTGACGTTGGATGCTCTCTAATTAAACATCTCAAAAACAGAAACACAGAGTATTTTTAATGCTAGCAGCCCTCACAGATTTCATCATTCTGTAATGATAAAGCATGCAGGCCACCCTCCACCCTGTGGTGTACAGACCACCCCTTTCAGTATTGCTACAGCCGATGAGGGCTAATGAGCAAACAGAAACTTCAGAAACACCTTTATCATATTGCTTTTTTACAGGATGAAGAATGAAACTCAACACAAGATGCTATAAAACCCCATCAAATTTTACATTCAAAATACCCTTTGAAATTACAAAATGTACTTGTTAAGTGACTTAAATTTCATGGTTTAACATCTTAACTTAAATATCAAATACTGGCCTGTAACAATCCTGCTCTTTTCCCTGCAAAACCTTAAAAAAATATGTTCCTGAGTTGAAAACAGAGATGTTTTTCCTAGTTTTTGAAAAATTGACATTATGGAGAGTTTCATCTCCAACCCTCTGATCCAGCCAGCACTGAAGCAGTTTGTGTTTTTGGCATTAAAAATGCATACATGGTTCTAACTCCTGTCCAAACTGCACCATGCTCAGAGCTCAGAGCTCCTTCTCTTGAGATATTTCATAGTTTCAGGTAACACTGTCTGTAGAGGGGGCTCAGTGACCTATGCACTCTTTGGCACCACCAGGCCTGCAGCTATAAATACACTTCTTCCCTGATATCATTTAGCATCCTAAACAGGGTTAGTACGTTCAGCTTTTGGTTGTTTTTTTTTTCCAACCTCCTGTGACAGGAGAAGACGGATGGTGCAGGTTGGTAAAAGAGCAAAAACCCGCACTGACTCTGGATAAAGCAGTAGGTTATCAGCTCCTTCCACACCCACAGTCTAGGCACATGTACTGTATGCCTCAGCAGGCACCAGGCCCTCAGGACAGATGCATAAAATCCACAGAGACCTGTGGTGTTCTGCTCCTCCTACTCCATCAGCAAGAGCCAAAAGCAGATGTTACATAAAAGAGTTTTTGAGCTGCCTTGAGCCAACAAACTGCCACCTTGCTCTCCAGGTTAACAGGTCCCTTACTTCTCCCCAGGACCCCCAGCCACTGACACTACTTTAAGAACTTTTCACAGCCATAGGGATGAAAATCTTTGAGACTCATGCCTTTAAACAAAGGTAAACCCTCAGCAGTTTGAGAGCAATCTCTTGCCCGTGATGGCCACAGGAGCTATTTGCACCAGCTGTTCGGAAGTTCAAACTAAGTAAGGATTCACACCAGCACTACAGATGTTTCCTTGTAACTGATTTACAAATTGCTAACGTATTTACTAGCTAAGACATTTCTTAAGTTTTGATGGTGCAACCTCATTTAGTAAATCACTAGTTTGAAATTAGCTGGTAGTTACCAAGAACATAGGAAGGACTTTACGCACAAACTTAGTGATGGATTTACGAATGGTGGTGTGACCCAGTCCTGGCATCTATGGAGGAGAGCCCCCTCTACTTCATGTCCCACACTGCAGAGCCTTAATCTTCCTTCAGTTTGCACTGGCAGAAGAAGCCTTTACACTGCTCCTGAGGCAGTTCTCCACTGACCCAGTGTCCTGTTCATCTCAAACTAGGACAGTCAGGTCATTTATGTAAGAAAGACATACTGGCCTGGTTAGTCCTTCAGTTACATCAATGCTCTGCAACTTCCTTTTAAGAAAACACAGCACTGACTCTATACATCACTACACTGTACTGAAGATGCCAGGTTCAAGTACAATGAGCTCCCACTCTGCTCCAAAACTTTTCCTCCAGATAAAACACAATTAAAAGATCTTAAAAAAAGGAAATGCAAGATGTGGGATTAGCTTATGATTTTCATGGTGTAAACTATTCAACAGTGTACAAAAATTCTAAAATTGGACATCACTGATAGATTCTCTGCCTAACCTGGAGGCCTGTTGAAAGTATTTCCCTTTACAATTCTTTGTCTTTAAGCCCTAAATTTTAATTTGAATATATAAACTGTTGTTTTGTGGCTTTTACCTTCTACACTTTACATCTTGTTTCAGCAATACTGCCTGAAGGACAGGCAGTAAGAACTAGAGAGAGAAGAAGAAGAAGAGAGAGGGAGAGAGAGAGAGAGAGAGAGAGAGAAACATATTTTACATCATCTGCCATAAGCTACGGTACTTACCTCTCACAGCATAACCATCCTTGACAGAAGCAGGGAAGGGTGGCAGGTTGTCTTTGGCATAAACGTCCTGAGCCAGGACTCGACCCATCCCATCTGTTGGAGAAGAAGAAGAAGAAGAAGAAGAAGAAGAACATGGGTATGAGGAGAGGAGAACAAGCTGGGCAAAGGAGAGAGCGACAGCTGGAGAGAGAAAGAGAGACAGAGGCAGAGAGGGTGAGAGAGTCAGTGCATCTGATTCAGATGAAGATACAGAGAGACATGTGCGCCGGAGGTGTGTATATACAGTATGCGTGTATGTTTTAGAGAGAGACAGAGTGTGACACCACGCATCAGGATCTCTCTACATGACTCACCACCTGACCAGCACACATGGACACACACACACACACACACACACACGCACACACGCACACACTCCTATATTTCTATTTCAGCTTTACTGATTCATATACAACAATACCACAAGTGCCCCTATCCAAATTTCTTAACCGCTTCCACTGGCCAGACAACTAAAAAACACTCAGGAAACATTTGTGGAGGAAGAACAGAGACTCCACACAAGAAGCTGCACAGAGACAATAGCTCAGAGAGAGTGAGGGAAGGAAAGAAAGACAGAAAAAGACAGAGTGAGAGTGGGTGGAAGAGAAAAATCCGGGCACTAAAATACCTTAAGCTGCTGTGTGGGTATATATAGCATTTCTCTGAGCCTTTATGCTATGATCATGTGGGTGTTAATATGAAGATCTAAGCTTTGATATCAATGAGTTGAAGGAAAAAAAAAAAATGCATGTACACACACAGACACCCACACACATGCATAGACACATCAGCTTACAAGATGACAGTCATAATGAGCTTGTGTAAATAATGCATCTCAATCGCGGGAGAAGGCTTATGTCCAACCCTTATATCTTTTTTAAGTCAACAACATTTCATCTGAGATAGTCTTGTGTACTTTCACAACTGCTACTCCTTCCAAGCTGCCATTTAAACTGCTTGTTAAAAAAAAAAAACAAAAAAAAACACATGTCGACTTGAGAACAAAAATAGAACAGAGGTGATGTCTTGTTGCAGAAGGGAAGTGTGCGTTTGATCAGATGTATCACTTGTACAGTAGGTCCTGGTTTTAAAAGGGTTACGTAATGGTCATTAAAGCATGGGACAGGATGACACCCATACAAATAATCTGCTCTAAAAACAACATTTAGTAGACAGTAAAAAAGTGTGACAGCTAGTTATCAGCTAGTTAAGTCTTTTGCATGTTTTTTTCTTTTATAACTTTACAGATCTCGAGTATAACATTTTCAAAAAATGCAAAATGCATTGTTGACATTTGGGAGATGTGCACATCAGCGGTTATCCCAGCACTTTTCTCTGCATAGACCCATAGAGAAACAGTACGTTTATGTGTATCTTTATAGAGCCATAATTCCAGTCTGAGGGTGAGTGCAGCCACATAAACATCTGCAAGCATGTGAATCTGCACACTCATCACAAACATACAACACCTTTGCACATCTGTATACTCACAGACAGATAACTGGGAATTTTGACCATGTGGAGTGGAGTGCAGTTCTGAAATATTTAGCATTTACTGTAACTGTCAAGAATGTACTATTTTTAAAATACTTAACCTAGAAAATCAAGAAATACAAGAGTGATGTAACATTCAAAGTGCATGAATATGCCGTATGTGTATTACACCATTATGATAGGAAATTAAATATATATGATTCCACACTCATGCTTTGTGAACGTACAGCATATACACAGACGCAGGCACCCATCAACACACTATGACACGGTGCATACACACACACATGCAAACCCCTCTTAATCCAGCAGGGGAGCTACTCCAGCTGTTGTCTGTCTAAATATTTAATCTCTAAAATCCCCTCTCTCTCTCTTCTTGACCCCACTGTCATCCTCCCAGCTGTGCCCCTGCAAATCCTGCGACTCACTTCCCCTCTCCAAGAACATGAAACACCACTTTACACCTGGAAAAAAAAAAAGAGTGTTCCTTCTACCGTCATTGATCTAGAAGTCATGTGCGCCGCAGGCCATTATTGCCCCCAATCCTCGCTACTCCCCGTCTTCAGCGATGAATTAAAGAGTGTGTGTTTTCCCCTCTGGCCCTCAGCCGGGCTTTGTGTCACCCTCCTCTGGCACTGAGACCACTCTGCCAGAAGGCTGACTAGACCCTCGGGTGCTGGGCTAACTGCTGTGGGTGTGTTTATGTCTGTTCAGACATGCAAATACCAAAATACACCTACAACAAAACAACAAATTAAAACACATATTTTACTACATCAAGCTGGATTATTAGAGAATCAAAAGTTGACAAAAAACTAACCAGAAACTTAAACATCTGACTGCAAAGAGTGAAAATTGAATGTGAATCATAATTATTTTCTGTTTCATCCTTTAAACCTGCATTAACTGATTTCATTGGCCACTTGGGGGCAGCAGAAACAAGCTGCAAACACAACACTCACATATTATCACCTTTTGTGTTACTATGGTGAACTTACTGGCTTACACATCCAGCAGATACAGAGCATCATTAGAATTAATTTGGATCCGTGTTCCTGTTCACCTGGTGAATGTAAGTGTAAGAATCACACTTTTAGCTCCGGTTTGCAGCTCCTGAGCTGTAATAAATAATAATAAAGTGTGTAAACGTGTGATGTGTTTTAAGGTAGCAGTTTTTATTTGTGTGGACTTTCTGCAAATTAGTTCCAGAGTCCTTGAGAAAGGCATAAACGTGGTGGCAAAACGTATCTCGACACACACAAATGTGTATGGTGTGTGCACACACAAAGCTTAGGGTGGATCAAGCGGGACACGTGGATTGTCAGGAAATTCTTTTTTGTTATGCATGTATCTGTAGGGGGCTGTTTGTGCTCTGTTTCAAGATAAAAAGGCCCTTAGAACCCAGTGAGTTTATGGGCATGTGTGCATTTGACTGTCTGTGTGACTGACACTGTGCCCTGCAGACATAGACTGCTGATTCAGTGAGGTGTCCAATTGTGGACAGAGAGTGTTTAAATGCTGTCATGTGAACTTAGTGAGCACATGTTGCTACATCAATCCGAAAGGTGTCACACCTCAACAGCCCAGCATGCTCGGGAGCTGATGTCAGCAGGGGTAAAGGAAAGTTAAATTGGAGATGTCAAGAAGCAAGAGAAACAAATTTGGTACATTTAGGCGGGTGTGAGGACGGTATGCAGGATCTTCAGCTTGTGAAAGTTTAAAAGGAGACCAAACCTCCGTCCTGCTCACCTCTGTAGTTGATGATCTCAGTGCCCAGGACAGCGGTCATCTCCAGCACAGTGATGAAGGCCTTG
Source organism: Thunnus albacares (assembly GCF_914725855.1). Taxonomy (NCBI): domain Eukaryota; kingdom Metazoa; phylum Chordata; class Actinopteri; order Scombriformes; family Scombridae; genus Thunnus; species Thunnus albacares. The sequence continues at coordinate 9,436,214 of NC_058121.1, read as the reverse complement.
TCCATGGAGGTGAGGGGGAAGGGGGACATGCGGTGCCTCCGGGCCACCTTGGTAATGTCCACTGCACTGTGACCTGGGGAGAAGTGCAACATCACATATGGCTGTCACAAAAATCAAACTATACCACAAAACAGGAACAGTGTGTGTAATATTCTTGGGTAATAATGCTGTGTCCAAAAATCACCCCCTCAGTCGCTCATTCACTATTTTCTACATAATAAACACTTGGCAGAGCCTGACCGATAATTACTGGCAGATACTGATATCAATATTTGAGAGCTAAAAAAAAAAAAAAAAGTCGGATAACCATTTGCCAACTGACTATGAGTTACTATTGGACAACATATATTCAATAGTTTCATCAAAGGCGTTTCAGTATGGAATTTTTAAACAAAAGTAGTGAACGTGCTATGCTATGCTATAGACACTGGATTTCTTTTCCATGTTAGTAAAATTTGAAGAAATTGTATAGTACATATGTTTTACACTTAGTATTTGGACACTCAGATAAAATGACAGAAGGTAAATGTAGTGCACTTGATAGCAAATAGGGAGTGATTTTGGACATACTGTAGCCTTTGACTCGAGCTTCTGAGTATGATGAAAAGTCACAATTAAAGCTTGTAATTTCACATCAGTTTTTTCGAAGAAGGTTGCCCAGGCCACTCACTCTTTTTCTGTTAGCATTTTAGTTCTTTATTTAGAGATTTTAAAAGTGTAAGTGTGGAGTGTGGAGAGCGTAAGACAGCAGGGAGGAGATGGAGAAGAGAGAGAGAGAGAGAGAGACATCTCTGCTGGGATTCAATCCCGAGACAGTGGAGGCACGAATGTGGTTCGAGAGGCAGGGAAGTGAACCACTCAACTATCTCTAGAGACAAAACAGTATTTCAAGAATTTTCTTTTGGGCCCAAGAGTCACCAAAAACCTAAAAAAATCCAAGAAGAAATTCTAACTGATTTGAGTGTCTTGGGTTTAGGTTGGGTGCTGCAGACTCTAAAACACAAGGCATAAATGGAAAACATGCAATTCCATATAAATAAATGTATGTAATCTAATATGTTTCTACACCAATATCACCAAGACAACTGGATTAACATGATTTTTTTTTTTTTTTTTTTTGGTGCATGTACGTATATATGTGCAATTCAAACACCATGAGGAAGGATTGGCAAGAAATAGGCCTGTTTGTTTGCAGAAGCTGTGAAACCAGCTGGGTGATAGAGGTGCACGATAGCAGCCATGTTGGTCTAATAATACTTCTTTAATAATTCCAAAGGTAAAAGGAACAAAGCAAGGTGTAACTAATGTGTAATCTGCTCTCTCTCTCTCTCTCTGTCTCTCTCTCCCTCCCTCTCTCCTTCTGCCTCGCTCTCCCTCTGCCTCTCTGCCTCACAGCGAAGAATAGGCGCTGTGCTTTGATTTCCCTTGACCCAATTTCTCTCCTTTAAACATACACTTACGCTTCCACAGCATATTCTGATGCTTAACATGAGGCTTAACAACCTCTGGCAAAACACCGCATACACACACACACACACAGACATGCAAACATAACGCAGTAGCCACACACTGACAAACACACAAATCATGCACGCATTGTCACATCACATGCGCATATAAAAACCTGTTTATGTGTGTTGGAGGGTATACTTGGTGACATACAGATATGACGCACAGGAAAGAGAGAGTGTGTCTGAATTGGAAACTTAGTACTCACTTGATCTTAGGATATTTTCTTTGCTGCTGCATCGTGACTGCACCTAGAGATGGAGAGAGCGATTGTGGGGGGAAAAAGACGAAGGGCAGAAAAGAAAGAGAGAGAGCAGAGGTAGTGGTAATTTGAGATAAACCGGGCTGCTCTTTTGACATGCTTGAGATGAGAAGCTGTTTATACAACAGTCAGAAGCATTGGCAAGAGCAGTGTCACACTACGCTGTGCACTTTGTCCTGCTGTTGGGGAGATGGCTGCATCTCCTGCATTGCCATTATCATCACTTACTGTGCACTACATCATCATATCACAGGTGATATTCACACTGATAAAAATGCACTGACATGTCACACTACTATTAGACTAAAGCACTAAAAGGAATATACGGACAAAGGCAACAACATACAGAGTGACAATATCGTATCACAAGGTCATAACAGATGTATTTACTGTGCTACGGTGTAACATCAAATGTAGTGGAAATGTAGTGTCGAGTTATAGATAGTGGCTGTTCAGATGTGGTGCAGGACGGTAAGATTTCTCTGGAAATCGCTGATGCTGCGTGGTAGCTGCACTAGCGCTCAACTACTTGTAATCTAAAGCAAGGTGGGGAGGAGAGCAGAGTAGGTTAAAACTCGACTGAGCTTCCCAAAACCATCTTGAGACTACAGCTTCCTGTTGGCCATGGTGAGTGAGTGGAAAACAATTTAAATACAAAGGTTGTATCTGTGATGTTATAACTTCTATATATTTACCACATGAATCTAAGTGTAATTATGAGAACAAAAGAAAAGCATGGCGGCTTAATCTAACATCGGTGCATCTCAAAATTAAGACCACATTTCCTATAAACTCTGTTTCTACCAGTCAAAAAGAGGACATTGGTACTCCACATGCCTGGAATTGATAAACATGTTTAGCCATTGTCCAACATCTGCCCTTATGATGTCAAATTTGATGTCCCAGTTCCAAACTACGTACAAATAACTATACAGTATACTGTCTTTGCAGTTATAGGAAATTAATGTAGTTCACCGTTTTTAACTACCATGAAATGATGCGATACACAAGCCAACTGATCCCGACCAAAGTTGAGAACACTACTCCAATTAACCTTAACCAAAAGAAAGCAAATGTTTTTATGTCAAAAAATATTTATCTCTATTTTTTTGACAAAAGGTCCAGCAACTAGCTTCTCCCTGAGCTTTCAACCATATCACTCAGTCCGTATCAGCTGATGGAGTCTGCTCAGTTGTCATGGCGATGGATCTTTTGACATGTAAGCTCAGCTGTTATGATTTTATCTGTAGCACTTTCTTGCAGAAAACTTAGGAAAAAGCTAGTAAATGGACTTTGAGTTGAGATTGTTCGGTCAAATAAATATTTCCAAGGTCAAGAAATTGCTCACAAATGTTTAACTTGAAGCCAAAACAGACAATGAAACTGCTATGGATGAAGTCATAACTGAGCTCACATGTCAACAAATCCAGCTGATTTTCCATCGTGTGATGAAGACCATGTGATGAGCTCTGGAAAAAGCAAGTATTTGGACTTTGATTTAGGATTGTGTTGTCAAACTGCTATTTCCAAATTTAAGAATGAGCTCCACTTTTCTTTGTTGAGTTGAGTTGTTTTATTACCATCTATTTGTTTTAATGCTTTCCACTTGTGAGCAGCTCATCCATTTCTTTTGTGCAACTCATTGCAGGCCAATAGTATTCATGAACACTCAAAATTCAAGCCAATTTAGTGTACATACTGACTTGGTGAGTATACTTACTGTGTCACTCTTTCAATATGAACAGACTACATCTTGAAAATCTGCTAAGAATCAGTCAGTAGTATGGAACTGGGAGCACAGCACCCTCTTTTTTCCCCCCACTGAAATCCAATCAGTTTACACATAACTTAAAGTGCAATGATGACGATTAATGGCTAGTAAAAGTGAGAACAAAACGGGGCTATACAGAGGGGTAGCAACTGGTGTTACATGAACATACCAGTGGTCTCTTCTTCATCTCACCACAGCTGTTAGAAGCTGCCAACCTCCTGGTGATCATGCTGTGATCTTGATTTTTACAGATGATCAGATGTTATGATGCTACACAGCACTTTTTTAAAAAAATCCTTATAAGGAAGATGCTGTGTTACAGTATGATCATGCTTTGGGAAGCTCAGTCTTAGGAAATAACTAAATCAGTGAAGGAGAATCACAAACTGCAGTTTACTAGTCTACAAGTTTGACATGGAATTAGATTATAAGTATTCCTTATACAAACACACCAAAAGAGGCCAGCCTAGATAAACTGGGTGCAGTGAATGTATATTAATTTAGTCTAAATCATCTCATCTGATGCCAAAAATCTTTGTAGAAATTCAGGGCAATTTGAACTTATTGTCTATTCGTTAAAAAGGTAAGTGCATCTATTGGCCAATTGTCAGTTGGGTATGATTTTGATATGTCTGTCTATCTGTCAGTCTTCATTTTTGGCGTGTGTTTAGCTCTCCTTTTGCCTTCTCACCTGCTTGCTGGCCTGACTGTCTATCTACCTTTATTCAGATTAGTTGACTGACATAACTAATTGCCTGGTTGTCTGTCAGTCATGTTCACTTCTTTCACTCTCTCTGGGCCCTTCCTCTGTTGCTACATCTGAATAACCTCTATATCCTGGAGTCATCTTCACTTGACTTGATTCTTTATCACATAAGTTGGGTGTGGGCAGTGTGTGGTGTATGGAGAACCAAAACACCCATGGTGAAGGTGAAGGTCTCTCTACCCACCCACCCGCCCACCCACCCCTCTCTCTCTCCTCCCCTCCCTCACCGCCATCGTAACTGGGCTACTGCGACACCACTGGGCACCAAACAGCCAAGGTGAAAGGGTGGGAGATGGGAGGTGGGGCAAGGTGGGTGGGATGGTGGAGGAGAAGGAGGAGGAAGAGGAAGAGGAGGAGGAGGAGGGGTGGATAGACAGAGAGATAGAAAAAGACAGGTAGGTCGACAGACAGAGAGACAGAAGGATGGGTGGAAGGATGAGGATCAGCATGACGTGGTCCCACAGCCCGGAAAAAAAGAGAAAGAAACAAAAACAGGAAGCACGGACTAGACAGACTTCACTAAACTACAGAGCCGAGACATAGCAGAAAGGAGGGAAAACAGGAAGAAAAGAACAAAAACAATAAAGACCACTAGAGCGGCCTGATGGCATCTACTTAACAGACATCCAGCACACCAGACAGAGCTACTGAAAGCAGAGCATGTTAACCGGAGAGACAGAGACAGAGATAGACAGACAGATGGAGAAAGAGAAAAAGAGACAGACAGAGAAAGGGGAACAACAAGAGACAGAAAAAGAGTGCGTGGGAGACGGAGAAAAGGAAGAATCCTAAAAGACCGGACAGAGAAATAGTGAGACAAAGAGTGACGAGAGTGGACGACAGACAGATTGAGAACAGGAAAAGAGACCAGTGGCAGTAACAGGGCAACAGACAGATAGAGAGACATACAGAGAAAGAGAGTGAGCGAGCGCTAGAGAGATAGCTAGGCAAGCGAGGAGGAAGGAGGAGGGGAGGGGAGGGAGGGGAGGGGGGGGGACACAGAGCGGGGCGTTTGTTTTGCGCGCTCCTCGGAGGAGGGTGAGGGAAGGGCAGAGGGGTGGGTGGGGGCGGGATAGTTACTCGAGAGCTGAAGGTCCTCCTGCGATCATCTTTAAGCCCCTCCAACCTACACTGGAGCTAGTGGAGATAAAGCATCGAATCACAGGCATCAGTGCATCTGTCCCGGCAACCACAACACTACAGACAGACAGACAGACAGACAAGACAGACGGACGGACAAACAGACAGACAGGCATCCACTACAACAAGCAACCCTAGCAGGACAAGGGAGAGGAGCAGCAAGGAGGGAACTGAGAACGATAGAAGGAAAAAGAGAGATAAACAGAAAGAGTAGTGGGCTTTCAGGTGGCATAATTGCACCCTGTGGCAGTCATACTGGAGGTCCTTAGCTTCAACAGTGATGATAAACAGCAAGGCACTTTGATATAAACAACTAAACTTTCTTAAAATAGTGTAATTCATTTGCAAAGGCTCATTTTTATGCTCAGTGTTAATTAATTTATACCTTGCACTATATTCATAATTTTGCAGCGTTGTTTACATTTTAATCTCCTGCCTCTGGCTCCTTGGTTTGATTGTTTTTTATGTGTTTTGTGGGTTTATCTGCAGATTTTTTATGTATACATATACAACATGTCTTCTGTTCCTATTATCTTTATTGGCTGCTACAAACAAATTTCCCCTGAACACAACAACTAACTAAGTGAAGTTTGGGTTGAGATGATGTTATCTTGTTAGCTAACTGGTCAGCAAATTATCAGTGATGTTAATGTTTTTTACATGGGTTGGTCATTGAACTGTTCAGTTCATATTTCCATTTAGCTAGGCATAGCTTTATAATGATTAAAGCCACTCTTCCACCAGATGTTACAACCATGGATATATTATGACAACTGGATATAAGACTCCAGACCAGTTTCCTTTTATGACAACCAGTCCACTGCACATATGCATTAGTGTCTCTTTCCCAGAACACTGCAGTCCATGAAATCAAAACCTTTGACTTCTTGGTTTGAGCACTAGCTAACTCATTTATTATGATAAGCTATGTAGCATCTAGCCATCATATAATAATGGTAAAAGTAGCTGTTTGTTAAACTGAGTTTACTCTTCTCAAGCTAACGCTACAATTCTTGACATGAGAGCTAAAGACAAGATACTTTATTGTGTTATAGTAGCTAAAATTTGAAGACAAACCTACTATATCGACTCACTTCCATTTATAACATTACTGAAATGACCTATTTTTTGAACTGACCTAGACCTGCATCTATTTATCAGTGTAGTGTCAATTTTACAGTGTCATCTCTTTGTCTAGCTCAGTTGTTCTTTGCACAGCCTACTTTCCTGTGGACCTCCATGACGGTGCCAGCTGCGGTTGCTAGGAGATTTGTGCCACAACTGCACAGCCCTCATATAGAGAGAGTGAGAGGTATGATAAAGAGAAAAAAAAAAGACAGAAAAAAGACAAAGGTGGGGATTAAGGGAGCTAAATACAGCTACAGCAAGACACAGATCAAACTTGCAAACATTGAAAAGCACATATGAAAACTAACGATCGACAGCTAGGACATTTTCGTACAAAGTGTGCCTTGGTAAAAAAAAGAACTACAGAAGACATCTAAAATTTAAAAAAAAAAAAAAAGACACGATTAACGCAAAACAATTACATCAGAATCTCACTGACTGGAAAAATCTAACTAGCTGGTCTCTTTAAACACAAAGACAAATCCCAAGAATCACACGTTTTCTACTTCCTAATCCAGTTTCACATGCTCCTTTATAGTAATGTATCATTAGTCTGTCCTGCAGTAGGGTTAATGCAGTAATATACAATCACCATTAAGTAAAACACAGCTGAAAACCTTGATGCAGTGTGGAGTGATGACACTAGGACTGACACGGGTGGAAAACAAGACCTCAGTATGGCAAAAAATAGCTCAGTAGAAAAGATCATACCATCAGAGAGCCATGGGGGGAGACAGTTTGCATATGGAGATGAACACAGTGTAAAAGCTATGGGTGGGGGGGGTGGGGGGGCTGGGGGGTATTAGGAAGTGAGGAGAATATGTGGAGAATGAGTGCAGAAGCAGAATGGGATGTTGGACGTAAAAGAGGGGAGGAAGGGGGGAGGAGGCAAAAAAGCAGACTGTCAAACACTCTCACACTCATCTCTAATCTACCCTGCAGTCCCCCCGTTACTGGTGAGAGACCGACCAAGTGACAGAAGAGAATGGGCTCAAATGAGGGATGCGAATGTCAACACGCACACATCATACGCACAAACACAAAGAGAGCAGGTTTTAACACTTTAGAAACTCCCTTAGTAAGCAAAAATATGATATAAAATCACTGAAAGCCATTCGAGCCCTTCGCTGGTCTTAATGGCATGTTGTAGTATCCTGGAAATGCAGACACACAGAAAAATAAAGAAAGCACCGGCTTCCATTACCAGAAACACTAATCACTCTGCACGCCAAACCCTGTCGTCGCCGCGGAAACAGCCTGACGACGGGTTGTCATGGAGATCTGCCAGGAAGATCAATGGCTGGGGGGGGGGGGAGCGGGGTGGCGGTGACGGTGGTGGGTACGCACACAGAATAGTGAGCGTGGCCAGGTCAGCGAGACACGTGGCCCGGGGGCAGCGAGCCGGCCGGGTAAATCGATGAGGCCAATAACCAGCCGGCTGAGGAGGCGCTCCAGGAAATGATGGGATGCAACCACCGCGGTGCTGCGCTCAGCACAAAACAAAGGAGCTGTCAGACGAATTATGCAAAAAGGGTAAGATTTATCCGTCCGCCGTGAGGAGGAGAGGGCTGTGACAGGGGCTAGGGAGGCTCGTTTCAGTTGGTTTCAACCACCTTTCCCCGCGGGATGGAGCGAGAGATGGAGAGGGATGGGAGCGGAGGACAAAACGCTGGAGTGATAGTGACAGAGTGGTAGAGGGCAGGATAAAGTGCTACTGTGGCAATCCACAGCCAAGTCCTCCTCCCTGGGGAGCGGAGACACAAGCCTGAGGGGGGGGGGAGGACAGCGGCAAAGAAAAAGAGTGACACTGCGACGAGGAGGGAGTGTGTGTTTTTCGGCGAAGGCCTCTGCTCTCCACTGACTGCTGGGGTTTTCTCGGGCTCATCTGTTAATCGTCACACACACACACACACACACACACACTTACGCACGCTCAAATGCAGACCAGGTACATACATACAGTACAGATACGCTCACATCCTCTGCAGAAACAAAACACTACAACAACACCAGCCACAAATCACATCCAACAACCAAATGAGTGATGAATGAAAGAGAATGAGTGCTGGTGGAGATCTCGAGAAAGAGAGGCAATGGGAGGAATGTTGCTGACCACTAAAGGTGCTGATACACAGGGCATCTTCAACTCTGAAGGGGCTTTACATAAGCAAAAAGAAATTGCTGTTTTAATTGATTTCATTTTGTTGCCAGGAAACTTGTTAAATTGCCATGTGTATCACCAGACTACCTCTAAACCTAGCTCTGAATGGGCTACGCAATACACACCTCCCCCTGTGGAAATCTGCTATATGGGGTAGAGTATGATGTGTGTTTGTGTTGGATATCTGGTCACCAGCCTTTTTCCTTGAATAACATATCCAGATTACACGTTAAAACCAGGTGTAAAGTGTTTAAATGAGCCTGCTAATGCTACACTTGCAATATGACCCTGCTATGATCCTTCTGAACTGTTCTGGATTTGAATTTTTGTTTCTCTCACATCTCTCGCTACAGCTAAGCCACCATAAACTGTATATGGTATATTACATGTTATAGCAGGGGGCTGTCCAGTGCAATGTTGCCCTTAAATGGTGAGCCTCTCTCCCTCAGCTGCCTTCCTGCCTGTGTGCGTGTGTGTTAGTATGTGTCACTAGTGTGGTCAGGTGCTATGTGGGATGCCAGTGGCCTGCATGCCGGTAGATAAGAGGTTGGTAGAAGGTTAGCGGGTTTACCTGGTCCAAGGTAGAGTACCTTGACTTGAGCGTGATGACCTCATCCAGGTGAGCCCTGAATTCTCTCCGTGAGGCCTGGGGGAAGCCACAGGATAGTCACTCACCTTCATGCCACACACACACTCACACACACACACGTACGCATACATATACACACACATACACGCGCACACACACACAGGCAGGCAACAGGCATGCACCCCACTGATGGTTTTATGAACACAATATATCAGTTAGTGGTGCTTTTGAATAACAGTAGCACGCACAATCTGCTCATTTTTTGAACACAAACCAAAACAAAATCACACACACACACACACACTCGCGCACAACCCATGACTAAGCCAGTACTAACCTGACACACATTCTGCTATCAGATCAAGAAAATTTAAAAATAAAACAAAGATGTGGCGGAAGAAAGTCACTAGAATACAGCCACCGACAACACAACAGAACCAAAGATGGATGAAGAACAAAACCGGTTCAGCACAGCGCTGCTACCGTGATCAGATCTCTCACATTGTGTGTGCGTGCAAGTGGACGGTAAGTGGTGAACCCGTGTGAGTGCTTGACCCCTGGTCCTACCCAAGGCCTCTTTCTGGTTACATTAGACCAGCTGGAGTGGAAGGAACAGATAAAAGCACTATAGTAACTTGACCTGTTTATGAAATGACATTGAATTATAAATCATACAGCTACAGTTGGAGCATCCATGTTGACTTTTGGGAAGAGGTGATGCTTTGAATGTTTTTGTTATATTTAATATTATTTAGAATTATTATTACTTTATGATTTTTCTCTCAAAAGATTTGTGATGGGATGAAAATTATAGCTGACACTGGACCAATTTTTGAGTCTGATACTGATATTGACATTTGAGAATTAAAAAAAAAAAGATACATGAGCCAATATTTGTTTTTTAATGTAAACATGTAACATTTTTGTTAAGGATCCCTTAAATTTGGTTATTAAAGAATTGTGACCAAACTACTGAGTGGCACATTTTATAATTGAAAAATACATTTAAACAGCAAAGTCTATCATTATATACTAATATATAATATATATACTAAATTATGGTACCTTACACATATTACCTTACATCATTTCTGGCATTTCTGTATTGACATTTATTTTTACTTGTTGGCCGGCATACACAGTATATTGATACTGATACATCTGTGATAAACTGATAATATCCAGTATTAGTGAGGCTTAAGAATAGCTGACCAGTAATAGGTTTACAATGATGTGATGTATTTTGAACTTGCACTGCAACTCTGCTAGGAGCTCAGTAAAGGATTACAATTACTTTTGAGAAAAGAGGTGATTGCTTTGATTTTTTTTTGCCAGATTTTCTATTTAAAAAAAGTGAGATAACAACACACGTGTGATAGAAATGAAATTAAACTGACTGTTGTCTAGCACCACCTTTGAGATTTTATTTTTTAAGTCTGCCTCCGAACTCTTTTCCAGATTTCATTACTGCGCAATTACAGATAATCAATGGAGTCCGATATCGCATTGGACAAGTGTCAGCACTATTCCGCACCCTTGCAGTGAGGCCATGTCTTCATCACTTACAGATCAGAGTCATTGGGCCCTGACCAGAGTAACAAGCACAGGAGAGGCTTACAGCACGTTTAGCGGGCCTTTTCTCTCTCACAAGTTGCTGTGTGTGTGTGTGTGTGTGTGTGTGTGAGAGGCCCTTTTAAAAGAACTGAGGTGTGTGCACAGAGGGAGAGAAACACGTTTTGTTTGTGCAAGCAATATCACTTTCATTCAAATACATAATTCAAGCATCTTTCAACTTCAATTCTGAGGTTGAAACGCAGTTGAGAAATATGCCAAGTGATGGAGGTTTGTTTATTTTTGGGGGGTTGTGTGAGTGTGGAAACAAGGCAAGGGTTAGATACAGTACGTGTACCAGGAAGAGGGCAACAGGACATTCTACTAAAAGACAAAACAGGAGTAAAAACATAACAAGACCACATCCACACATAAACAGAGAGGAGGAACAGAAAGGATTGTGGGTAGTGTGTAGAAAACCACAAAGAGACAGCAGGAGTGCAGCAGGCTGGACAGCACACACACAGGGGGCGGGAGGTGGGGGGGGCAAAGATGGGAAGTTTAGGTGGGGAGCAATCATGCCAGGCAGGAAATAAGAGGTGCGTTTGGAGAGGAAGGGGGTAGAAACCGATGCCATAACGATGCCATGATGACGGCCGTAATGATGCATTAGAACACATGCAAGAATACCTCAGCAATGCTTAGGGTGGATGAACAGGAGGGGAGCCGCGCCTGGTGCCGCGAGAGAGAGGAGGGGAGAAGAGAAGAGGGTTAACAGAGCCAAAGCCGGGTTGAGCGGGGGACAGAGGCACACAGAGACTGACGGGTGGAGCAGACAGCGCCCTCTGTCTTTCAGGAGGACATCTGCGTGACAGGTCTCTGTGTGACTGTCTCGGATGGGCCAAGGCAGCCAAGGGCATGACGGACAGGACAGGACAGGACAGGACAGGACAGGACAGGACAGGATAGGACAGTACAGGACAGGACAGGACAGGACTGGACAGGATAGGTCAGGACAGCAGGTAGGAGTTGCATGGGCTTTCACTCCCCACCGGAACGACAGGAGAACAGGTTTTATAGGAAACATCACACCTTTCGAACATTGTGTCAAATTTTCATCATGTCAAACGCAGCTTAGATTTAAGTGTGTCAACTTGTTTGCTGAGTGTGTGTGTTTATATTCAACAGACTTGACAGCTAAAAAGAACCCACATGTCTTATGTTTGTATCCGAACATCAAAGCCTTTCCTGCTCTGGGAAGACAGTTATAGAAAATCAGCATAGCTTATAATGGGAGGAGTATCCTCCCGCTGAGCGCTTTCACTGAGATCTGAATGACTGGTTGCAACGCCACTATACAGCTCCGGTCTTGTGTATGTACTTATCCTAATCCAGGATGTAAGTACTCCTTGTAAGCTCAAACATCAGAGTCTGGAGGACATGTGCACCATGTGCTGTGCTCTTGGTTGTACAGAGCAAAAAATGAAGCTGTAAACAGATTCTTCTTCCTTCCGGCTCATGTTGTTTGTTTGAAATAAAACAGGACAGAGCATTTGTACTTCAAGTACAGATATGATGTATTAATATATGCATTTCTTATATCTATTAATTTCTGTTTTCATCTGAAGTCACAACACATGAAAATTCCTTCACATACCATCACTGAAGAGCTGCAATATAATAGAAAATCTGCACCACTCCAAGTACAACATCGTACATTAATTTAACAGCACAATAGAAACAACATTAAAATGCTTTTAAAAGGCCCAACAAGTCCAGATCAGTTGTAACTGATAAAAGATACAAACCTCACTAAATATACTGCAGTGACGCTTGTAATCAATGCAGGCATCAATCATTGATTCTTTAGAAGACATGTTACATGAAATAAACCTGGAATCACTCGGGAAATAATGAAAAACAACAACTAAAGGAGGCAGGAGAAAGCAATGCAGTTTAGCAGCTCAAAGCATCACCTATTACTGCTCTACTGGGGTCACTCATGACTGGAGCATTTTCATTCATGCTGTGGTAAGGCACTTTTAATAACAATCCATCCACCAAGGAACATGAAGATTTTTATTCCCTTCACTAATTAAGTTGGAAGGAGGTTACTGTTTTGTTTTCTTTTTGTTAAGGAGGTATTTCAGGAAACTATTGATGGAAAATACAGATGGATTTGTGTAGATTTTTTTTGGACAGATAGCCCTTGGATCATATTCTTTTTGGTTTATTACATCTGATGAGAGTCTGACACTCAGCTGCAAAACAACATTTCTTTCATGTGTTTTTAAAAAAAAAAAAAAAAAAAAAAAACAACACACCACACAAACTCAGCCATCTGTGAGGTTTTTGCTGGTCCAAGAACCCTCTTGCTTTAAAAAATGACGTATCCTCGGGAAATCCATTAAAAAACATTACATCCATTCCTTACAAAATAATGGCTGGCATGAAAGCCAAGCTCCCTATGAATTATTACTAAAGTCATTACATGTTTCCCGCCCTTTCCTTATGACACAGTAACATTTTAGATTATATACTAAATTGCCTTTTTAAAGTGGGGCTGTCAAGGAGATGAGCATCCCGTCCCTCCTAATTGAAATGCTGTAGATTCACAGTAGCTGCCCTCATCAAGCTCACTGCTCAGATAATAGACCCTGGCAGGAAACCACAGGAGGTTACAAATTGCAACTCGGGAGTGAACTACGCAAGGATCTCTTAAATAGTGTAGCAGCAAGGTAGCACTCTGTTAAGAGCAAGCTCAAGTCACCAACATCAACTGAGCATTTTTGGACTTTCCATTCCCACCAAACACTATGAAGACATTTAGTTTAGTTAGTTACACATAAAATGATTTCTGGGCACTGATTTCCTAATTCTAGATTGAGGTATTCTGTTTTGCTCAAATCTCTGAGTGCAAAGTCAGCACGATCCATGGTGAGAATGTCCACAATTATGAGAATAAGATCAATAATTACAAGCAAAAATATATGAATTTTCCTTTAACTGGCACTGAGAAGGGAACTATAGTGCAATATTTTCTTTTTACTACAGCAACTGTTTATCTTACATGTATGTCTTTTGACGTACAAAACATCTATGTAACACTCATGAATATCTGTTATTAGATTACACATTATTTATGTAAAAACTGAATAAGAGATTCAGTTTGATCTGTCCAAACATCTTTGAATGATATCATACACTCTGACTGTGCAGGATTTTGATGAGTTGCTGTCTTTACTTGTCAAATTAAACTTGTACGCTGTCAGTGCATTAAATTGATTTTAAGTTTTGTGCTTACGCTTTCAAAACAGCGAATTATTGAAATAGAAAACTTGCTCTCAAATGGCCCTCCCCTGAATAAATAAAAGTGTGGAAGAATCCACACTGGAGAAGCCAAACAGCCGCTGACCAGAAGCATGTGCTGCGTGCTTCATCGCACAGCCCCGGTTATTCATCACTGCCCTCCCTTGGCCGTCGACATGTCCACATGTATTAGAAATTAATGAGCTACTGAGTGAGTTGCCAGTGTGGCAGAGAGTGAGCGCTAACACAGCTGATTTGACAGGCCTGTGTTATGCTGCTCACCAGTCTCCCCCGCTTCTCATCAGCGGCCCACATGGTGCATGAGCACGCTCAGTACAGCTGGTCAGACAGTCTCATCCATTTCTCTTGCTGCCTTTCATTTCCTGTCTGTCTTCACCCCCCCTCCTCTCTTTCTGTCTGACTGTTCGACTCTCTTTTTCTGTCTCGCTATTCAAAGCTCTCTTGTACTCTTTCCATTTTCTTTCCGTCCCCCTCAAGGCAAACTCCTCAGAGTCAGTGGGCGTGAGTAACTCAAGACAAATATATTGCATACAATGCACGCAAACTTCACACATACAGATGCATGTTCACCATGCATGTGTGATGAGTTAACACACATATATTAATACTCTATGATATTATGTATTAACTTGTAGCTATTTATTGACCGTTACAAATATTAATTCCAACAAATACACATGCAGACACACACACTCTGCACACATGAACAGTCACACTGGACTCAGTTGAAGTGATTTGGACTTAAGGCCTAAAGCAATTTGACCCAAATGTTCTATGGGTAGTACAAGCCAAATAAAGCAAAGGGGGAGATGAATGTGTGTACATTAATCAGACAAAAGAGATCTTTCCTTCTGGCCGTAGCTACTTCTATCTGGTCTCTGCAACAATATATCAAACATATCATAATACATCCTGTTTCCTATATGACCCAGCTATCTCAGCCTTCCCGCTGCACCTGACATTTAACTGAGTGGAATCACTCTTCACACCTAAAATAATATCAAACTGGCTTTTTCATCTATTTATTTAGAGCTGTTGTCTCTCTTGTTAACAGCGAGGAGGATATATACCCTTGACATGCATCTTTCTCCTTAGGCCACGTAAAGATTGGACAAAGCAGATTTTTTTTTTTTTTTTTTTAAAAAGGGTAATACACTGCAAAAAACTCCTTCTCAAATTATTTTTGTCTGCAATTGAGTCTTATTTCCTTAAAACAAGTGAAAAACCTGTTAGCTCATTTAGAGTATTTCAACCGTTCTTCAGTGCCAGTCAACTTGTTTCATGTATTTTCTAAAATCAAGTTAAATTCTTTCCTCAATTGTAGTGCAGCCCTCCTGCGTTTATCTGTCTAGTTTCAACATACAGATGCAAAACAAGTTGATTTCTACTGGAAACAGGTTGAAGTGTTCTTACTGCACTGGAAGATTACTTTACTTTGTTTTAAAAGAGTTGTTCAACATTCTGGGAAATATGCTAATTTTGCTTTATTGCCAAGTATTACATAAGAAGATTAATACCACTCTCATGTCTTTACAGTTAATATGAAGCTATACCACTGGGAGCTGATTAGCTTAGCTTAGCACAAAGACTGGTAAAAGGGGGAAACAGCTAGCCTAGCTCTGTCCAAAAGTTACAAAATCTGTCTGCCAGGATGCTCACTAATTAACAAACTGAAGTGTAAAAATGGCACCCTGGTTGTATGGAGAGTTATGTACCTGACTATTTCTTGAGTCTTGTTGTGCCCTTGAAGTTACCAGACAACTAGCAAAGACTCCAGGAAGTCACTCCACCCTGCCAAGAAATTGTCCTTCGCATAACCCCACAGCACTATGGCTTTTGTATGGATTTAAGAAGAGGGATTTAACATATTCATTAGTGAGGTTTCTTTTTATTTAAATTCATTATTCATTAGGACAATGCACACTAATAAGCATTTTTGTAAATGTGCCAGTGGTGGTGGATTTTGTTACCTTTGTACATAGCCAGGCTAGCTGTTTACCCCTGTTTCAGTCTTTGTGCAAAGCTAAGCTAACCGACTGCTGGATATAGCTACATATTTACTGTATAGCCATGAGAGTATCAGTCCTCAGTCTTCTTTTGGCAATAAAGTGAATGAGTGTACATATTTCCCCAAATGTCAAAGTATTCCTTTAAGAAATTAAAAATGTCAGGACTCAGTTATAAACAGAAATAAACTGAAAAGGAAATGTTTGCAGTATACTGAGTACTTCCTTACTGTCTTTTAGAATTTTGCCTGTCCTAACATGAGCTATAAACATTTATATATATATATATATATATATATATAAAATACCAGAAACTACCAACTAGCACAAACAGGCATAAAACAGACATAAAATGGCACTAAAAGGCGTTGCAAAGATCTCTTCTAAACACAACATGGGAGCCTGTGTGTAGCGTAGCATTGATGAAGTGGACTTATTCTCCACAGTTACATCAATATCCTGCTACTTCTTCATGTCAGCTGTTTAAAGCCGTCGTGGATTTTGAAGGTGCTGGTTCCACACTTCTTCATCTATATTGCCCTTATTTCCATTTACAGTAGCGCTCCGGCTAATCTGCTATGCTGGTGACTGGAGGGGAGCGCATGATAACTCCAGGGACAAGGAATAACAGCAAAGGTGTCGGGATCAAGGGATTTCTTATTTCTCTCTTGCATGAACTGTAAGGTGCTCTGGATAAAAGCAGCTGCTAAATGAGGAAGATCACGAGAAAAAAAGAAATGTGGATGGAGTGGCTTCTGTTTCTGAGAAGGTGAAAGAGTGACTGCATGGCTGACATACTGTAAATACTGACATACCTCTGAGACTGCCACATTGGCTCGCATCCTTCTTTCTCTATTTCTTTATGTAACCATATGCATTGTCTTCTTAACACTGCAGAAACACCACAGCCATCACATCAGGCACATGAGCCCCCTTCATCTTCCTCCCCATCCTCCCCATCCTCCTCCTGCAGCCCTCCTGCTAGTTTAAGCTAGTCAACAGTCCCATCGCTACATTACTCACCGCCCCCTTCAACTCACCCTCCTACCCCCCTAAAGTCATCCATGGCCTGACAGCACCATCTCCTTCAGGCATCATCATCCTCATCATCAGCAGCAGCACTCGCACACACATATGCATAAATATGTATAAAAGAGCACAAATTATATTTACAAAACACACACATACACACATTGTGCATGCAATGCATCCACCCCCATGCCCACTCAGCTAATAATGCAAAAATCCTTCACTTATTAAAAAAAAAAAGGCACACAAATGACTTCTGCACACACACACAGATACACACAGACACACATACACACACACACCAACACCCATCCCTCCACACTCAAAACCTGTAAACATTCTCTCAGATATGCAGGAGGAAAGACATTACTTACCATCTTCTGCCTGGAGTCGGAACAGAATGAGCTCCCCGGCACATGCACACAAGAACACACACATACACACACACACACACACACACACACACACACACACACACACACGCACACTCACTTTACACACTCACTAACTGGGAGAGGGTGAGCTAGGAGGGGTGAGTGAGAGAGTAAGAGAGTGAGATAAGAAGGAAAGGCTGGAGTTAGAAGGACGCACAAGAGAGCGAAAGAGCAGCGAGGAAATGCAACAGCCAAAGATACAATAAGGAGGAGGAGAACGAAGAGGAGGAGGAGGAGGGTATATCTGCACATACTGTGCTGTGCTGCGCTAAATCATACACGCATGACTGAGGTCTGTGTGCGCGCGTGTCCGTGTGAGTATGTGTGCATGCATTTCCCATGAGCGCATCCGTTAGCACATGAGGGAAATGCGGATGTGACTCTTTCCGCATCCCAACCCTCACTTTTTCTTGCTGCTTTTCTCCTCACTCTGCCTCTCTTTCTGTCGTTTTCATACTGATTTGAGATGATTGAGTCGTGGTGGGAGAAAGCCCGGGCTGGGGCTGATATGAGGTGAGCTATTGGACTTGCCCTCGGGAATGGACAGATGGATACAGATAGACAAACAAACAGACAGAGAGACAGAATGTGCAGCATGGGCCTACAGCTAGCCAAACTATCCTCCGTTTCCTCTGTGTGTGTTTTATCTTCGTTTTCATTTATATCCATCTCCCCTTCCTCACCTCCCACACTCTTTCCGTCCCTTGTCCACTCTAACATTCATTAGCTCTCTGTCCCTTTCTCTCTCTTTCTCGCCCTCCCACTCTCTGTTCTTTCTCTCCTTCTCTCTTCCTTTCTCACTCACTCCATCTCATAAATCCTCCACACCTCCAGCAGGCCATAAGACGAGGAATCACTTTTATGAGCCTTGCTGCACTGGAGGAGGACAATAACACATATCTAGTACTAGTGCTTCCACACACGCACGCCAACAGACACACAAGTGGTCAATACTGTCAGGTAAAACCAAACGTGAATAATTTCAGCACCAACACAAAGGCACAGAACAAGTCTTATATATCGTTTCAACAGGGAAATAAACCTTTAAGGAATGACAACAAGTTGTAAAACAGTGGTGGATCCTCGCACTGTGCCAGGCCTCCATGTCCTCACTTGAATGGACCAACAAAACCATCCGGTCACACACTCACTCACTGCAGGGCACGTAAAGTAAACACAGTTCAATGTCATAGAATAAAAGAGAAAAGATGGAGTGTAAAAAATGTGCGTCTATGGTACTTTTAAAAAGTACTTTGGTCCACCACAAACCACAAAACACTCAAAACAGTCTTTGAAGGGGATGATGCTCACCTTAAAGTTTAAGTAGAATTTAAGACATATGTCTGTACGTATGAGCAGTATATGGTGATGTTACAACTACAGCAGTTTTGAAGCAAGTCATGTTAAGATCGACCTTACAGAAGATGATGTGGAAGCCATAACACTCAAGTGCACATACACTGACAATGGACTTTTCAGTGAAGACATCTTGTGTCTAGTGACTTTTAAAGGAAAAATATAAGCATATTCCTAGATTTTGGATTTCTCGAAGGAGAAGTACATATAATTTAAAATGTTTTTTTTATGCATAATATAGTCATTTTTCCAATTACTATACTAGAATATATAATGTAGCCCTGTTGTATAACTCCTATAAATTCAATGGCTTACTTTGGTTTTGCTTTTACTTCATTGGTGGTAGTTTGGTTATTTGTTCTTACAGAATGTGGTGATGGGGTGGTTGTTTCGACTGATAAATGGATTTACCTAATGTTATATGATGATGTGATGGCCTTAGTGCAGTTAGCGGGCTGTCTAAATCCAAAATCTCCCATAGGTGATCAAATGGTTTGAGATCTGATGACTGCAAAGGCCATAGCATATGATTCATAATCATCAAGTCATTCAGAGACCCCTCCTGCTCTGTGCAGAGGCATCTGTTTATGCAGGTTTTCCTTAAATATGTCACCCATCTAAATATAACTAAGCTATACTTTGTTTATATAGTAACAATTAAAAGTTTGGACACACCTTCCCAATTCACTTGAATGAGAAAGTATGCCCAAACTTTTAACTAGAACTGAATGTGAAGGGCAAAACAACTAAAAATCCAACAAAAAACAAGTATTGATGGTATGTGTCTACACACACACACTGTAGTGACATTCAAAAATGTGCCAAAGGGAAGAGTAGTGGGACAAGAGTTCCTGTATATGCTGTCCCAAACAAACAAACATACATAAACACACACACACACAAATCCCCAGCAGAGGTCCTTGACACGGCAAGATAACAGACCCATGCACCCAGCGGATATTAACGCTGCCACTCCAGCAGAACATACCCCGCCTCATCCTCACAGCTCAAAACAGGGCCAAGGGGACAGGGGGGGGACACGACACAAACACACACACACACACACACACACACACACTTTCTTCTGCATCTAAACAGATACAGTATGGACAGTATGGAGTCATGTCTCTTGTACTGCTCTGGGTTACTGGAAGAGAAGCTGCTATACAGGCTGCAGATCAATGATCTGTCACACTACAGCTGGCTGATTTGATATTGGAACGGTGCTTACACATACAGCCAAGACATAAATCATTCATCTCCCTCTGTCTGATCAGTTCACTGTGTCAATGATCCTCTGTCACTACTCATTTGCAAGTGATGATTCTATGATACGTGTACGGACCAGGCCTAGGCCAAACAGCATGTGCAAAATTTTTATGCTTGTTTCACACACCATGACTATCACATTTGTTTTGACTGCTGTCAGAATTCTGCAAAGCACCGCTTATCAAGACTGTTCAACAGCCAGGATTGTTCTTGTGAGTCTGTATGAATGTTGAAAGAACAAGCACTGCTTCTTGTAATTAAGCATTGTGAACGTAGATGAAACAAATACAGAATAGAATCAACGTAAACATAACTGAAATCATGTGAGTGTACCCATGCTATACTTTAAACAACGGGTGAGTAAGGTTCACAGCATTAATATTATTAGTCGATTTGATTAGACAGCAACTATTTTGATAATCAATTGTGTAAGTCAAGCAAAATGGCAAAAAATAGCTTATTCCAGCATCTAAAACATGAATATGTTCTGGTTTACTTTGTTTTATTGAAAATTGAACACCTTCAAGTTTTGGACTGTTGGTTTGATAAAATAAGCAATTTGAAAACATCCCTTTCGGCTCTGGCAACTTGTGTATTTCATATTTTTTTTGTATTTTATGGACTCAAATAGTCATTTGTCACTTAGAATAATTGACAATGAAAATAATCACCTGTTGCAGCCCTAATTCTGATGATGTCAGATAAGTCAGCATGCTAAATTTACTACAATAACAGTCTAAATTTACAAGTAAACAACACTGTTTTATGTAGAAAACAGCCCTGCTCATACTGAAAGCAGGTTAAAAAATCTCTCACTTATTTGCCAACAGTACATATTACAGGTTTGGTACACATGAGTAAATATTTATGCGTGAGCTTGCCTGTTTGTGCACATGTGCGCATATTAACATGCTCTTGTTTTGGCTTGTGGCTGTGACCAGAATGGCAATACATCCACGGTGAAGGTCATGGACGTGGCGTGGGCTGAATTGCACTACTGTACAGTGACTCCTTTCCTACATTCCAGCGGAGAAGGACGAGCTAATTTCCATAAGCCTTGGCCTCGGCTCCAAAGCCATACATCAAACCATTAATCAAGAACCTGCTACAGGACCAGTGAGGCAGTGTCCTCTAGGCAGTCAGCACCCGAAAGAGTTTGTGCAAAGGTACCATGAGAGAGTGAGAGCATTGTATAATTTAATCAAAATAAATGCCAGTATCAGTCAAGTTGATGGGATGTTGGAACAGTATACAATAAACAGAGCATATATAATGTTTGCACTTCCAGATGCATAAAGGTAGAAGACTGAAAAGAGAGAGTAGATGAAAGGGCAGCAGACAGGCTTAAAAAACATTATAATTTATTATTTCTATTTTATTTTAAATTCACATTAAAAATAAGGCAAAACTTTATTTGACTATTGGCTAATTGTCAAATGCAAAAGGAAGATATTCAATTAGTGAAACCAGATTGTCTGAAAGAAATACTAATAACCAAAAAATTATTTTAATTTTGTTGTACTTTCTCAACCCAGATAAATTGCTGTTATCATAAATAGCAGGGCTTATGGGAGTCTTTAACATCAGGAAAATAATATCATAACATCTGTAAAAACTCTCGCAGAAATGTAAGTTCCACTTGTATGATCTGTTCATTCAACACAAACTGACATTCAACGCAAAACTGACACAACTCATCAGTAAATTAGAGTCTGTACGAGCAGCAAATGAGTTACAGTCTCCCCCAAGTAACTTTGAGCTACCATCGTTGGCATTCTGACTTGGGCAATTTGACTTGGGCCTGTCTGATAAATGATTTGAATAATCAAATTTGAAAGTTGCATTCCAGTATTTGTCAACATGGGTGTCATTCTTACACTGTTGTCCATGGGGGAATGACAGATTTACATGCCTGAATAAGTAAAAAAAACAAACGGAAAAAAGTATACAGAATTTTGTGAAACAGATTTTTTTCTTTGTATTAATCATCTTCTGATGGTTTGAGATAATTCCCTCAAATTTTTCTTGGAACTCCTCTCAACCCCCAGGTTAGAAACCACTGCCATAGTAAGATTATTCAATAGTTAATGGACATTTATAGCGCTAACCAGACAATAAACCTGGCTCAGACACTGAATATCGACAACTTTTCACACAATCATGGAGTATCAATTTTGGACTATTCATATAAAGTGCCACCAGAAATTACTTTTAAAACTCATTTGCTGATCCTGTAATATTCATCTATAGTATAAACCGACAACACATGCTAGAGAATTAATGAAAATGCCATAAACTTTATATCTAAATACCATCTCTACTGGGAAAACAGAAAGCGTTTTTTGGTTGTTATGTCCAAGCATACCAGGGAACATAAAAAAATTCAAACCAAAATTTCTCAAGAGAGAATAAGAACAAGAGACACAACCCCAACACACACACACACACACACACACACTCAACCATCCTCTGAGTCAAAGCCCCATCTCCCATATGCTTCATTAATCCAAACTCACCATTACATAACTGTACTAAATGCTCACAAGAGTGGAAGGGTACAACTACCCTCCCTGTATCTTGTGCATGTGTGTGTGTATGTGTTTGTCGGTGTGTGTGCTTTATTGTGTGTGTGCACAAGTAAGAGACAATGTGACAGAGAAAGAAAATTGGGTTACATGAATGGTTGTAGAGATGCTCAGTTTGTAATCCTTTTGTATCTGCTTGCATTTTGTCGGCTGTGAGCTGTGTGTGTGGTGCATATCAGAGTGAGACGGACACTTTCTCCCTTAAGGATGGTTTTGTTTGTCCACATTTACTGTATATGTCTGTGTGTGTGTGTGTGTGTGTATTCCCAGTTGTTGCTTTGCAGACAGACAGGTTTGGACATCCGTTATGCATCTGGAGGCACACACACAGGCTTTATGCTTACAGTAATAGCAACATACTACTGAACTCCTTTGACACATACATGTACAAACGCAACATTTACGCGTCTGCTTTTGTGCAAAATACACAATCAACAGACTTCTTTCACATTTAATTGCTCTGCTACTTTTGTTTAAACACATGCCATCCACCTGAAAACACACACACACACACACACACACACACATACAGTCTCATAACTTGATAAATGCTTCTTGAGCTGAAAGTGCTGATACACAACCCGTGTGTGTATTTATGCATGTTTCTATTTGGCAGATGAACATTTCCCTGCTTGTGCTTTGCTCTGTGAGCCGTGGTGTCGGGCCTGCTTGTATGGGAACCGCAGCAACAGCTCTGGCGGTGACAAGATTAAGACCTACTCCATACCTTCTCCTCTGAAAGCCACCACGCAGCGCTGCCAACAAGACCCAGCTAACAAACTAACACAGTCGACAGTGGCACATGAAATGCATCAGTGAACAGAGCCATTCTGGCTCTGGCTCCGGGGACATTGTGTACATACTGTCGGCAGCCGCTTGCAACGTGGGAATTTCAAAGAACATATGGCAGCTTGTCGCTGGGAAACAGCCTGTGTCACCATCTACACAAGCTAAGAGCTATACCTAGAAAAGCCATTAACTGTCTGTTATCTGCCACGCACAAAGACACACATGTCCAGACACGCACGTCATACACAAACGCTGACTAATGTGGTTGGCATGTGATCGTGACAGGCTAGCGATGCTCAAACTGGGTCACTGACAAGGGGAGGCTTCATTGGAGAGACAGGTGTGTGTGTGTATTTGTATGTTGGACTAATGAAGTGGGGGGTGATTGGAGAGAACTACCTCATTGCATCAGTAGAGCCAGTGGCAGCACTGGGACAACAGCAGCAGCATTAAAGCTCCCTACTGTCCAATTATTTACAGTTCCACACTCTGTAGCTCAGCTGAGGTCAAAAACACCTTGGTTAAGTCTAAGGCTTTCTAACCATGATGAGCTGCATGAGCTGTGCTCACTGCAAGGTGGGGCACAGAGCTTGGTGCATAGGTAAAGTGTGGTAAGGGTTTATATAAACTATTTGGGCTAGGTTCTTTAGCAGCGAAGCTAATAACAAACAATAATAACAAGGGACACTAGTAAACATCATTTATGAATCATGAATGAGCACAAAAGAAGTTGTAGGACATTGTTGGGATGGGGAGAAACCTGACCTGAAGGAAGTTTTTTCCTCCTGTCTGTCTATCATGGGTCACTCTCAATTCATGTCACATACAGCTGTCATCTAATTGGCTGTACATTAAAAGGTCAACGACAAACAAGGTCAAAAATGGAACTGAATGAACTCTGGACACAGTGCTGAGGTATAAAATCTGAGCAGCATGCTAAACCCAAAGTGCTGCAGGGAGGTTTCCAGTCATCGCTCTCTTTCTGGGAAAACAATGTCTCATGTCTGCACAGAGTGATTCTGTGATTTTTTTATTTTTTGGGACAAATCAAAAACATGTCTAGTTTTATTTTGGGGACCAATTTGGGTTAAAACCATGTGAAATATCAGCACCGGTTCTAAGGAGAAATAATATTTCTATTATAAAACACTGTGGTGTGTTAATTTTCTACAATACTCAAGAAAAACCAGCATCAGTAAAGAAAGAGACAAAGTCACAAAATCTTGCGGACTGAGGTGTCCAGGATCACAGAAAAAAGGGACTCAGGACCAGACTGGTACAGAAGAGATAATGTTATTATGTCTTTTATTAATAGTATTCCGTACTCGCTATGCCAGCTTGTTCTTTGTTCACATCTAGTCGAACTATATATTTAAATATCAACATTACCACCAGACTTTTAACATTTGTTGCCGGGGTTCACCATCTCTCTACTGCTGACCTCTCACCGCTCTAAAAAAAACCCCAAACACTCCTGAGCACAGAGAGAGAGAGAGAGAGAGAGAGAGAGAGAGAGAGAGAGAGAGATCTCCTTTGGCTGCCTCGTCTGTCGCATGACCCGCCTATGCACCCAGCCCTCCACTAACATCCCATCCCTCTGTTCCCATGGCAACCCCATCATCTATTCCCATGGCACCTGCCTGCTGTCCAGGAGACACATGGAGACGCGACACTGACAGATGAGGTGAAAGAGAGAGAGAGAGAGAGAGAGAGAAAGCGAGACAGAGAGAGAGAGAGAGTTGATGCCATTTGGCATTTTAAAAACCTGCAGGAGAGATCAGTTAAAACATAGGAGGATACTTGGACATTTCATATTACAATTAGTTGGGTTTTTTTGCATCAAGATTAATTATGTGAGTCAGTTTAACAGAAACAAGTTAGCACTGCAGACAGCGCTAAGAGTGACGACAAAGCAATTTTGGGGAAAAAGAGGGACAAGGATCCACAAAATATTTAAGTATCCCATTGAAGTGAGGACACACAGAGCTCACTGTGGGTGTATGTCTGAAACTTTGCAATGTGCTGGATTAAACCTGGGGAATAACACTGTAGGCATACGCATCCAAGCATAAGAAACACAACCTGCTGTCTCCGTAAACACACACACACACACACAGCAACAACAGGGGTTTTACACATTAAAACACATTTTACATACAAACAAACACAAAACACACACTTTGCGATATTGAGACACTGAAAGAAAGCACCAGTCAGGACAATGTGTGTGTGTGTGTGCGTGTGTGTGTGTTTGTGTGTGTGTGTGTGTGTGTGTGTGTGTGTGTGTGTGTGTGTGTGCGTGTGTGTCGGTGTGTGTGAGCATGTAGAGATGTAGTGGTCAGAAAATGTATCTTAGATGGAGTTTACTCAGTTGTCAGGGTGACGGTTTAATTGACATACAAGTTGACTCAGTATCTGTTAGGATTTCATCTTTCCTTTTGCACTTGAAGGACTTCTAGTCTCTGTTGGCTTAAAAGTCTTTGATGAAGACTGTGTAATACAGTTGAAATCTCTGGAGCAGGCTAGTAAGAAGACCTTGAGTTGGGACTTTTACATCACACTACTTTTTCCAAGGTTCAGAGTAGATTTTGATGCATAACTTTTAAGTCAACATAGGTGAGAAGTTCTAAGTCAGCATGTCAACAGTTCCATGTCCATGACAACTGATCAAACTCTAGCCACCGATGAAGACCATGTGATACTGTTGAAAGATCAGGAAAAAGACCTAGTTTTTTTAGAGATTAGATTATTTTATCAAACAATGGAACTTCAATTTTAATACCTAGATATCACGTGAAGTGACATCTGTAAACTAATCTAATATGTCTAAGTCTGGTTTTCTCTGGATCTGTTGTTTAGCAGTTTGTACCTCATTCTTCAGAAAAAAACTCCACAGTTTGAGTGAAAAAAATCTTCTCTCTAGATTTATCTTGCACCTTGATTGGAAACCACTGATTTATGATAACAGTTAAAGCTAGTGCTGAGGTTCAGCGGTTAGCTAAAAAATTAACGTCAATAAAAAGTCCTCACAAGGATATAAGTACAACAGTGAAGAATCTGTGTTTATGTCAATGCATGTATGCGTGCGTGTACTTACTTTGGGTGTGGGACAGGAAGCGGTAGAGAGGCGGGATGTGGCCTGGGCGCGGGGCGACTCCGAGGGCGTGGTGCTGAGAGAGGCCGTATCCCTGGGCAACACCTGCACACCCCGCGAAATAATGGAGTCTGGGATCTGAGATCACACGCACACACACACACAAGCGTATGCAGACACGCATATAAACGCCATACGCAACATATGCAGGCACGCACACACATACTGATAGTGATGATCCAGGAGGACACATATATACAGTATCACTACAAACCTATTTACTGTACAGACATACACACACACGCACACACACACACTGGCCCAGAGGACAAATATTCCAACATCTCAGATACGTCGTTGTATGTCAAACTAATACACTCACAGGGTTGATGCAGATGAACAGCAGATGACTTCTAAAATATGACATGAGGACATGACGGCGACAAATAATGTTGAGATATCGGGGTGGCGGAGTCTTACCAACATCCATCTGTGACTGGACAATGAGGTGGGATGTTACCCTGACAACAGGGAGCCATAAAGCAGGGTCCAGGCTGCGGACAGGGCAGGATAGGATGATGGGTATGGAGAGATACTTGATGTTACATGTGACTGCACACACACACACACATGACACACAGACACACAAATGTATGCTGAGTCACAAACGTATGATACACAGAGATACATGACAAGGTTATGTTAAAGGATAGATTCACTCTCAAATCGAGGTGATGAGGATGATGATGATGATGTCTCTGTACTGACACAATAGAAGCAATAGAAATGTTTGACTGTGCACTTCCTGTTTTTAGCAAGGAGATCAATCATAGATTTTGAAGGTGTAAATGATTGCCCAGTTGGACTGTATCTAAGCCCAGCGGGAAGCAGCAACAGAGTAATTTTCATTCACATTTATAAATAAGCCGAGACATTTTTAGTCAGGTATGGGTTGAAAAACAGTAAATCTATAATTTACAGGTGTTACCTGTAGCATTCTTTAAACACTGATATGTTATGATCAAACTTATCATGAAACACTGGTGTCATGACAGTCTCCTGGAAGCCTGGATCAGTAGCAATTCTGCTAAAGCGCTTTGAATCGTAATTTCTTCAAAGACTGATGACATACTGTATCTAACAGAACTATGCTTCACATATTCATACATTAGCTAATTTCACTGTTATTATCATGCATCTACAGTACTTCCTGTTGCTATGTAACTTCTTCCTGTCTTCCTTTTGTTGTCTTTTTGTCCTCACTGCATCGCCTTTATACATTATGAAAAAACAGCACCTACTTCCAGTTTGATGTAGTAAAGTAGTCCAGCTTTCTCACAACTTACTGATACAGTAAATGCCAGTATAGAGGCATATATTATACATGCTGCAAGTCTTAATCTTTGTAAATAATTTTGGTGATGGCTCATTAATGTTAAATTGCTACATATAGCACCTTAAACATATTTGCATGAATGTAATGTGTGGACATGTAAAGATGACAAACAGCTTGAAATGGATGGAAACTGATCTAAGAAGACCCTCCCCTCTCCTCTTCTCTGTCCTGGTACCTTGGCGGCGATGGATGCGGCGGTGATGTGGGAGGAGGAGCTGTCCTCGGTGGACGCCACGCCGCTGTCCTTCTTCTCCTCGTCCTCCTCCTCGCACTGCACGCCCTTGTCTTCCGTCTGGCGGCGTGGCGAACTGTTGGGCGGCGGCGAGAGGGGCGGCGGTGGTGACGGCAGGTCCTCCAGTTCGTCTGCCGCCTCCTTTACCTTCACCACTGCGTCCCGCAGGAGGTCGATGGCGTGCGGCAGCGCTGGCAGGATGAACTGGAAGCATTCCTGGAAGACAGAAAGGGGAGTACAAGGGAGGAGAGAGCGTCAGTGACAGATGTCTTACAGTCTGCAAACAAGAAGAAGAAAAGGGTTATATGAGTTGTTCTGGAGGGCAGTTACAAATGTTACATTTTGTCCTTGGTGACTTGTTTCATTCAAAGTAGTTTACCATTTAACAAAAAAAGTAGAAAAGTAGAGTCGAACTGTGAGTAAACACTGTATTTCTGTTAAAAAGCGACAGAATGGTGAGTATGACATCACTACTGCTGTGGAAACGTATATTATCCTGAATTTATCTCAACGACAAGTAAACATGGAGGAAGAGATGAGATTACATTAACAGGACACAGAATTCACAGCTAAATAAAATGGAAGCAGATCATAAAACAAGGAAATATTAGGATTAAATGTTGTCCTCTAGTATAAGCTGGTTTTGGATAAAAGCCTGGCTCTCTACAGTACAGGTCAGGTATCTGAAAGTGCATGTGTCTCTGATGCCACCAGGAATACTGTCATCTGCTCGATTCTGTGCAACAACTGCTGTACGTGACCCTGGTTGGAGCAGTGAAATAAAAAAAAACACTCTAAGTGGGGGAAGAGAAAGGCAGAGATTTCCTCCTCTACCTCAGCAGATCACAGCGCCTCCCTCTGGCCACATTTGTACTAGCTTGTGTTCCTTCCTTCCTCCTTCCATCTCCGTTTTCCTCTCTGTGTGTCAGTGTGCCTGTGGGCTCCTCTGCTATGCTAAATGCTCCATTCTCCTTACTCCTGAGACAAGAGCTAATCTGTGAAATTATTTATCTTCCTGTGTATTTTAAGCATTGAAAAGATACATTATTAATCGGCCACACGCTTTACAGTATCTACGCTGGCTGGCGAACAGGGCTTTCGGAGCAACCTCTCCCACTCGACGTCTCGTTTTACAATCTGGATTAAATTATGATGACGTTAACCTTGATTTAAATTAAATCCAGTGGATCCACACACACACACACACACTAGGATGCATGCATGCCTGAAATAGCATCCTCCACCACTGTGCATGAAAAATACAAAAAGGAGACTAGAAGGACTCTGATCGGATTGCAGAGATGAAAGCATCTGAATAGGTTAATCTGAGTATTCGACCACAAGCCTGCTGCGTAGCCGCAAGGTAACCTTTCCACCCGGTACCCCCACCTTCCCTCACACACACACACACACACACACACACACACACACACACACACACACACACACACACACACACACACACACACACTCCACTCAAACCCCTCAGCACATAGTAGACTGTTTACGCCTCTTGCTGGTGTGTTTGAAGCCCACATCTGAGCATTTTTGGAAGACATGGAAAGGAGGTCCAGGTGGGTTGGGCTGAATTGGAGAGGGATTGGGCAAAAAAAAAAAAAAGGAGTGAGGATAGTGTCAAGAGCCTGGTGACATTCCTCCTTTCCCGTTTTGTTCTTTCATTGTGTGCTGGGGAAATTTTTAGGTACGTCAGGAGCGTTTTTTTTCACCCCCTTGTTCTTATCCTCTGTTTTGTCCTGGAGGAGAGTAACTGTCAAGAACACTAAAAAGCAGAATCCCTGGATATACTGCCAGCGGATGAGAAACACAAGCGAGAGAGAGGGATGAAGAGGAGGGGAGGGCACCGCTGTTCTGAAGGGGTGGTGGTGGTGGTCGTGAGGGGGACGGCTGCATGGGAGGACGGTGAGAGACTTACAGAAAGAGAGAGAGAGAGACATGGAGGATGAGATCTCAAGAGACTCAGAGAGACAGAGGTTTAGTGAGTGAGAGAGCTCGAAGAAACTACAAGAAAGTGAGACAGAGAGAAAAAGTGAAGAAGAAAGGAAGAGAAAAGAGAGAGAAACTGAAAAAGAGACAGTAAGATGGACAATAACAGACATTAGTCTTAGATCCAAAAGTTTTTAGCAAAGTGGAATGTTTTTATATTGACAATGTCCTCCTCCAGATTGGGTGTGTGTATGTTTGAGGGTTTATCACGACTGAACACAACTGAAAAAAAGTTAGGATATTATAACACCCACATTAGGATTTTTACCTCCCCTGCCCCCTGAAGAAAATCTCAAACAATGTTTGTTTTTGTTTATTACTCTTGTTAGCTAGCTGCAGCAGCAATAGGAACACAGCACACATAGATTGACAAGCTAATGAGCGATAACTCCCCAACCTGGGGGTCGTCACAAGATAAATCCAAAGTATTTACTGCACAAATATATGAGGTCACATTCTATACTTCTACTAAACTACATTATACAATAAAGTAATATAAGTAAATATATATAATAAGTAATTTTTTGTCGAATCATATTTTTTCCCTGGTAGCAAAGGTTTTGTGGACAGGTATCAGTCTGTGGCCCAGTGGTTGGGAACCACTGTCGAATATTATCATTGTGACGATAGAAACATGTCTTTAAAATAAAGGACTGTGATTTAGAGTGAATAGAGATGAGATATGGTGGGCAGTGATATACCCCACCGTACTATGCATTTACTTTTTGTCCCTAAATGGAGGATTTGTTCCCACAGTGTGTACAGTACATTGTCCACGTCACAGTATCATTAATACAAACATCTCTGTACATACAAGCACATACACACATAAACAGATAGAACAGACAAAGGGGTTAAGTTTTATGACACTGAAACAAGGACATGAATGCAATGCAAGGTCTAAATAAGTGATAAGTGATCAGATCTCAACAAGAATCAACAGGGTGAAGTTGCAATCAGTGTCGTGGCTTTTGCTGAAAGAATATCTGTCCCGCTAGACAGAAATGTCATTGCAGTGTGTAGAAATGTCATCACAGTGGGTATCAATGTCTTCCTCACAGGTAAATATCATCACTACGGGAGGAAGCTTCATCACCAAACATTATAATGTGTAGTGATGATGTCACCAAATGCCGTCAGTTGACCAACAGGCTTAATGAAATATCTGAACTGAAATATCATTCAAACACATATTCACACACTTCATCTCCTATTACCCTGTATCTTTTGTTAAAGGTGGAAACAATGAGCATGTTTTTATAAATTATGATGTCATTTTTTGGTCATGGAAACCCTTCTTAATGCTGAGCACATGAAGAATTTGCCAGCCAAAAACCATGTTACTATGTTAACCGGCAACTGTGAGTCGTCATTTGCTAAGGTTTCACTGCATATTAAACGTTTTTTTTTATGTGATTTCCTGTTTTTTTAATATTTAAAAACAAAATATAAAACATAATGTAAAATGTCACCTCAATTTAACACGCTGAAATAATATTAAAAAGCACAATAAATATAGAATGACATCCACCCCAGGGGGCCTTGGCATCCACTTTGGGAACCACTGGTCTACACTATTGCTTATTTTGAAAATTAGGGCTTAACTGATATACAGTAACATTTGGCTACTAACATTCTTGCTATCAAACTATTTTAAACACATTTAGTTTTGAATTTGAGCATTTTCTAAATGTACAAGGCTTCAGTGTTCCCTCCTAATATGTATTCATAAAATCATTTACACAGTCATGGAACACTAAAACAAAGTCATGACATTGTTAGATCAGTTTGGCAGGTTTCATCGGAGATTTTCTGGACCGCTAACTCTTGAGGCTGAAATCATATCCTCTGCTTCACCATTTTTAAAATAAAAAACTGAAATCTCATTACAACGTGGTCAAAAAGGCAAACAACAGGAACACTTATTATATATCCATGGTACAATTAGTACAAGGGCATGATTGAATTCATTAATATAGCGAACAGAATGTACAGATAGACTGTATTTATGTGCAGCGTGAATGAGGCCAAAGAGACTAAATGAGCAGCTAAAAGATGCACGGCCGACACTCTGACATAAGGGGCTGCGTCTGGCTGGCTCAGCTGGACTTCCCCGCTATCTTTATGACAGGAGATCATTATAATAAAAGCTTGCAATGGGCTGCTTGTGCCGTTAACTTTAACTGGGGGTTGATGAGGGAGACACTAATAAGGCAGCAGATGGGGGAGAGGTGGTGTAATTGATTAAAAGAAATACTAAAATCGATCAGGAGAAGCGGGCGTGCAACGAGACAGAGACAGATGTGCAGGTCAGCACAGCAGAGAGGGAGACAGATGGAGGGAGAGAAAGAGACAGCAGTGGGTGGACACAAATACACACACACACACACACACACATATATATACAGGTTTACATTAACATACGAACACATGCTCACACACACGTGAACAAACACATACATGAAAACACAAGCCCACACGTGTACTGTGTAGCTATGCCTTTGTACATATAGGAACATCAATTAATCAATTAAATGAATTCACACAGATACACACAGTGTCAAAGTCTACACCTTCAAATCCACACACATACTGCACACAACAGGTAAAGACTTTATGTAGACACATAGATCTAAGTGAAGATGACCTTTAGAAGTCATGCTACTAGCACAATGCTAAGCTAATAGCTAGCTAATACCTAGATGCAGCATCCAAGAAGGGGTCACTGGTTGCTGCTGTATGTATCCTACATTTTTTTGTTTGTATAGAGACAACCATTGTAGGTGCTGCCTTTTGCTATATTTTGTCTTGAAAGTGATATTTATATTGGAGGCTAAATCTGAAATTGATATTGAAAATGAATTTATTGGGATCTGAAATTGTCACTGTACCAAACAGATATTTCTTTTGTTTACAATCACAAAAAAATGTCCTAATCATCACATAATCACACTGGTCAGGTGAATCAGTTTCCACTTAAAGGATAAGTTCACAATGTTTCAAGCTTGTCCTAGAACAACAGTCAGGTGTCCAAATGAACACTGACACGTTTTTCTTGCTGTAATCATTCCTCCTGTTCATACTGGCTATTAAGAGATGCCTTCATAACGCACTTACAATGTCAGTGATGGGGGCCAAAATCCACAGCCCTCCCTCTGTGCAAAAATGTATTTAAAATTTTATTTGAAGATAATATTAGGCTTCAGCTGTCCAAATGAGTCAAATCAAGTCAATATCTTTCAAGGTTAGTCTTTTAGTGCCAAATTACGTCAGTTTTTTTTTCTAAAATGACTGTAAATGTGGAAGATATCCACTTTATTTGATTAAGTCAGACGGCTGAAGCCAAATATTATCTTCAAATAAACTTTTAGATACATTTTTGCTCAAAACGAGGACTGTGGATTTTTGTCTTCCATCACTTACATTGTAAACCGATTTGGAGGAGATCTTCTAATGGTCAGTATGAGCAGGAGGAATGATTACAGTGAGCTAAATCTTTTTCAATGTTCATATGGGCACCTGACTGCTGCTTTGAAAAATTGTGATCCTGTCCTTTACGTTTGCACTGCAGCAACTAAACTAAACCTACTGTAACCCTAACATCCACAGATGGAAGCTGAGCTGGTACAATACATTTGTTTGCAACTCTTGAAACGTCCTACTGTACCTGGGAGCCTTTCTTGCTTCCTGGTAAGTTAATGATGAGTGTCTTCCCTCGGATACCACACACAGGTCTGTAACACGCAAACAGAGAGGCAAGTTTGAATTAATACAGAGGCAGAAGGTGCAGAACGAGTGCGACAAGTCAGTGTGTGTTTTGGTTGTGTCGTGTGAGCGTGTGTGTCTGACCTGGATAGCATGCCTAGTGGTGTGACGTTGAGGGATCCCATCAGCATTGCCAGAGACATCCCTGGAGCCTCGCGCTCTATCACCTCCTTAGTGGCCTGGAGAGGAGAGAGGGGGAGGGAGTAGGGAGTAGGGAGTGGGTGGGTGGGGGGGGTCATTAGTGTGATCATAGTTTAACTAACCGTGTGTTCACCTAAAGTATCTTAGGAGTGGTTTAATCAACTGTTGGAGCATTTACTCCTTAAGTTCATTTTATATGGGAAGGTGAGAGCCATGTCATTTCAACTAAAAATGTTGGTTTTGCTTCCTCCTCCAAGAAAACTATCGTGCTGCTCATTACAGATGAGAATGTAATCAAATTGAAACAACAGAGATTCAAACAAAGAGATGAATGTTGGCATTTGATGCACAGCAGTGTAAAAGCTAGCCTAACAACTGCACACGGAAAAATCCATTATGAGTAAAGTTACAAGGACTGGAATCTGCCCTATGTTACCTAAAACTCCAACCTGACTGTCTAATAATTTAGCTTTTTGTTGACAAACTCTGGTTCGCTTGCAAAAAGGCAATAAAATACACTTTTCAAATATTATTTATATAAAAGAAAACCAACAGGAGGGCTGTTTTCCCAGAAGATATTTCTCAAGCAGATGGGAGCAAATGAGACAGTTACATGAGATTTCAGATCGCCATATGTGATACCATGTGCAATGAAATGACAGCAATTTACAGTAGGAACTAAAATGAAATAAAGGTACTAAATGTGACACTTACATTGTAAAAATCAGCATAGCAAAGTGAGTTACATTAAGGAACAAAAGTAAAAATGTTCTGAATATTATATCGTTGCCTGTACATGCAGAGCAAATAAATTTAAAGTTGCATAGAGAAAAAAACACAAACATACAAGGCATTTAGTTAAAATAATTCATTTCAACATGGACTTTTAAAGTAGCTGGATACTGATTCATTTCTCCACCTTCACTTTCACCTTAACTTGCATTTGACCAGTTGCCATCTTGTCAGAAGGACAACATTCATGCTTTTAGCCAAAGCTCTAACCCGACAAAAACATTTGGTCAAGTGCTATGTAAGCAAAATCCCAGATGTCATGTAGATGACCGGGAAATGCTGATGATAGCCCACACTTCTCCAACAACCTCCTGAATGCACGTCTTGAATCAAAACATCAGGACTGCCCTTCAAATATTGATTTACAATCTCTCTTACACAATCCATGTCTCAACTGTCTGAAGGCTGGAAAATCCTTATCTGACCTGTCTCCTTCCAATCTACATCCCCCATTAGCAATCAAGATTGATTAAATCTTTGGAATCAATATGTGAATATGTCTTTTTTTTGGCCAGCTTGTCTAATTAAGCAGTTTAATGATGGATAAGTTGGTCCTACAGCTTAGGATTTTACAGAAAAACCAGTTGTTCATCATAGTTTGTACGCAACATGTGCTTGCATGATTTGGATAGTCAAGTGGGATTTTATTACATACAAATCAGCAGGGAGACATTTGGTCTCTAGAGGTTGTGGCTTTGTAAGTATCACTATCTTTGCAGGGACATGTGCAACAAATACATATGTTTGTGCATGAGTTTGTGGGTCCGCTGTTGATGCGGCACGTTCCTGACAGATAGATGGTGGAGAAGATAGTGCCTTCTCCTCCAGCTGTGTGTGTTGGGTGCCCTTGAGTTGAGTGACACTTCAAACGCACCATTAGCGAGGGAGAGGGGAGAGAAAAGACTTCAAAGGAGAAGAGCCACTGATGAGCACTGTGGGCTTGGACTCAGGAGAGAGAGAAAGAGAGAGAGAGAGAGATGGAGGGAGCGAAGAGAGATGAGGAGAAGGAAAAGAGTGTGGGAGGGACTGAGGAGGGGTGAGATAAAAACAAGAGGGAAGGAGGAAGAGCGAGAGAGAGAGAGAGAGAGGGAGGGGTGAGGCTGGATTCATACTTCATCATACATCATGTAAAGTCACTGATTGGGAGAAAAGGATATGGGTTTGTTTGATTCAGCAGTTCTTTGTGGTATGCACTCAGATGGAGTGTACAAGATGTATGATTTGAGCATACATCTTCTAATTACAGGAACAAATGGGTGAGATTTTGTCTTAATTACATGTGTATGATGAGAGTGAGGGGATTTATCACAAGGGCAGGAGAAGGACTCTAAGACTATGAGGATGTGTGTGATGAAATCACACAAAATGATATGTATTAAAAGCCTCCTCTGGCTCTTTTTGTCTGCAAAAATGCTGCATCCATGTACAAAGAAAGTAGGGAGCGCTTTCATGTCTCAGGTCAGAAATTGTTTGAAGTTGAAAATTTTGTCCTGGAGCAGACATGTCCTATACTTCCTCCACGCTTCCCGCTCTGTAGGCTACTCACCAGAAATCAATCTACTTGCCTGGGGAAGGCAATTAATGGAGCATGCAACTATTGGATGGAAACTAGCAATAGATTAACCTCCAACCCCTTACTGTGCCCTTCCTGCAGTTCAGCCTCTGTCTAAGACAGGTCTTTTTTAGCTCCTGTTGCTTTACGGCCCCCCTCCCTGATGAGCCCACTCTGTTCTGATTGGCCAGCGGGAGGCTATTTCAACAAATGGTAGTAGTATGATTTCACTTCCTTTTCTCGTTCTTTACTTGAAACAAAAACTTCTCAAATACATCCATAAATGTTCAAGCCTGAATCCGAACAAGTGGACAATGTGAACAACATATGGAACAACAAAGGCTACGGAACAGAGGCCATTTGTGGGCACACGCGAACAATCTGAAGTCATCATGAGGGAGAAGTAGAGGTAACATTGCAAACAAGGTGCTCAGAGCAGGCTAAAACCCTGGATTTTGACTTGCAGGGAGCATTTAACACACGTTCACCTCAGGTTCTGGACCTCTGACTATGTTTAACATAGACATCTGACATCATAACAGTATAAAAATGGAACGGAAAATCACAAAAAGCATGTTATCTCCTTTAAGAT
Organism: Thunnus albacares; assembly: GCF_914725855.1. Lineage (NCBI taxonomy): Eukaryota > Metazoa > Chordata > Actinopteri > Scombriformes > Scombridae > Thunnus > Thunnus albacares. Next base: position 9,398,971 of record NC_058121.1, on the reverse strand, counting down.
CCCAAATTTACAAATCAATGCAAGCAGCAGCAAATGACAACTACGGACAGTGTTTGAACTTTGTGGCACTGCATTCACATGGGTTTTCAACTACTGGTATACTGTTGTCCATCACACCCATCTATACCTCAACATACAGTATATGCTGCAAGCTATCAGAAAATATTATTGCCATAAAATGTCTCTTAAAGCAAAAGGTAAGAGGAAGAGACAAGAGATAAAGGAAATGTTTGTGGGAAAGGAGTGAAATATGTTACAAGGTGTTCAATAACAACAGCTAGCAAGGGCACCAGTATAACATGACAACACAGCTATGGAAAACCAGTAATATGTGGTAAATGAGTTACATTAGACTTAGTTACAGTTCATTTGAAATCTCCCTGAAGCGCTCATAAGGTTCGGAGCAGATTTAAGTGTCTATCAGCCAGTCTCCATGCAACAATAACAGAGATCCTGCAAAACTAGTCAATGGATGCTAATTTAAAGTGTAGCGACATGTACTGTACTACTTAATGTAAGTTTAACAAATTAAGACAATTTAAGTTAAAGTAACATTAATATTTCGGATTAATGCAATGACAAAAGTTAATGACACAAAAAGCTATTTGATTGGAGTATTGGCATTAAATTGTCCAGTTTAAATCTAAACCTGAACACAGTCGTATGTGTCTCGTACACCCTTCAAACACACAGAGACACAGAGAGATATCTTTGTCTCCAGCACACAGGGTTGAATCAGATAGCAGGTATTATCAGCGACTACAGTGTGTACGTGTCTTCCTTCTTCCAGGAAGGTTGCTGCTGTCTACCATGATTGATGAGGACCATTGATACTGCTGAGAACCACCACTCAGCCTCTGCCAAATCGTGTGAGTGTTTGTGTATCTGTGTGTGAGGTTGATTGAGTACATGTAACAGGAGGAGTACAGTGGTGTAAATCCAAAAAAAAGGTTAGCAAAGTTATTTGTTTAATGATGGCAAGTGAAGACATATGCATGGAAGAGATGAAAAAAGAAAGAGCCTCAGTGTGTATTCTTGCATGGATACACCGCAGTGTTTTGCCATCACAGTACAGTATACTGTGTGTATGCATGGAAGTACCTGTACACTTGTGTATGGTTTTATATGAATCCCGCAGTGACGATTAGCATTTAGCTTTGTTCATGTTAATGTACAGCACCCTAATGTTTCTCTTAGTGCTGACTTGCTGCAGAAACAAGGAGTCATCATAAATAGGTTAAGTTATAGTACAAATACTGAAGGGACACTAAAAACGTCACATAGAACAGTGTGTGCAACCCTTATAACCAGAGGTTGTCACTGTGGAAACATCCAACTAATATAATTCAAATAGATGTGCATAAATTAGCACAGTTAATCAGTGCAAACTATGGAGATATGTCAAAACAATGAAGCAAGAAGGAAAAAGTAGGAAATCTGATATCGTATGTATACCTTTGTACCACCTTTTCTATCAATAATCAGTGATAGAGATGCTCAACTCACCCATACTGACACCTGCCACCCATTATCTCTCAATTGCTTGCAACAAGATCCCATATTTTTTTTTAGTGAGTCAATAAGGATTTAACTTCTGCCTCTTTATTTCCCATGTGACCGTGGGGCTAATTACACTCTCTGTTAATCAGTGCTGCAACACACATGTGTAAGCAAATGTGTGTCAGCAAAAAAAAAAGGGGTTCTCTGAATAAAAGCACAAGCAGCAACAGGAGAGATCTGTCTTTCAACAGCCTTTCCTTTTAAGACCTACTGTAGCTTATACAAGTGAAGTCATCATACTTCTATTGTAGCAGCATAATATCATTTCCCCTAATATGACCACTTAGCCATAACAGTGTCCATATTTCACCTCAAGCTGTCCTCCTCTATTCTTATGTAACATTTTTTTAGCTCTATTTTAGTACTCTCAAGCTTAATTTTACAGTTTGCAGACTTTTGAAATACCGCAAACGACCTTAAATGTGACTTAGGAGCATTTTCATGACCGGGGCTTAAATAATCAGAGAGATGTCCTGAACATCAGAAAAACATATCTTAAAAAACTGATAAGCACTGGATAAGGTGTTAATGTTGGTCAGTATTTCATTTTTTTTTCATTCAAAACCGAAGCTAAGAAAAGCACTGGGTAATTTTCTTCACAAATGGGAGCAATATGTATTACACAGAACACCTCAAAATGTCCATTAACACATTGTTGTTCATGATGTATTCAACAAACCATGTACACCTCATCCCAGGTCTGCCCCTGGTGAGTGTAAAAATAATGTGCAGCACTGGGAGAAATTTAGTCAAATTTAGCTCTATCTAGTCAGATTTTGTAATTTAGCAAATGAAAAGAATGGAAAAACCCCCGGAAAAAAAGCAACACAAAATGTGCCTTTTAAATTGTCAGATAGATTCATGATTGACATATTCTAATGAAAAACATCGAAGCCCACCTCTGGTGTGACGTCTCTCGGGGCGAAGCCGGTGCCTCCGGTGGTTAGAATGAGGTTAAGTTCCTTTTCATCGCACCAATCCACCAGAGTCTCCTGTTGGTCCATAAACACACACACAAACACAGTTAGCAAAAATATGGAAATGACTGCTACAGGTAGGACTAAATAGTTAGATGGTTAGATAGAGATGATCCGTTATAGGTACATAAATACCAACATACCTTGATTTCGTCAATCTCATCCGGCACTATCTTGTAGGCCGCGATCATACCTCCCAACCTGAGACAGGAAGACAGTCATTAGATCACAGATACAGTCATTCATGTATTAGATCTCATAGATAAGATACTTTATTGAGTCCTGCAAGGAAATCTGCATTTGTCTTGCACCCATTCAGAGGTCAACTAAGGCTCTGTGGATGTTGTCAGAAGTTAGCGTCTTGCTTAACGATGCTTCAGCAGCAATGGAGAAGTTACACCCAGGTTGACCAGTTGAAGGACACTCTCTCTCTTCTCTATATAAACCATCCTGCTGCCACTAGTGGAATGTCTAAGTGTATCAGCAGATGCAAGGTGCATTTTATGACATTATCTGCTCATCTCTGTCTTTCTCTGCTAGTATTTCCTGTCGGAGTAATAAACACCCCACCCAAAAAAGAGACAGATCCCAGACATGCACCCAAAAAGCTCATCAGTGTGCTGTTTGTCTGACTGAAACATCCTTTGACCTTCAGCATCTGGCCTCACAACTGGCAAAACTTCTGAAGAAACTTGTCATCTAAGAAATGGTAAGCCTGCGAGTACACAGATGGAGAAAATATAGAAAACACACAAAGGACTGAGAGGATATAGTAAAAATGTGAGAGAAATAAAACAAAAAAGTGAAAGAGAGACATAGGAATATAGCAGAGAAAAGGAGGAAAGAGAGAATGCCCTTGAACATCCCCTCCTGAAAGGATTTTCCACAGGACAGCCCACTGGAGAGGGAGCTCTGACAAGGACAGAGCAGCTGCTGCAGCTGCTGCAGCTGAGCAGAGAGCCATAGCGACCTCCTGTGGCCATACTGAGTATCACACCCCAAAAACAACAACCCCAGGCTCAAGGTGAAGGCTCTGCACAGACACCCCTTATGTAACCCTTTTCTTTTTTTTTTAAGGAGCGCTATTTTTGGGAGACTACTGCATCATGTTTCCTCTCCGCGTCAGCCACTTAAACGCCATGATACCCTCCCTCAGACAAATACCCATAAACTCCCGAGAACATTATTCACATCATTCAGATGCTTTTACCCACACGGACGCTCTAACTCTTCACACGCTGGGTTACAAAGAGTGAATTCCGCGCCCCTGGAAATATCATTCACCAAATCCATCAGCTCTGCTCAGTTTTTCAAACTGTGCAACCGAGAAGCCAAGAGACACGCCAAGCAAGACAACAGCAAAATACTGCAGCAAGCGTGCACGGAAACGAGGCATGAAACTCAGAGGGAAGCTGTCTGGTTCTGACAAAAGAGGCAGGGAAGTCAGAGAGAATCATTTAAGGAGTACTTTTTCATAAAACACTGCACATGTAGGGCTACTCGGAGCATCCACTGACTTGTGCACACACACACACACACACACACACACACACACACACACTCCCCTGCTGACATTCCTGTGATAGCACGAGTGATTTACTTCTCTTGATGTGCTTGGGAGGGAGGAGGGTTTTGGCATCTGTGTGTGTGTGTGTGTGTGTGTGTGTGTTTATGTGTTCATGCATGTGCATTCGTCCGATTACGTGTTTGTGTGTGTGTGTGTGTGTGTGTGTGTGTGTGTGTGTGTGTGTGTCTGTGTTACACCTCGGGAGAGTAAAGGAGCTGTCAGGACAAATCACCTCTCTCCCTCTCCTGGGGTTTTTATGCCTCTCTGTTTCAGCCCAAATGAAAATATGCTCAACACAAATAACTAGGGTTCCTTCCCACCGTTTCCTAGGCAACCCCTCCTGTCTGAAGCCTCTAGTTGCTGTGTTGTTCATCGTGAGAGTGTGTGAGAGTTTGTGTGTGCCAGTGAATGTTTGTGTTTCTGTTTTTTTTGTAACTATTGGGGATGCCATTTCTGTGCGAAGGGAGCAATATGTTGTTGACTGGACTTTTTTTTTGTGTGTGTAGGTACATTTTGTTGAGGGTTTTTAAGGAGAATCTTAAAGATTTAATGTGATTTGTGTGTATGTGTGACTACATGTATGTGCATGTCAATGGATATTGATATCTATATATAGGCCTATATACACTGTGTCTACATGAATGGAGACATATGTGTGTGCATGCATATATAGATAACATCTGTAGTATTTATATACATGAATGCATAGAAACATTAAGAGTGTCATATTACAACATAGCTACATCCATGAAAACAGCCACAGAAAGATGACATGAATGAGATGAACACAGTTTGATGATACTACATGTACATTTACATGTTAAAGCACATGCAGTATCTGTATATGTACATACACTGTACAGTATACATACACATACGTGTATGTGCACACATATGTGTATATTTGTGCATGTATACGTGTGTACCTGGATGCATATATGTGAATGTATGTACAGTTACCGACATTAATGTCTGGGCAGTGTGGAGATTTTAATTATTTCAGCAAATGTTGTTTTTCTGTGACAGAAAATCTGTGACATGATTGGGAAATGTACTTCTTTGTCACAAAAAACCCCCAAATACGTTTCATATCCTTTATAAATTTGTTGTGTTTGTTTTTATCATATTTTCAAAATATGACAAAAACTGGCTGGGTCAAAAATACACATACAACAACTTACAGTACTGTAGATCATAAATATTGTCCTATAGGCGTTGAAAATTCTAAAATGTCATTTAACTTTATGAAGTTGGTTGAGTTTGCTTTTAACTGCCTGTCAGTGATTGTGATTGACTAAAGTTGATGTTTTGTGTCCATTTAAATAGGGCTTGTTTTATTGCACACATTAGATTGAGCTGCAAACATCATAATGGGGAAAGTCTGAGAAGTATGTTATGGAGTTAAAGGTGAGGCACTGGACCCTGAGAACACTGAACCTACTGTCGGGCATGGTGGTGGTAGAATGATGCTCTGGGGCTGATTTGCTGCCAGTGGAACTGGTGCATTGCAGAAAGTGGACTAAGTAATGAACAAAGAAGATTGTCTCAGGATTCTTCAGGACAACATCAAACCATCAGTTAGAAAGTTAAATCTTGGATGCAATTGGGTGTTCCAACAGGACAATTACCCTAAACACACATCAGAAGTGGTTTTGGGATGGCTAAATCAAGTTCAATTTAAAGTTCCCTCTCCACTAAAAAATGTGTTTTGCTTATTTTACTTGACTTGGATGTTTAACCTTCACTGTGCAGAAGGAAGACGTTTTCACAAGTTTCTGTGTGCTCAGTTGAACACATGTACTGTACCTACGAACATGATTGGTGACATCAAAACTAGTGAAGAAGCAAATCATGGTCCAGTATGCAACTTATACAAGTGCGATATGGAAAAACTTTAAACACCTGCAGTGCAAATACACTAAGAATGAACTTCTCAGTGAAGTTAAACTTGAAATGAACAATATTTGCATATTCATAGACTCTGGATTTTCAATCAGAGAGAAGGAACATATGTCATTTTAAAATTTTCTTATGAGAAAAAAACATATCAGATAAGATTATCAAAACAAGGCCTTCCCAAAGTAATGACCTCCATTTTGTTGAAAATATGTGGATTGCCCTGAAAAGACAAGTCCATGTAAGAAAACCAACAACTTGAATTCTACCAATTCAGCCACAAAGAAGCTTGTTGATGGCAACTAAAATCTAAACTAAACTAAACTAATTGAGGTGAAAAGGGCAAAGGGGCATGTTACTAAATACTAGCTGTGCTGTATGTATATTTTTGACCCCTTAGATTTTGTTAGTTTTACAGAAGACACACAATACATTTTGTGAATATTTTTTGTAAAAAAAAAAATTATGCACGCACTTTTTGTGTTTGTTCCAAAAAACAGCTGTAGAAATAATTATAATCCCAATCCTACATATCCCTTACAAGTAAACTTTTAAATGCAGCTTAATGTATAGGTGATATATGTGCATACTGTAAATGTCTTTTTCAGCATGTTTGGTGTCTTTGGAGATAGTGTGCCAGGTTGTATTTGGGTGTGCTTTGAACTGGGAGAAGCCTATTAGAGGGGAAAGGGCCTGCAACATTTTAATCTCTAACACCCATCTATGTCTCTTTCTACTGCAGGGGGTTATGACATATAAAGCTCTTCTTCAAACTGCAGGCCAGAGGTATAGTCAGACTGGTATAAAGGCTTTTTGCTCGAGGTGTGGACAAATCCTGATGTGGGCGGAGGTAGGTAGGAATGGAAGGGGAAGAAGAAGTGAGGCAAGGGGGGGGGGGGGGGGGGGGGGGGGGAGAACACGGCAGTAGTTTTGGCCTGAAAGCCTGGACGCCTCAGCCAAATCTCTCTATGAATAAAAGACGAGCAGAGAAGAAGAGGATAAAGAGAGGAAGACAGAACGACAGAGAAGGAGAGAGAGGCGTAGAGTGAAAAGAGCGAGAAAAAAGGAGGGATGGACTGTCAGGGGCACACTTAACGAGAGAGACGGGAAGTGTGCATGTGTGCATGTGGGCCAGCTGCAAATCTTGGTGGTTGTGGGACACTTCCAAGATGAGACCCATCTGCCGGGGTGATTTCATTAATAATACAAGCTCTTTGTACAGGGCACTCAATCTCACTCCCTCTTTCTTTCTTTCTCTTGCTTTCTAACACACACACACACACACACACACACACACACACACACACACAAACACACACACCATCCAGGGAGGAGAGGAGAGCCTTGGCCATCTCCCCTTCTCCCAGTAGTAGCATGGAGTCGAGCCCATTACAGCTGAGTTGTTGGTCCGTCCATATGTAGGAAAGCTCTCAAGGGGTCACCTCTCAACATGTTAGCTGATAGAGGGAAGGATGGAGGGATGGAGGAGGAGTGGACAAGCCCACCTCTTCAAACCCCTACCGTGATGAGAGCTCTGAGTGCTCAGCGAGGGGTTCCACTCCCATGATTCCACTCACAGGCACTAAACAACACACACACACACGCAGCCTCAGAAACACACACACACACTATAAAATATTCTGCAGACCACTCCACCCCACAAGCATTCTATTTATTTACAGAATAAATGTCACCATGGTTCAGATCTGGCATTGCTGACAGTCTCTCCTTCTCCCATTTCATTTTCCTTTATTTTCTCTACACCACACACACCACATATCAAACAGCCTTCGTATATTTAAACAACAAAGTTAGCATCGGTGGCCAAACAAGCACTGCTCATGTGTATTTCAAATACTTTCAATGTAAACTACACCTCTGTACAGATCTGTACAACCTCAGAATAATTGAGACTTTACTGACACACAACTGAGTCACAAGTATACGTGTTTTAACTTGCAAGGAGCCCCAGAGAGGAGAGTTTATCACACAAAATGCAGTTTTTGCTTTAAATGACTCATTTTGTTTGACACGTTTTTAGTTTTTTTTTCTTCTCCAAGAAAACCAATAACAATCATCTCAAACCTATAATTATTTATAGAAATTTTACATTTTAAAGCTGGTATATTGGTTGTCTGTTTATTCAAAGATGATAATTCTAGGTATTCAGTTGAGATTTACAAACAAATGTTTAACACAGAATCTATAAGCTGAAGTGAATCAACGGGCTCAACTCATGCTACTAACTAACACACCTCATATCCATGTTTACTTCTTAAATTTATTTTCTTTATTACAATAAATAAAGAATAATTTCCTGGAATATGTGTGACCATTCCAGTTTTTGTCATGGCCTATGAGCCAGTGGGGGCTTGTCTGTTTCTGTTCCCGGTTGTGCTGTGTAATCTAGTCTAAACACAGATTTGATCTCTTACATGTGGTAACTAGTCACGCAACTTTGTTTTCTGGGAATGTGTTGTTTGTGGTAGGTGGTTTAGGTCAACTAGATAACAAATATTGACATTTGAACATATCTTACATTAAGGAAGTGACATTGTCAGGTTACTCGACCCTATTGTAAGACAAGACTGTGATTGATTCTGTGATAGCATATTTTTGAAAATGTGCAGTTTTTAAATTTGTGCCTTCTATAATATACCTTACATGGCAACTACAGGAAGGTTAGGCAGATAAATCATGGTTAGGCACCTAAAACACTGGGTTAAGGTGAGGAAAGGGAAGGTTAATTGCAGGTCTGTGACAGGAGGCAAATTCCAGTCTCCTATATGAAAGTTAGACATGCTACACACCCATCAACCACCCAGACCTCCTCACGCCTAGTTTCTGCCTCAACGGATAACAGCCACATCACTTCTTGAATTACTGAATGTTGGCATAAGACTTTAACAGCCTGGTGCAGAGGCGTCCAATACAGACGTGATTACTTGGGACAGCGGCCTGTGTTACTTCCTGGTTAGAGGCGAAAGACAACAGAAACCATTAACAATCATGATAATGTATAAGCCGGTTTCATTATCAAACAAACCAGCAACAGACAGACAGACAGACAGACAGAGGCAGCACCAAAATGTTGAGAATAGTGATATAAATGTGTGTAATGATGTTCATTTTAAAGGTGATGTGATTGCTTAACGTAGCTCAGAAAAATAATGTAATTTACAACTCTACTTCATTCTTTATTATAAAAATGTTAATAAATTAGTTTTAAAAATTCATGTTATTTAGCAAATTATTGCAATAAAATACCACACTAGTATTACATGTATGACTATTACACTATACTGTAGCAGTAGTTGCAGAAGCAGTTATGGTAAAGTAGTAATAATAGTAGAGATATGAATATCAGTTATAGTGCAAGGAAGGGGAAGGATAAGAGCACTAACATTGACCATTGTATGATTATTTTCAAGAAAGTTCATCCATAATAAAAATGATTATAGTTATTCTAGTCCTTTTAAAAATGTATTCAAATATATTTTTCTGTAAGGTCCCAAGATGGACACAAAATGGAGATGTTGTGCCTAAATAGTCAACATCTTAAACCTCTATAGGCCACCAGGATGCCCCTGTAGAGCTTATCAGTGCTGTATCTCTAGCAATACAGGTTTGTGTGTGTGTGTGTGTCTTTGTCCCCTGACTGTCTCCTGACTGTGAAATTGGGCCTACTGTCACCCATCTGATTGACTCCTAGCTATTCTTAGCCATGACAATTTGTAAAATTGACAAAGGTTGTTACTACACAAGTCGCTGGAGGGCAGGGACACACAGCCAGCTCAACTGCCCGGGAGGGAGGCTCCCTCAACCTTCAACACGTAAACACACACACACACACACACATGCACGCCTGACATGCAAACACATGAATCCAAACAAAAGTACTTGCTTACACAGGAACAGCAAGGGTACATACCAAAAAAGCTGAGACACATGCAGACACAAGGACACACACTTATACACACACACACACGCACATCTGCTTCATCCGTGTGTCCTTGAGCCTTGGTATCATTTGTTTGACCCCCCTCTGTTACTCTTTCTCTTTTTTTGGCCACATATCATTTTTCTCTCCCTCTGACACACCTCTGGATGCTCCTGAATGCCAAACTGGGCAGACTGATTGATTGCGTGTGCCAGTGTGTATGTGTGTTTGTGTGCCTGAGAGACGCTGTGATTATAGTTTATGTTATGTGTCCTGCTGTGGCCCCCATACTCCCTCCCTCCTTCCCTCCCCTGCTCTTCTCCTCTCTGTGTGTCTGTCTATGTGTCTCTGTCACAGCAGCAGTGGCACATTGAGGGCACAGCGTTCCGGCTGGTCAACCTGATGGAGCCGCTGACTCGTGGTGTGGCAAGGATTAACATGGCACGGAGGATCTCGGGCCAGAGGAGGTCAGCCAGAGCACGTCTGCATCAGCTACCATCACCGCAACACAGCAGAACAGACAGGGACGCCAACACTCAACTGTGTGTCCCAGTGTCCAATTTTAATGTTTAACAGCACCCTGTTTAATTCAAGCTCAACCCTATCAGTTTAGCGGTACATAACGACTTTGTCTTTCAGTGGAGTGGACATCACATATACCCTGACTACAGAGCCTCTAACTCTGCATTCACACTGAACAATACCATTAACAATAACTTCAAGTCCATTCATTTCCTGTAGAGCTCAGCAACAAGCAAACCTAGCCAATGCACAGAACATCAACAAGCTTGTGCCAGACTAAGTTGGACACAACTGAACTGTCAATAGCCAATCACACGTGTTTTAAGTGCAAAACGCATAATTAGTTGATTCTAGTAATTGACAACGGCAAGAGAACTTTTTAGTAGCAACTTAACACCTGGTTGAAAAGCAGTGTTTCACTGCCCTCTCTGGTTTAAAGTTTTAAGCCTGTTGTTGTACCTGTAACTACACCCCACAGTGATGTCATGGGGTCCTGGAGTACACCTGTACATCACTGCGGGAAGGGGAGAGGTTAAACCACTGGAGGTCAAGATTTTAATGGGGTGTTAAATTAGTATTTAAGTTTAATCCAAAACTCCTTAGAGTGCCATGAATGCAGACCTTGTCTTGACTTGAATCCATGTATTGACTTATGTACAGTAAATACACTTCCTCAGTCAGTTTGTAACTCATAAATGCAAGTGAGGGGTGGAGAAGACAATAATTTATTGACAGACTTGTGTATTCATGTATTTGTTTTTCACCCAATGAGCAGCAATAGTCTCTCAGCTTCTTTTAGATAAAAATATTGACATTTTAATTGAATTATTATTATCTTATTATTTTTTTTGTCCAACTCTCACTGGCAATAGCATCCCTTCAATCATATAAAACAGTATTCAAAACTCATTAATAGGTTGTTAAAATCTTTGGATCACACAGAGAGCACTACATAGTTGCAACTGGATGGTCGTGCATTGTGTGATCAGTCAAATAAGGGCATCCCAACATCAACAAAGCTGCAGTGTAAACACAAGGTAATCTCAGCAATGTTAGCTCAGGACAGAAACTGAATGAGACCCCTAACCCTACCAATGAGTTGTTTGACCTTGTAATTTAAACAGCATCTTATAAAATACGTAGCTCCATGTAAAATCAATCAAAAACACACACAAACACACACATAAATGGATTAAAGCACATTCATGTGTGCACAAAAAGAGAGAAAAACCATTTCAAATGTTTGTTCCCTTTGGTAAATACTGTACATGGATGCAGCGGATCCCTAATCACTCTCGCTCTGTCTCGCATGATGCACACAACATAGCAAAACTCTCCTCACACTCCCCTCTCTGTGTCACACACACACACACACGCACACATGTGACACATACATTACACACCAGCCTTAAAATAAACATACCGTAAAGGACATGATGACAAGCATGGATCAGTCCAGGGTCCCATAGCGGGGGACTGGTGACACTCCAGTGATATCGACTGGTGTGACACTATGACAGGGTGGCGGGGCAGCTCCAGCAAATCAATGGATGTATTAAGAATGACTCGGACTACCGAGAGGAGCGTGTCTGGGGCTGCGTGTTGGGGGTCACAGTTTGTAGTGTTTGAGTCATAGGATGAGGTGGCATTTCAAAAGGCAATGTGTGATCAGTGATACAGAAAGATTGTAATTGATCAGAGCAAATGTTACTTGGAGCTATACTTATAAATCTTGGTGTCATAAAATCTGACATAAAATCTGTTTTCTGCTGCGGACTACTATAGTTGAACTCTATACACCATATGGCCAAAGGTATATGGACACATGTACTCTTGCTCTAGAGCTGTTTTCGTTGTTTCAGCAGAGTGTTTAGTTCCCATTGAGGAGATTTTTAATGCTATGACAAACAATGATATTTTAGGCAATAGAGTCTTCACAACTTTGTGGCAACAGTCTAAGGAAGGCCCTTTATTGTTTAAACGTGACAATGCTCCTGTGCACAAAGCCATACACAAACTGTTTTCCGAGTCTGGTGTGAAAGAACTTGAGAGTCACATTCAACAGCTTTGGAGCTGAAGACTTTGTGGCTGAATGGGAGCAAATCCCTGACAGCCAGGTCCCAAAATTTTGTTGAAAACCTTCCAACAAGAGAGTAGACTGTTACAGCAGTAGATAAATGCCCATAGTTTTTAAAATGAGGTGTTTGGCAATTACATATGGGTGTAATGTTTGGCTCTCCACATAGTTTTGGGCATGTATTGTCTCTTATTACATTGGTGGATGCCTGATTTTACAAAGGAATGACTTTTTTAGCGAATAGCTTGTGCTTTTTCCATTACCTTCACATTCCTCATAAAATTGTGACTTCTTGTTTTGTTTTTAAGTTACAAAGAATTTAGAAAAGTGTCATTTATTGTCACATCTATATTTTTAAGATTGCAGCTAACAGAAAACCACTTGACCACCACCTGAGTTGTCTACACTAGAAATAGGCCAAATGAGCCTTGAGGAATCCTTTCAGAGCTGCTGAAATGGCTTTTAAAGTATAATTTTTAAAGCATTTAGTGCAACTAAACAAGACACTTTTTCAAGATTTTAGTCTGTTTGGATTTTACACAAGACTGATGGAGATTGTTGTTTTCCTGTATGTTTTTCATGCTCTTTTGTCACTGATCAGATCCTTGTTACTCGAAACAACTGCTGATTTCACCTCCTTTAGCTTCTTTGAGCAAATAATGACTTATTGCAGCTACCAAGAGTCATCCTTAAACCGAAGTGTGCTGCAGCTCTTTTGTTGTTGCCATGCATGCTGGGAATTTCTCTCCATAGGGCGACACCGAGCCCCGACATGTTGTGTTGAAGAGATATTTTTAGTTTCTTAGTTACACTCTTGCACAAAAAGGCTTCCTCGCGCAAACTCACAGACACATACGCATGCAGAGAGACTGTGCAAGGGACGTCAAAAGGACTGTGCTATGGGTAAAAAAGAAACAAAACACGCATGTACATGCACACAGTGTTGCCTAAGATTTCCTTTGTCATTTCTGTCTGTGGGCTGAATAGTCTTGAAAAGGCAAGTACTCACAGGGAGGGATCATGGACGAGATCTTTGAGGTTGACGCCACTACGGTCCTCTGCAAGGTTTCGAAAACAGCTGTCACTCACTGGATACACAGAGACAGAGAGAGGCAGAAGAAAATTCAATTAGCATACTATATGAGAAGTTATAGTACAAGCATAAGCTATCTAAAATGAAATACATAAGGAATATCATCACAAATAGCTTTTGTTTCATCATAGGTATTGTTCAAAAATTCTGTGTAATAGATTCAAGCGCTTACAAGAGAAAAGGTATCCTGCTATCCAAAAACTGAAATGCTTTTACTTCCGAAAAAAACGCTTTGCAAGGTCAGTGAGTAGGAATGACTTTTGTTCTCAACGTTTAATTTCCTTTCAGCACAAACCTTTTGTCCTCTTTCTAAAAACAGTGTCATGGTAGCCATGTCTGATTATTCAGGGTGGGAAACTGCAGCTGACGACAAATGAAGAAACTGAATAAATACGACAAACTTGTTATTGTTCTTTTGAGATATGACCAAAACGACAAGAAAAGCATCCAACAGGCTCCAATTCAAGAACATATTTAAATGGAGCTATGCTATGTTTTGGACACAGGTTTGTTTTTTTACATTTCGATACATTATTTCACACCCGTGAATTTCCGAAAAAAGGTCATAATAAGGAGAATTTGGGCAAACAGGGTTAGTCCACTGTGTCTGCCGTAACTCATTACAGTACCAGTCAAAAGTTTGGACACACTTTCTCATTCAAGTGAATGGTAAGGTGTGTCCAGACTTTTGACTGGTACTGTATGTTGCCAGTCAAATATGATCACAATGTGCATAAAGGAAACACTGACATCCCAAGCTGCCCCCCCCCCTTCACTATGCACACTTTCTGATCATACTGAGTCGACATGAAGCCATACCTTCATCGTCTCAAACCTCTCCTTATAAAATCACAGTGGCCCCTTGACTGCAGAGCAGGTGCGAGCCACATGAGTCATCATAGTGATCACAGACAGATAGAGTGACGGATAGAGTAGGACAGGGAGAAAGACGAAGACATGGGGAGAGGAAAATTGGAAAAAAAAAAAAAAAACAAAGCGAGAGAAGACAGAAAGAGACAGATGAGGGGGATGAAGAGAGGGACAAGGTGTTTTGTAATCTGATGGGGCCAAACGTGAACAGGCACACTTGTGTCCGAAAATAGATGCAAAACGATGCACCGCCGGGTGATGGTGGTGGTGGTGCAGTGGGTTTGTTTCAAAAAACTTGATGCACTAGTTGTAGACAAGACTGGAAATGTCATGATGGTACTCCAATAAAGTGCCATGATCCATGAACGAGAGGAGGGGCGTGAGCGGACGGGTGAAGCAAGAATGGTGTAAAAAATGGAATAGTGGTGGCAATGGGGGAAAAAGTATAGAAAAATGAATTCAAGAGAGCTGGAGATGGAGCTGAGGGAAAATGGCAGAAAGAGGTGGATAAAAAGGGAGAAAAGTATGAAAAATAGAGAGATGGAAGGATTTTTTTTTTAAGAGCAAAGGAGGGGGAAGGGTGATGGGGAGAAAAGGAGTGCCGAGGGGGCAGCAATGTGGAGACATAGGTAAACAGAGGGTGCAGGACGTTGCTCTGGGCTCTGGCAAATAAATGGGAGAGTGCTGACATTTGCACACCGAGCCAGCTCAGAAAGAGAGAAAGAGAGGGAGAAACAAGAGAGACAGAAAGACTGCACGACGAGGAGGGGGGGGAGGGGGGGGGGGGGGGGGGTATAGCGAGAAAAAAGGTTGAGGGAGGAGAGAAAAAGGGGAGCAAGCACATGGAATACACACTATCCCTGGCTTTAGAGGGGCACTGCTGCATAAGTGCATGTGCGTGTGTGTTTGTGTGTATGTGTGCGTGAAGAGGGAACTTCCTTCAAGACTGCAGTATTCCTTACAGACACACACACACACTCACACACACACACACACACACACAGAGCCCTCCTCAGTCTTTCTCTCCCAGCTACCCCTTGATCTAAAAATAGCCGTTCCACTCTCCTACAAGAGGCAGCAACCATTCTGAACCAATCAACACGCTCTGTCAAAGGCATCGGTACCCACCACCCCTCGATGTGTGTGTGTGTGTGTGCACGCATGTGTGTGTGTGTGTGCATGTGTGCAACAAGGGGAACTCCTGACTGAAGGTAATAAAACTGCCCCTCCCCGCTGCACTGGTTCGTAGAAATGGTGTAAAGGCGATCCCTTCTTGAAGACAATAGCACGGAACAGAAACAGAAAGCGCGAGAGGGGAGAAAGCGGGGGAACAAAAAGAGGGAGAGAAAGAGTGAGAGTGGAAGAGAGGGAGATCTGGCTGCAGTTGAAACAAGCTTCAAAGGAATATTAATGTGATCCTGTGCAAGAGCTGAAGACAGGGGAAGAGAAGGGGGAAGAGGGAGGGAGGGTGAAGGAAGAGTGAGAGGGGAGGGGAGAAAGGTGCGCAAGAATTCATGACGCTGCTCCCTTTCCGCCTCTCAAGCTCCGCCCATGCACCTTTGTCCAGGTAAATCTGCAGCTTAGCTATCGTCGCCTGCACCCAAACACCGCCGTGCCTTGCATCATCTCCGTCGTCTGTCCTAAAACCCGCAATGTAGGAGCAACCTGGGATTTAATCATCAGAGCAGATGTTGACTCAGCTTCCTAACCCTGGGTGGACCAATGAGATCACCAAGCAGCAGACAAGTGCCGCTCCACTCCCAGGTCATGGTGAATGTAGCGTATGAAGACGCAATATAATGACCCCTATCCCACTCCAGAGGGTGCTATTCCCCACGGGACACAGCGAGCTAAAGGTCAATGCTACTGCATGGCTGAACGACCACTTTGAGACAGACAGCTAAGGCCAGACAGACTGATGTCAGTGCTGGTTCAGACGCTAGACTGCACGTACGTATCATGCTGCTATTCTATGGTCATTCATTTTACGACAAACAGAAGCTCATGTCTTGTTATTGCAACTTCATATTTAAGCCAGTTCATTCAATTTTCATGTCTGACATTCCTGATATTGAGCGCACCTAAGAACTGCACTTATGGCTGCATTCTTTTGCTTCAATCTGCTTTACGTTGTTTATTGCTAACACTTTTAGTTTTTTGAGTTTGTCTTTCTTTGCATGTCTCGATTAACCTTAATTGGTCAGTGCTAAATAACATAAGAAAAACAAACTGAAAAATCTTTCTATGTAAATTATAACAGTAAATTAAGAGAAATTTGGAGGATTTTGAGGACTGACTGTACATGATGTACCTGTATCTTTGATAATATATCCCATACAGATTGTATGCATTCTGTAATTCTAACAATTTTTTCAATTTAACATCTATTTTGTGATGCCTATGCCTGTATTGACTCCTATCATCTCATATTTGCCTCCACCTGTGAGTGTGTTGGAGTGCAGAAGCCTAGATATCCCCAGGCTACAGCAGTGGGAGGAGAGCAGGAGGCCTGTGCTTCAGAAGCATTACGCAGGGCAGCACCACTCACACACGGGATCTAGATGTGCACACCCTAACGCAAACATGGGCTCACACACCCTCTTAAGGGGTTAATCAATGAGGCATATCAGAGCAGGGGAGATCAGGACACAGGGGAGGACATCAAGAGACCAAAGAGAGATGAACTGATCAGGGAGGGAAAAAATGTCAATATAAAACAAAAACAAATGGAAAAAACACAAAAGGAGACATTGTCTTATAAAGAAAACCAGAGCAACATGGATGTAATATATAGACATCAGTGTGGAACAAGTGGCCAAGTCTGCTTAATGACTGCTAAACTAAATAACACCACCGCTTCTCTTTCCAATGTAGCAAAGACCAATTTATTGTTTGGCCTACAGGAAATTCAAAAACGCAGGTAGTTATTTGTCCATCTCTGCGTTCAAGTAGTGGTCAACAGTGATTGACTGTGACCACAAAGGTCAGTGCAGCTCGGTTCAAAGTTCAACAAATTTGTACTGTTGGGCCATCCCTGAAAGACACATACACAATAATAGAGGAGGCACGCTCAAAAACAGTTTTTCCGCAATAATGTGAATATGTGCACACGACACAAAGTACAGATTGAGATGTCATTAGTTTTGCAGGTTTGTGGTCATAAACAAAAGTACTGGACACTCAAATTTTGACATAATGATGGCACTAGATAAGCAGTGAGGGGCTCATCAAGTCATTCAATTCATCTTGTGTGGAACATTAATGTCTGCACCAAATTTCATGGAAATCCGTCTAATACTTCAATCCAATACTCTCTTCACTCTCGATCACAGTGGTAAACTGAAAAAGTGAAAGATGTAGCCATCCCTAGAGCCCTGCCACTAGCATGACTAAAAAATGACGGTAAGAGCTGCAGAATAGACCTATAAAATAGATGCAGCAACATGTTGTGGCAAGTGGCATTATCTCATCTCATACAGAAATGAACAATGAGATGAGACTTCTTCACCGAAAGACTTACTCTTGCTTTAGTTAGGTTTCAACGAACAAAGTAATAAATCTATAGGTAGCGTTAGCTAGGTCAGTTAGCAGAGTATCTCTTTCTGTGATACAGGTGGTTAGTTAGGAAGCCGTTAATGCCTGATTGTTTGTAGGAAATACGCTAATTAAAAAAAAAAAGTACAACAACTTTCTTTTTCTCTGCACATTTTTGTCATTAAAAACAAGCTAGCAATTTGCTAGCACATTTCCTCTAAGCCATGCCTTCAGGCATCACACTACTATCATAACCAGACAAATGAATAATATATCTCTAGAACAGCTACAAAATGGACCATGCTATTGTTTTGTCAATTGTGGTTTCCAAAGTCAAAAATGAATTTTAATTATCAACAGTCATCAAGTTTAAACAGATAAAAGAGATAGTCAGTAGCGACAAGTGGTTTGAATATGAGTCAGTTAGCAAAATTATACAACTGCTCAAAGGGTAAAACAGTTAACCTAACTTGTTTGACAAAAAAACCCAATCTTAACTCAACTCTTAAATTAAGTTTTCCAAGGTCAACAATGAACTTTTACAGTCACCTAACGTGTGGTATGGTATTGAAACTGGGATGGTCAGGTTAGTAGCAGGTACAAACAGTCTGTCTATCAAGCAGGGTAGGTACTGTCTGTCTATGGTACAAGAGGCAAGGTTAGCAAGCAGGCTAGGTGCCATCCATCTGTAATACAGTAGCTTTGCTAGCTAGCAGGTTATGGGCTGTCAGTAACTAACAAAGGCGATTCATAAACTACTATATGTTCCACTCAACCATTTCCAGGACATAAAGCAGTCAGCACTCATTATCTCCCCGGGATCCCACGCTAATGGGGATTTCCCTTATAGCAGGTCCACAGACACACACTGAACACACAACTCATATGCACTCTTTCCAAGTACATGAGCACACCTATGCACACACACACACCCATGCACACACAGCCTTGGACACCTTGCTATGGATCAGCAATTCACAACTTGTGCTACAAATCACAGTACAAGACAGAGCGGCTAGAGTTGCTTGTGCCAAAGTCTGCTTCCAGTCCAATTATGACTGTGCTTATCTATCATTATGGTACTATATCCTGCTGCTCTTAAACTACAAATACAGAAATCTGGTTGTCTTGAGTGTTTTTTGGATATTGTGAGAAGTTCTGTTCAATAAATTACAGTCCAGTTCACTAAAAACATCACCTATGTACTTAAATATTTCAACATGCACAATATGTTTAGTCAAAAATGGATCAATGCTTTGTTAAATATGCAGAGAAATTGGCAAATCCAGCAGTGGAGGGATGGCAGCTAGAGCATCGCCTTCTTCATCTGAACAGCCCACTTGGCATCTCTATTGTTTCCTGTTCTTTATCTGCTAACAGCAGTGCCAATGGCCCTCCAGCCCTGGAGAAGCTACTATGGAGGTCAAACACTGGATTGGGCTGACATCTGCTGGTAGGAGGGACAACACCTCTGCACACCAATAAGCCTCAACCAAAGTGATATCACTGCCTCCTGTCTCCTATTTTACTGGCTTGTTCTGTGTCAAATGGAAACACTGGGCCCCAGGCCTCGGATTAAATGGGCTTAATGATGAATAGAGGTATGGATCCGCCTCCAGATTGTAATGGGGTGGGGTAGACATCTGACTAGGGGGCTTTCGGTACTACAACCCCCTCCTAGCCAGGAGAGGAGAGGAGCAGTGGTGCACAAATACCAGCATCTTCATTCCATGGCAGGGTAAATTTCCAAATTAATAAAGGCTTCACGGTGCTGGGTAAAATATAGTAACAGCAATAACAGCAGATAACCTAATCTAATATAAGACCACTGTATCTTAGCAACCTTGTTAATTCTGAGAGGAGCAGTGGGGTAAGCAGCAGAAGCACCGCATCCATCATCAAAGACACACCCAGCAGCAACACACACACACACACCAATTACTCACAAACTCTCATGCACATGCTATCTTACCATTAGCCACTATCTCAATCACACTGTGATGCAGATGAATGCATACACATGTGCAGGGCTACACGCTCAGGCACATACACACAGATCCTCAGGCTTACTGTAAGCAGCCGGGAGAATGGAGGGGGTGTGGAGCGGAACAATGGGATCCTAATCGTTGGGCTGCATTTCAAAGCCTCTCCCCTCTACAACACTGTTTCTAGATAAGATTTCAAAATGCTATTTATATCCGCGGGGAAAGGAGCCAACCAGCGGCTTGATTTTCATTTATTTGAAGTCAGATCTAAATTGGGGTGGAGTTACATAATGCAAGGAGTGCGACACTCCACCTGCTACTGCCAAGTCAGCCATTGAAGAACACTACGGAGGGAAACAGCCCAAAAAAATTGCACTGGGCCCACACTATTACTGCAGCTAATAATTACTCTATCGGCTTAATAACCATCGCTTACTACACCAAAGGAGCCTGGCTCATCCGTGTGGGTACAGCAGTGGGCCGATCCGCATCTCAAATCCAAACCTACTCCAGCATAGCCAGGCCAAAATCCGGCATCCATGCTGAGCCAAGGACAAAACAACACACCACAACATGGCCCAGTCCCCCCCCCCCCCCCCCCCCCCCCCCACGCACCAGATGTGCAGGGTAGCAAGACAGAGAGGGAGAGACAGCTCTGTTCTTCACAGCTGTGTCCCAGGCAGGGCCCATCCCTGGCCCCAGCTCCCCCTAACTCTCCCCCATCCCCTGTTTCTCTGGAGAGGAGAGGCAGCTCCATCCCAGCCTGAGTAAAGAGGGAGGAGTTGAGGTGCTAGGGTGGACATGTGGAGTTGAGGGAGGGTGAGCTGGAGCCTAACCCTGTCAGGATTAAGAGACCAATTCACACTGGATGAGAGAAGGGGGGAGAGAGGGGAGCATCAGCGAGAATCTGAAAGCAAAGAGGGAGGGCAGAGGAAGAGAGGAGGGTAGGAAGGAGAGTAGTAAAATAGAGGGAAAATAGGAAGATGGGGAGAAGAGAGGGGTGCAGGGTAATGAATAAAAACACATAGGAGGGGAGCAGGCAAACGAGAGTAAAAGAAAGGAAGAATAAGTGAAAGAAAGGGGAGGGAAAATGACGGAAATAGGGAAGGGTGCGAGCAAACATGCAGGCCAGAGAGAGTTCAGCCGAGCACTGCATCCCTCCCTCTCTTTTGCCACAGATATATTGAACCATGTAAGTGCTTTGCTAGCAATGGTTTCAGCTTCTCAACAATCACAAAATGATCTGTCTGTTAACAGTGCAGACACCCACATGGGTAAGAGTTGGAGGGAAATTCATAATTTGAAAGCAACGTGTGAAGGGTCACAGATAGTTGTGCAAAATGTATGACAGAACCTTTTACACCTGGTTTTAACATGCGATCTTTATTTGGATATGTTATCTATAATGATATCTGATCATGAGCCTTCATTTACACCTGCTATTAATAAGCGTTCTCATTATCTCCATTCTGCTCACATTGCGATTGGATCTAAATATGCTAATAGGTGGGCAGAGGCAGACTTATCATGTAAAGGCAATGTCAAGCAATGGTGTTGTATGAGCTGAAAAAATAATCTGTGCTGTGGCTGTTTTCTGGGCAGAGTGAGACAGCAGGAAGCGGTGGAGTTAGGTGACCTTTTAACTTGCTGGGCAGAGTTGTTTTATCAAGAATGCAACCACACTGTACAGATTGTGTTTATGCCTGGCTGACCACCTCCAGATGTGGCTTTGCTGATCCAGTTACATTACATTACATTATAATTGCAATGCACTCTGTCTGCATTTACTGTATTAACATCTGTTTTCCCTTACCCAGATAAGATATCCAGATACAGATCGCATGTTAACACCAGGTGGATATGGGCTCTGAGACTCACAAGCTTTAATATGTCTTTGTATGCATATTTGGGAAATGTGCATACATCAAAATGTGTGTGTGTGTGTGTATGTGTGAGTGACTAATGCTAAAATGTGGATTAATCGATTAGTCAATTAGTCAATCAACAGAAAACTGATTGACAATGATCCTGACAGCTGGTGAATCATGTTAGTCATTTAATGAGCACAATTGCCTGAAAACTGTCCAGTACAACAACAGTCTATTCTTTTGGCCACTGAGAAGCTCTGCTAAAGAAGTTTGGGCTTAAGGGCCTTGTTCAAGGTCATCTGAGTGGTTGTAATGACAAAGGGTCTGTTTCACGTTTCTCTGTTTTACATCATTATAAATTAACTATCTTTGGGTTTTGGCCTGATGCAAAGCAAGACATTTAAAAATGTCGCCTTAGGCTCTGGGAACTGGTGACAGGAATTTTTCACTATGTTGTGACACGTTATTCACCAAATTACATATCAATTAATAAAAAAGTTATTGATAGATTAATTGATGATGAAAATAATCAGTACTTGCAGTCCTATATGTGTCGTAAGTCATTGAAAGAGGGAGAAAGATTGTGCTGACCCTGAGTTTTCACCCCAGCTCCAGAGTCCTGCTCCCACTGTCAATCTCCACTGGCTGGAATAAATAAAACATGAGAGAGGCTGAACCCCAATACCGACATACTTAGTCAGCACCCTGGTACAGAAACTAATAATACATACACACGCAACCATCACAAAACACACCTATCCCAATCAACAAGCAATCACTAATAATCAAAGCATGAGGCAGAAATTTTTAGTAGTATAACTATTGTTTTCACGTCCAAAAACAACACCGACTGCTTTTAAGTGATCTACCCCAGTCAGCCCACTCTCAGTCACTTTCTCACACTCTGCATAGCACTCACCTGAACCTCTCTTTATCATCCAAATATCAGTGAAAAGCCCGAGACTGCAGCACCCTACTGCCTGCAGCTCTCCACAAAGGCTTCTCGTATTGATGTTTTATTAACACGGCCATAAATATTGAAAAGACACTTACTAATGAAGCCACGGAGAAAAGTTCCAGAGACAATTTACAGCGTGAGGGAATACAGGGACCTTGAATATGGCACCCTGCACCCCTCTTTCTACTTTCCTTCTCCTTCATCTCATTTCCCACGCCATGACCGGAATGCCCCTGCAGCTTTAACATCACCCCCACCCACCCACCCACACTTTCCCTTCAACAGCCCCCATATTCTTCCCCTTCTGTGTTGTTCTTGTTCAATGAAATCAATGGATTGGAGGGGCTTGATGATCTGCCACACCCCTTGCGAATATTAATCATAAATCACTGGCTCTGAGTATAATGAGGCTTGTTTCTAATGACAACAGACGTGATGAATGTGTCTGTGGCTCCGCGTGGCATTATCATACAGCCAGGCAGGAGTACTGTATGTATGTGTGTGCATGTTGTATGTAAAGGTTGGGCGGGTGTGTGGCTGTGGGTGGATGAGGTATCACAGCTTTTTCCCCATGTAGCATGACATTTTGATGGCAGAGGGCCCACGGCAAGGCAGCTCTCCGTGGCATTTCCAACAGCTGTTTACACACATACACATACGCACAAGCACAAATGTGCACTGTGTGTTGATCACATGATCACTGATCACATAAGTGCATGCACTGGTATATGCAATGGATGAGTGCAGCCATTCATCTGGTGCAGTTTACTAAAAAAGCCACGGTAGATGCCATTTGGAGTATCTGTGAGTGCAAGATGGAAAAACATACAGCAGAAGTAGCATTTGACTAATAGTACACATTAGGTACGAGGTGGTGATACTGAGAAACTGTGAAACTGTTTACAAGGGCAGCAAATAGGTTATGATGATGCTACAGTGATTTTACTATGGATGCATGTGAGCCACCTGGGTACAGATATACGATGTAAGAAGGAGGATCAGTTCACGCACATTGCAAAAGTGAAAAAGTTTGGGTTTCATTTTTCCAGTTCAACACTAATAGAGTGGAGGTTAATGGAATTTTGTTTTTTTAAATAATGATATAATAATGCATAAAGTTTTTTTCTGTATTTAATGTGACACAATCAGCTACAACATTTTTTGAGTACAGACAGTACTACTGGCTTGTAGAGAGCACAATATCAAAAAATAGCCAAAACTTTCTAGCCATTACAGAACTAATGTAAAGTAGGTACAGCTGCTTTAATGTACCAGTGGTGATGTTGATCATTTTAACCAACGAAAGCGGTGGTCAACACCAGCTATTTCTTTGCTCATAAAAAAGAGGGAGGGGAATCCAAAATTGGGTACTTTCCCAACTGGGAACAGGCCCCAAAATGAAACTGGCTATTGGAGCCCAACCCTAAGAAAAAGTGTCCTAGTTACAATCCACAGAACATGCTTTCAATAGGCTGTATTTCTTTGGTAGAGAGTAGTTCCAATGTAAAATGAAAGATGTTACTATTGAATGTTATTTTCCATACTGTGAGCACCCCAAACGAAATTCCATTTACCTCCATTGGTATTCGTCTAGGGGGAGAAATATCAAAGACAAATATCTCCAAACCTGGGCAAATTAAACTATCTGCATGCATCTGCATCTGAACTGGCTGCATGGCTTGTAGATACCACCAGAGGTGAGTGAAATACAGTCCAAACTTTTGAAATACAGTCAAAAGTTTGGACATACTTTCTCTTTCATTGGGATGGGAAGGTGTGTTCAAACTTTTTAACGATACTGTATGTTTTTTGTAATATGGGTACACTGATCCTTTAATCCTCACCAGTTTATAGAATTCTGCAGCCAAGAAAGATAACGTAAAAGACAACATGGCTAATATCATGATAGGCAGATAAAAATAAATGAATTCACACCTAACTGGCATAGTCTTTCCTTTAATTTCCAACTTAGCTCTGTCTGTGTGTGTGTTATCTATGGCTGCTCCATTAGTGAGCCAGGTACCATTCTCTTGTTAGAAGCCAAAATGAGCTCGAGAGCAGCTCTATTGATTTCAATAGAAATGTGCTTACAGTGGCATCAATATAGCAGCACATTTCTGATACCTCCCGTTAGAAGCTTCCCTCCACTCCCCCTTCTGCCTCCACATCCCGTCGTCTCTCCCCCTCCTCTTCCTTCTACCTCCTCCTCCTCCTCCTACTCCTTCATCCTTCGAAGCTGCTGATGCAGGAAAACCCAGGGCTGCACCAGTGCAACCACGGCTTAGCTGCACATTCCAGTTTGCATCCTTGGATGAGCTGTGTGAATCCACAAGGGAAACTCAGCTCATTTATTTCACTTCACTCAATATGACTAAAGATAGACAGGTTGGGGCTGAAATGGATAGCTATTGGCTAACATTAGCGATGGGGCTCTTTATCTGTTGGCTTTTAGGGTTTGTAGTGAAACGTATGTGCTGAGGCCTAATCAGATCAGGTATTGATTGATCTTCATAGAGGAAGCTTAATGTTCTCCCTGCTCCTCTGTGATCTCTCACTCAAAGGCAAAAGGGGAGGGAAGATCAGAGGCAGAGGGAGGGATAGGCAGAGGTCAATGGTTATAGTGTGGCTGCAGTCAGTCTAAGGGGTCAAGGTTAGATTGGCAGATGGCCATCCAGAATCAATGGCAGGTTTTTGATCAAAGCCGAGGGTCACACTCATGCTGACCAGGGGAATCGTTTGATGGGCGAGGTAAATGCACATCCACAACCCTAACCCTGATTGGGACAAACAAGTATCAAGAGGTGCAGCTGTCAAGTCGATTTCTGGGCCGGGAGACATGACCATATTGTAAGTGACACATTGTTCACTAAGTGGAAAGTTAATCTAAACTGCATCTCCACAGGGTCCCCATGTGGCGAAGATGGCAGCCTCATCATCGTCTGGTCCACCGGCTGCCCTCCCCATGACCAGCCCCCGCTCACTGTCCACAAATCCCATTTCATGCCAGCCATGCTTCTGAAAAGGCAAAACAAAAGCCCGATCAGCACAGCTGCGGCTTTAGCACATTGTGCCGACAATCATCGTGAAATCAGTGAAACAAAGAAAAGCGGAACTCTGCAGCACCCAAAACTATGCAGCGGTGCACTGAGCAGTATTAAGCTAAGGGTACGTCTGACTGCAGCTTCTGTTTCTTGAAGATCAACAATTACATCACCAACAACACCTCCACCGAGCAGAAAGAGCAGTTTCCTGTCAAAAATGAATATATTTCCTATGTCAAAAGAGTTGATTGCCTCAGTGTCCTTTGTCCCAAGTATGATCCTGTCATATACAGTTACACCAGAGACACTTCCATCAAGGAACTGACCATTTATGACAATTGATTTGACAGAAAAGGGTCTACTCTTTGAGCTTTCAAGGACTCAAAAAAGCAACAAAGATTGTGCTGGGAGAACTGAACCTCACTTTATGAAAATGTACGTGAAAATTAAAACTTTGTTAAAATGACAAAAACTTAGAGGTTAGGACGGTGATGGCAACAAAACGAGTTGGCAGAGGTTTCTTATGAATATGATTGGACGTTACCAATCAGCTGGTCGCCAAACAGCTGATGAATGAGTCAATGATTGTTAAGCATGAATCAAGCAGCTGAGGCCAATCAGCTAATGCAAGCTCGACTTCAGAGTTCTGCCCGAACTGACACTGCGCTCCATTACATTAAAGCTAAAATTATACTCGACAAATCCACATAGCCCCGAGTGTCCGCAAGGTTACGCATGACAAATTCTGTCATCTGTCCACGTCCATGAGGGTCTGATTGCACATATGAATGCATCCGCCTATACAGACACCTGATGCAGTATAAACAGAACGGCTGTCTGTTTTGGAATATATCAGGGTCTTGAGAAGTCTAGCGAAAGAAAAGTGTGTATATCCCTCTACTGCTGGAACAGTTAAATCGATTTAGCAAATTGTTGATTGGTTGATCCACACAAAATGAATCAACAACTTTTTTTTTCCCATTTAGGCTATTTTTGGTGCAAAAATGCAAATCATCTGTTAGTTACAGCTTCTTACAAGTGTGCAATTGGCGCTTTTATTTATTTTATATCCCTGTAAATTCAACATGTTTTAGTTTTGAACTGTTGCTATCTGAGGATTATTCTTAGGTTATCGTAGGCTCTGGAAAACTGTGAAGGGTATTTTCATTGTTTTCTGACATTGAATAGACCAAACATTTCATCGATTCATTTGAAAAATAATCAACAGAACAACAAAAATAATTTTTAGTGAAAGCTCTACATTTCATACACCCCAATACATCCAGCGGGATCTACTAAAATGACGCAAACATGCATTGTAGCCTTTTGCAGGAAGCATATTACTATGTTGTACCACAGTAATATTTTCTGAAGTGCATCCTTTGTTGAAAGTCCCAAACACACATAGGAAATGAACTCCTATGGATTAAAGTTACAATCAGCGCGTTCCACACATTGCCAATGCTTGTTGATGTGTTTGTTAATGTGTGAGTGGGTGGGTGTAATACATGTGTGTATTCGTGTGCTTATGTGTGTGCATGAACCATTCGACTCCCCTTATTTCCCAGGATGCAGAGTTTTACATGCCCACACACACACGCACACACACACACACACACACACACACAGCACACACACATAGGGAGTGCCCCGGGCCCGGCTGTACTAATGAAGCAGCCTGTAAGCAGCTACCTTCATTACATTCAATCCTCTGGACAGAGTCAGCAATTACATTGCAGCTTCCCACTGTCAGAGCTCACACACGTACAGACATACACACACACAAAGAGACAGACATTTGGAAACTTGTCCTTCTTCTCAAGGCTAATGCTAGCTGAGGCTGATACAAGGAGGAGTTCCTGCTCTTCTTCTTCTTCTTCTTCTGCGGTGGTGGGTGTTTAGCTCAGGCTCAGCTATGTAAAACCCCAAACCCCTCAACACATCAGACTCAAGCCCACCACCACACCAGCACAGCCTCTATGACGTTTCTCTCTCTCTCTCTCCACCAGCCTCACTGTGTGAAGCTGCCCGGGGAAACTGCCTAATAGAGTGCTCCGATTGCCATATTTCACACATCTCATCACTTATCCCGCTGAGACATCCATACATGTACATGTCAGTGCAGGGGCAACCGAGAGGGAAGCCCCTGGAGGAGTCAAAGCATTCAGGGACTTTTTCTGGAATTGTTTTGACTGTGATGCTATGTTCAAATCAAACCTGTGGCCTCTAATCATTAGGTAGATATATATGGAGATAAATAAGTTTTACTAGAGACTCAATATTTACTAATGTATGTAATATGTAAAACTCAAACAAAAAAAAAAAACTATCTTCCCATCTACTAGGGCAGCAAGTAGTGATTACTTTCATCATGGCTTACCGCTGATTATTTTCTAATGTTTTATCTATAAAATGTCAAAAAATATGCATGTTATGATTTGCTAGAGCCCAAGGTGACATCTTTGGATAGCTGTTATTGTCTGACCAACCGTCTAAGCCTCAAAAACATTCAGTTAACTATCATATATAACAAAGAAAAATAGCAAACCCTCACAAAAGAGCAGCTGGAACAAGAACATTCTGTAAAAAATTACTGAAACTTTTAATCAACTATCAAATAGCTGCCAGTTCATTTTCTGTCAGTCGACAAATCAATTAATCAGCTAATTGTGTCAGTTTTCTAATCCACAAACAAATACCAACTGGCTTGAATAAATGTTACGTACAGTATGTATCTTTCCAGTGTGGAATTCATTAATCTAACATTTTCTTTTTAAATGCTAAAAAAATGTGTTGTTTTGTGCAGGGGTTTTTTGCATTTACCTTGTGACATTGGGATGTGGAGTTTTGACTCGCGCTGCAAATAATCATTTTCATTATTGTTTAGCCTGTCAATTATTTTCTCAAATAATCAGTTAATGATTTTGTCAATAACATCTTCAAATTCTTGTTTTGTCTGACCACTAGTCCAAAAATGACTATCTAATTAATTGATTATCAAAATAGTTTCTGATTCATTCTCTGTAAATGGATTAATCCTTTCAGCTCTTGTTTGGAGTCCTTTCATCCACAAATCTATGTTGCGTTTAAGTACTGGTGGCTAACTCGGACACATGGCTTTTCAGCGCATTTGTGTGGAATTTCCAAGTGGGTCACTAGTATTGAGACTTATTTCTCTCCATAAATCTCCTGCCACAATGAGAGAGGAAGGAATAAAAAAAAGAACAGGTGGGGCAATGAAGCAGAACAGAGGAAATTGAGTGAGAAACTCCCTGACTCACTCTTTCAAATGTATACAGTCATGTGCTGAGATTGGAAAACCACCAGTCATGCCTGTTGTAAGACCATAAATGATGCAAAAGGGCAACAAAGCTGTCAAACAATGTCTTGTCATGTCAATCAAACTGGTTCTTGCATGTATGTCTTGAACATTTGTGGCTCTTATGTGTGTATGTGTGTGTGAGTGTGTGGGCGGGTGTCTATTAACATTTGATTCCCAGGTGCCATGATCTGAAAGGGTTTCGTGGTAAAAACTGGAAAGGCATGATGCTGAATAATGGAAGAGGAGAATGGGAGAACACCTTGACCATACACACACACACACACACACGCACACACATACACGCTCTGGGTCGAGGTTGGCCATCAAACACACCTCGTTAGGGAGAAGGTGGCCTCCTCCATTATTCACACGTACTGTACATGCTCCCTTCATACTGCTCGCTCCCTCGCTTTGCCGGGGAAATGGAGTGAGTTGAGCGCAGACAGACAGTAAAGGCAAAGAAGCGAGAAAGGTGGACAGAGAAAGAGAGACAGAGAGTTGAGGAGACATGGACAGAAATAGCGGGCGAGAAAAAGGGAGATGGTATAAGATAAAATGTGATATAAGAGTGGGAAAGGGAGAGCGAGCGCGTTATATTTATCTCTGAAGTCGCAAGTCTTGTAACACTCATCAAACTCGATTTCAATTATCATTGATATGGAATTGATTAGTGAAATTGATGTAAATATAAATGTGTGAGCAAGCCAATGACTGATATAATTACTGTCAATTATGAATGCAATGGCTGCGCTCGTTCCATAGCAACTGTAAACACTGCAGGGAAAAGCCATTTTAAATGAGCACCA
Source organism: Thunnus albacares (assembly GCF_914725855.1). Taxonomy (NCBI): domain Eukaryota; kingdom Metazoa; phylum Chordata; class Actinopteri; order Scombriformes; family Scombridae; genus Thunnus; species Thunnus albacares. The sequence goes on along the minus strand of NC_058121.1, from coordinate 9,368,955 downwards.
TCAAACACAGTTGATTTTGGACACTTTTTTCTTCCTCCCTCTCTGCTCAGTGTGCAACCTTTGCATTCACTGGTCCAAAAATAGAAACACTTCTCCCCAATTCAGACGACGGTGGTTCCCGGAAGCATGTGTCACACACATCAATCAACTCGTCGCACCTCGACATGGCTGGGCTCGTGGCCTCGGGAAGGAGGGATGGAGGAAGAGAGGGAGGAGGGGGGGGGGGGGGGTTTGAACAAGTGACAAGCCAATGGACACCCTGGCAGTGTGTCAAGAAGGAGCAGAAGGGCCGTTGCCAAGGGTGACAGCCAGAAGTCACACGGCGCTACACCTCTTCTCAGCGGTGCTTTTCCATCTTCATGCTACAGACACGTCTTTGTTCTTATGAATGGCTGATCAGACTGATGCTTCCTCACCTTAAGCTTTTCTATTCACTGTTATTCGCATGTGTGAATGAAAATTAAAGGGTCTGTATTTTGCAATCATGCACACCTTTTTGGAAAAAAAAAATTGCATAAATCATTTACTTGTCATAACTTCAACCTTTACTCGCTCTGTTTCTTCTGTCAAAATGTAACAAAATGTCAAAATACTGAAAACCTGAGTGATGTTGACATAAATGAAGTTCCCTGTCTCTTCTTGAAGAGAAGATTTAATAGCTGCTGCACTACATGGAAGATCTAAGAGGTAGGACTCCTTACAGTCCCCCTCTCATCAGCTCCTGATTCATGTCACTGCTGATGGTCCAGGAAGGGAGGAAACTGTTGCTATGTGGCTCTTGGGCCTTCAGCATCTTGTTCATCCACATTTTCTTTAACCAGTAAGTTATTTGTATGTTTTGAATTGTTTTAAAAGCATGCTGCATCCATTAAAACGTCATTCTGTTCAACATTTTATGGTCAGTTACATTACATGTTTGCAACAATAGGTTGACTTGTTGATGCATTTAGCTAAAATTTAAAAATAAAATCTTCCTTCAAGCTCGAGTAAATCTTCACAAGCTTTATCTCCAAATCCAGATTTCTCAAGTGATGCTGTATAAATAATTTTCTCAGACTTCACTGTCAGAGCCACAGATGAGTAGTACTCAGCATGACTACTACATTTACACATTAGTGGACTGCCCCTTTAATTTAAGTGGATTTGTCTTGACAATCACTTGGCATTAAATTTTGCTGTGTGTGTTTTGAAGTTTCCTGTGAACCAAACAACACATTGACTTCAGACTCCTCTGAGAATTTATTGGCCTTTTTTTTTTTTTTCAACTGACGTTTACATGTGAGTGATCAGACAAAAAAGAGAAAAAAAAATCCAATCCCAAGAGCCACTGAAGATCTGATGATCAAACCATTGCCTGGAAGTACTTTAACAACAGAATAAATTTGACGAAATCTCTAATGAAGTAAGTATGATGAAAGATAAAACAGTTTGTGTGTATGTGTGGATCTAACCAGGAAGCACGCATTAATCTAACAGGTGGACGACAGTAATGAACACATGGACCGGGAATAAGCAAGATGTTTTTCTGTCAGGATGTCAGTATTTTACAGAAATGATGTGTCCAGCAGAGTACATTTATAAGACAAATTTTTCTCATCATTATGTCAAATAAATTTGAATCTCAGATGTCAGTGTAAACTGAAAGTAAATCTAGGATACATATATAGTTACAGTAGTGCCAGGTGGTAAAGGAGACCTGAGGCTAAAGAAATTGTTTTATCACATTAGGGGAAAAAATTGTCTGTTTCTATCTAAGAAAAACAGATTTATGCTTCAAAGTCAATTCAACTGAAATGTTTTATCTCCACGGTAACAGTCACCAGGTGTGACATTTCAGTAAAAGGAGACAAGCAAGTCAAGAAAATGGTAATACACTGAGATTACAGCATAACCAACCAACCAACCAAAGCAATTCAAATGTGTACATTTTTAATTATTCCAATTTCTGTTATGTTTCATCTTACAAATTAGTCTGTATTCACCTTCATAAAGGTTTGATATGCTTAAAAAAAGGTAACACTGCACTGCTGAGACTGTTAGCATTGTTAGCGTAGCCCCCACTCTCAACGAGGAGCTCCCTGTGACATCAGCACCCAGTCATCCTGTGATAGATGCCAGATACAGGCGAGCTGACCTCCTCTCCTGAGTGAAACATGAGAGAGGTATATATTTCAGACACCTATTAGATGAGGACTGATAAAGACGTGAGGCGGCATGGCAGCACACTGATGAATCAATGACTTTTTTTTCTCCCCCTTTTCTCTCTTTTTCTTCCCCCTCCCTCGTCCTTCCTTCACCCTTTGCTCCCTCCGTCCCTCCAGCCCTAATTAACACCTCAAGCCAGGACACAGGATCCAGCGGCAGCAGACCAGGAGAGTGACTCATCAGTTAAAACCCACCGCTGTATCTTTTATCTCGATCTCTATCGCCATCACTCAGCGGCTTCTCTCTTCGCACAGGTTATCGCGAGGGACCGACCCAAGAGAAGGAGGGGGGACCCAATCACTGTCGCTCCAGAGTAGAGTAAAAAAAAAAACAACAACAGGAAAAAAAACTAAAGGTTGCTGGATGTTTTGAACCCACTCAATTGCACCAGGTACACAGTATCCACTGTACTTATATGTATCCATTTTGTGGAAATGAAAATAACGGTGGCTGCAATCATTTAGTAAAAGCACCCAGCAAACATTTTGACATCAGAGAGAAGTTATACACTGAAAATCTGTGTTAAAGCTGCTGTAGAGTTTTTTTTTTATGCATGACAAAAAAATCCACCCCACTTCTCTCATCTCTCCCTAATGGCCAAATTATACCTCTCCGTCCAGGTGTTGCTATGGAAGAAAGTGATTTCTTGTTCAGTGCAGGGTTTAACTTTAACTGTTGAAGCACAGCCATAACACTAGATAGAAGTGTTGTGCATTGTGCATTCATTATACATCCAAATAATTTACATTGTCCCATTTATTTTGTATTAAACAACAGTAAAAATGGTGAAGGTTTGTACTTGGGAGATCACAAAATGCCAATGTGTCCAACATTACTGAAAAGCAAAAGATGAATTCGCAATTTTTATGAAGCTAGCAACGAAAACATGTAGAAAGTCACAACACAGCCAAAGCAGACCACTCACAGTTCTTGCTGTTTCTAAGCAGCTCACCTGGCAGCAACATGTGGTTTCATTTTTGAGTTAGTGCATTTAAAGCTGCTATATGTAGAATTAGAGAATGTATGATTTTGGTGCCTCCCCCAGAGGTAGAAAAAAAAAGAAAAACAGACACTGTGGCAGACATCAATTTATAAGATGCTAAAATTAACTTACATAAAAATTCTACATATACAAGCACTAACTGCCTCTCTTATCAATGTAGTTACTGGATGGTGGTTTAGACTATTAGTAACTATCCCAAACCCTTTCCATTAACTTAAGAAACCTAATATTACATTTCATATACGTAAATGCACTCTTTATTTAAGGCAAGTTGAAGAGTATATGATATGACATGATAAATAATCGATAAATGCAAAAACTCATGAATAAGTAAGGTATGACATCACCTGTTTCTGCAAAGAGTGAGCAAGAAATGACATCATCATTTCAAACAGCAAACAACTAATGCTAACCAACGTAGGTGGTAAGTACACAGTATATCTATGCTAATCATGGACTCTAACAGAATAAAAGGACAGTAGCAGCACATAATCACAAAAAATTAACACGTGTGGGAAACCCCTTAGACAATGCTACATTTCCCTAAACTAAACATGCATTAAAAGCTTCATATAAGATTTTGCAATTAGCTTTACTTGCATAGGGGAAATACAGCAGGATTCCTCTTGCTCAAGCCTCACTGGCAACAGTTTTAGAGAGACTAAATCCATGGTTCCATAACAACAGACTTCCTGTATTTCCTCAAATAAAAAACGATAGTCAATTAAAAGCCGGGTTTCTGATAATGGCCGGGGGTGTGTTCGTCACAAACAAATAGAGGTCGGCCCCAAAAACAGGACGGGGAAAAAATCAAGGGTGGTAAAACTCCTGGTGCCTGTTATATAATGTGCATGCCAGTTAAAGCTAGGGCAGGTGATGTATTTTAGAAGCGTTTTTTGTTGTATTTGTTGAAATTCTCTATACATCCCGACAACAATCACTAAATCAAATGCTCTGTCAATAAAAAGAAAAAAATCCGGTATCTGTGGATGGAGCAGGTGTGTAATAAGTCCATCCAATAATTTCATTTGGGCCAAATGTTGGCTAACTGTCCCTCTACGGAACTACCTGCCTACCAGCGTGCACTCTGCCCAAGCACTCATTGTGTATGACTGGAGTCTTCCACAAGGCAGAAAAACAGAAAATTTGGAGGCCAGACAAGCAGTGGGATACCGACGGATAGGAAGTGACGGGACTGCATGAATTGCAGAAGAAGAGAGAAAAAGGACGGGGACATCAACAGCAAGCAGAATGAAACGCAACGTGTGATCATTGAACTATTGCCTGTAGTGAGGGGGAAACTGAACAATGCATAATCTTATCAATAGGACCTGACCGATGCCCATATTAGAGAGTAAAAAAAATACGATATCGCTATATCAGCACATTATTTGCAATGATCCTTCAAATGTGGTTATCAAACACTTGTGACAAATATATGGAGTGGAGACATGATATTTTACAAAAAACATATGTACATATATATTAAACTTGAATTAAGAGAGACGATCAAATATACATTAATATATATCGATATATTGACTTATCAACAACAGAAGTGAAATGCAATATCACTCGAGTGGAAGCAGGGAGTTGGGACACTCATTATTTTTGTGACTTCAAACAGTTGAGAGGCGGCCCTGTTTACCGTTTACTGTTTACTAAAGGTTGTTGTGTCTTGAGAGGGAGTAGTGTGTGTGAGTGAGTGCAATAACTGTTGTGTATGAATGTTCCCATGTTCATCTGGTGGGAGAGGCTTAGGACAGAGAGGGGAAGGGGGAGAGCTGCATTCTGGCGTTTTTTTCTTTTTTTGTGTGTCTTTACCAGATAACTGCCTACCCCACCTTTAAGCATAAATAGTAGTTACCTGGATGTAACTTCAATTCTATGAGTACATGCGTAGCCCTCTAGCCGACCATCACAGAGAGGGGAGCAGGACGAAAGAGATGCGATATTGTTTAAATACAGCGATAATGGCACATATTTTAATAATAATTAAAGCAGAAACACTACATGAGCATGGGTAACCAGGGTAACTTGGCTAAGCCGGTAAGCATACATCCAGTAGCATGCTACTTACATGCTACAGCTAAGTGGTGCACTGCCAAAACATTCCGGATGGAACTCAAGTGCTAGAATTATTGTTCCGTATCTCGGAGTAAGTGGATTACCAGGAATGCAGTAACAAAAACAGAGCAAACGGAAGCAGATCAGAAAAACAAGGAGCCTTTGTACTAAAATATGAGGAAATATACTTATGAAACAGAGGGAAATAAAGGCCTCTCTAATATAGGCCTGTTTCCAATAATGGCCTGGTACCCTCTGCAGTTGAGATAAATAAAGACCCGGGCCACTATTTGAGGAAATACGCTAAGCTTTTGGGATGACCTGTTATGACCCAGAATGTTGTACATCATATAAACCTAAGTGGTAGTACATAGCTTCCTCACCACCCATCAAACACTTGCTGGAAGGTGTTACTACTCATTTCAGAATAGTTTCTCCTATTTTTCACCAATATAAAAATAGAAAACAATAGCTTCAAGCTTTGCATTTCCCATGCCTGTTTTCCTGTCAAAACAAGATAAGTGCTGACACTAAAAAGCACCAGCATCTCTTTTTTGCTTACTACCAAAAATATCGAGCGGAATTGTCCTCTTTTTTTTTTTGGCTATGCTAGCCTCCTGTGATTATCACCTCAACTGAATGACAGACTGTAACAGTGCTTTAGGCCAGGAGGGAGTGGGAACCGACCAACTCTCCTACACCTACGCATCCAGTCTGGGAATAGCTTTCCAGGCAGCCCCGATGGAGCTCTTCTCTGGAGAGTTGACAAGAGCCTACGAGAGCGGAGGAGACTCTTCTCCTTGTCCGCCAAATACCGTCTGCCTCTTGTTCTAACTCACGTCCCAATTAAAGACTATTTACAGTAAGGGAGGATTATTTCCATGGGCCATGAAAGCAGAGAGAGAAATAGAGAGAGAGGGAGAGCGAGGGGTGTGTGCAAAAGGGGGAGGAGAATACGTTTCTCCCCCAATAACACACACACCACTCCCCACTACTCTGCACTGAAAATAATTCCTTTGCAGTGAAGACTTAATTCTCATTCTGTGTTCGTGTCCCTGATCCCGTATTGTCTATTCTGGTCATGTGGTCCGCCTGCCTTACTGCTGTCCACTGTGACAGCTGTGTGTGTGTGTGTGTGTGTGTGTGTGTGTGATGCACAGAGAGAGAGAGAGAGAGCAAGAGAACGAAGGGTCAGTCTGTGTTTTAACTACTGCTACAGTATGAGCCCCACCCATACGAAGGATAATCCTTGTCTGACCACATGCAAACAAAGAGCACAGATATTCCTAGCGTCTAAATAAATGCACACAAACAATCCAGTTTCTTGCTTATTCTCCAACAATGCTACCATTTTGTTTATATAGCCCTTAGGATTACAATATTATTAACATTTCTGATTTTGCAGCCTGTTGGAAGCCAATGTCAAGGTTAATGCAGGCAATAACCAGGAAACACAACACAAAACAGCCACTGAGATTTGGCTTAAAGATGATCTAAAAATACGGGCATTGGATGGAAAATTCAGAAGCAGGAACAAGTGTCCAATTTGTTTTTTCCCCCCCTGTTTAGCTCTTCTGTTCCAAGTGTATCCCTCTCCTACTAGCATACTGTTGAACAGATGCCCACATATCATTGCAAGGGAACACCCCAGTAGCAGCTTAGAGATGATTCAACCATAGACAGACACAGAGAGTTGGGTCAAAGTAGGAAAAAGGAGGAATGAAATCATGCTAGTGGGTAGACACACGCCTGGGGCTCACTGATTCCCATTCAAACCACGTATCTTCATATCACCAGTGAACCGAATGTTAACATCTATTTTGTGTTTTTGTTATCCAGTCGTAATGTCAGCTATGTCAGGATATTACGTTTGGCTGTCTCGGCGTCGACAGAGTGGAAAATGGGGAAGAATAATAACGTTGTGATGCTAATGGGAACACAGACAGACCAGTGGTCATGAGGGAGTTAGCGATGACTTCACAAATACGCAGGTGGACTGAGCGGTCTTCAAGAGCTTGATTTGAGCTCCGGTAATTTTAACGGTGAGGGAAGTTTCTTTTAACAAGAAAGTCCTTATCTGATCTTTCATTCTACATCTTTTTTATATCTTGTCACTAAGTGAGTAAAACACTTGTCAAAATAGCATCCATTTGATGTTCATTTCAGGGACAGCTTTGTAGTTTGCTGATGTATTTTTGTCATTCCCTGTAGACAACTGGCCCAATGAAATTACCAATGTCTGTCTGCACTCAAAATCGGTCTGCACCCAAACAACTGAGTTTGGGTGCAGACAGATTTTCAGGTATCTTTGTTTTTTTCTTAATTTAGAATGACAAATATCACTGCTAATTGCACATAGCTGTCTACAGGCTATGGCTTTTTCTTCCTAATCTATTATTATCTTTTATTTTTTTATTTTATTCACATTTTACAAGTCACCTAGTTTTTATTTTGGTATTTTACTTGTACCTCGGTGTGTATTAGTCTCCCAATCCATATTTACCACCCTATGTGTTTGACAGTCATTTTTAAAGCACTCTGGATTGCATTCGACATGTATGAAAGATTCTACATAAATAAAGTTTGATTGACTGATTGACATGCAACTTTTCTTTTTACTTCACAGCGAGAAACTAACCAGAAGAGGATAATGTGAATGCTCAGCCTGGATGGCATGGTTCAGTATGTGGTTCAACATCATATTATTAACAAGAATATTTTTAAAGATCTAAAATCAATCAATCTACATCACAACATGAAAAAATATACAAAATAACATATTGAAAAATCTACTTGATGTCCAAATAAGTGAGTCCACTGCTGTGTGTTACAAAAGACAAACTTCTTTTTTTTATGTGTAAAACAAGAACTTCAGCAACTGGTTTTCTTCGTTTTTAATAAAGGTTTGCTTTGAATAATTACTTAGGATAATAGAATTTCGAAAACTTTATGATCAAAATATAATTTTGCTAAAAGTTAGTAAATAATAATACTGAATTATCACTCAGCCCTTGTTGACACTATCCCCACATGCAGCCATGGGACAACATGACACCAACTTTTTCTTGAATGAAATAGCTCTAGCTCTGCCATCAACTGTCACAAACACACTCAGAAAATTTTCTGAGTGCTAGTGAAGGTATTCTGGGAAATGTAGTCATTTCTTCACTGAGACTAGAATTGGACAAAGCAGGTTGGGGAAAATGGGGACACCAAAAAACCAGATTACACAACAATAACAAAATATCTTCTGCAACACTAAATATCAATCTGATGATGTTGAAACGCTGTAGAGTATCAGTGAAACACTTGACTTGCATTGCAGAAAGTAGATTGAGTCATTCAGAAAGAGACGCTGAGAGCAGATTGTTCCATAACCTGGCAGCCACCCATGCCATTCGGTGACAGATGACAGTGTCACCTAGTTTTGGTCAAGGTGCTCTGGCATGCTAGGCCGCCTCTCGCTGACTTGACTCCTGTTTCTCTAGTGAGCCTCTTTAGCGCCTGAGCTGTTAAGGTGAGCTTGGGACAAACTCCAGATATTAAATTATGTGGAAAAGCAGATTAAATAGTTATTATCCCATCTGCAGCCAGACAAGTACACACGAACAGGCACGCATACATGTAAGCAAACTCATGTGCACTCACACGCGCAGACACGCAAAGGGGGAATAAACACACACACGTGATCTACACTGAAGTGATCTATGATTTTCAACACATTCGCTTTGTTTGTGTCTGCATTGTGTGTTACAGCTCAGCATGTATTCACTATGGGCCGTTCAACATGTGTCATGTTGAAAAGCATATGTGTTGTCTCAAACCAGACAAATCATCCCTTTCCCAAAACCTTTTGTCTGCTCGCTTTCTAAGCACAGCCCCTCATCTTTTTAACAAACCAATAAAATGTAGACCACATTCGACTAAGAAACGACCACCACCCCAACAAAATGAAAGCTTCCACCCATTCTGTAGAGCGTCACAGAATTAGTTCTACTTAACAGAGGGATTGAGAGAGCGATCTAAATGTGGTTGTTTTGGGAAGCCTGCCTGCCGTCGATTCATGTCTTTCTGATAGACATGTAAGTTTGGAGAGCCGCCCACACGTCCCTGAGCCTCTCTCAGTTGTTACAACCGAGGGAGATAGAAAAGAGCACAAAAAATAGAAGAGAGAGACACAGAGAGAGAGAGGGGGGGGGGGTGGGGGGGTGGATGGGGGTGGGGGGGTAGATAGAGACACAGAGTGAGAGAGGAAAGGAAAAAATGTGTGCTGTCTGTCGCAGAGTGGAGCTTTCCTACCCTGGCTCATCGTTGGAATATCGGTGCTGAGTATATGTCCATGTCTCTTTGAGGATGGGGCTGGAGTTAACCCACACACACACACACACTCTCAGCAGCCAGCATCAATGGGTCTTTCTATGGACTGTGAATCAAGCCACACATCCAAGAGCATTCATGGCACATGCATGGAGCGCTGTCGTATAATACCGTATGGTCCCACACATACACACTGGCTTTATACAGATTAAAAGCCACTGAATGTTCACTCTCTCTCATGGCCAGCATCTGTCTCTCTCTCTCTCTCTCTCTCTCTCTCTCTCTCTCTCTCTCTCTCTCTCTCTCTCTCTCTGCGTGTGTGTGTGTGTGTGATCATGGGAGGTATGCATACAGTAGCTATATTTGGGGCTGGGGGGATTTGCTAAGCTGTGTTTTCCAGCCAGAGCTCAGTATTAGTGCAAAGACAAAGAGTAGAGCAGAGTCACATGCATATGCACATACTGCACATGCAAAGGGCACACACACACCAACACACACGTTTCACATATACAGTACATGCATGTGCACACTCAGAGCTGGTGTGGATCCAACATGTGGTATAGCCCAATCTAGTCCTCATGTGGATGAAGGGTTTCCTAGAAAAGCAGTAAAGCAGTAAAGGTCCAAATTTATACGTGAAACACTTTACATGTCTTTTTAAGCCGATATAAATGTTTATAATTTCATACTATACATCATAACCAGGCTAGCAAACTAGCATCTCTACAAGAAAGCAAATAAATATGTCTGAAAACATGATTTATCTTTGGTGTGTTCGTAATGGTCACAAACTCGAGGCCACCTCTTCATTTATGACTGTATCACTCTGCATACGCAAATACACACACGCATCAAGAAAGGAAGGCACGCATATTTAGCAGAAGTGTGTGAGTGTGTAGCTGAGTGCACAGACCCTGAGGCAGGCCCAGGGAGAGAGACACGGGACATTTAAAACTCATGCAAAACAGGAAAGGGAAAAAAAACAAAGAATGATAGATAGAAACTGGGCACTCGTGCATTAAAATACACACACACACACACACAGGTAGTCACAGAAAAAAAAATCAAATCACTCACATCACTATAGGCTGAGCACAGCATGAGAAGCTTTCATCCACTCCTAACAAAGCTCACATTTTCAGTGTGACATCTTTGACAAGTGACAGCCTGTTCACCCCAATTATCCTGTTTCAAGTTTCCTACCTCCTTCTCCTCGCAAATAAACCCAACCTCTTATTCAAACATTCCACGAAACACATACATTATTTCACACACACACACACACATTCACTTGGGCACGTCAACCTCACCTCCCCTGCACTGCACTGTGTGTCCAGGGTCTAAACAGAGATGTCCCCTGGGCTCTGTCACCTGTCTAGAGGGATGGGGGGCTAAGTGATGGAGGAGGGTAAGCCAAGGTCTCATCTCCTCCCTGGTGACTGAATGCAGGAGTGGACAGCTGACCTTTGACCCGCGCAGGAAGGAAGATTGAGCACTGCTCCGGACTCCATTAGCATTCTGCTCACACAGGCCCCATACCACAGCAGACTAACGGCATGAACACTGTGGATGGTTCTTGCGTTATAGGAGAGATCCAGTCAACCTGAATATTTGGAGCTTCGCTTCCTCGTGGCAGCACGGCAGGGGAGTCTGTGCTCTCAAAATACATCATCTCACAAAAAATTCCCCCCCAATGAGGGAACCACACAGCGGTCTTTGTAGCCACAAGGAATCCTGCCATGATTAGATTCTTAAAAGGCTAAGGGTCAGGTAAAACATGGCAACTTAATGCCACTGTGCACCGTTTCCTCCCCGTTTTTTTCCCCCTCACTCCTTTGATGCTTTGTTTCCCTGACAGTGCAAGCCCTCCTACTCCATATACACACACAAATACATCAAAAAGACAAATAAGCCTGTCGGTTGTGTCTCTGTGCGTCTCAACATCGGCATATGTATGCGGGAATTGTCAACACTGCACAGTGAGATCAAACTGGCAATCTGTCACTATGCTGGGGATACAGTTGGGGATTCAAGTGACTGATGACACATAGAGAAATTAACCCCCTCTGATGTGGCGTGGTCATTGATGTAGTGTTTCAAAATAAAGGCTAAGGTATGCTATGACCTCCAGTTGGTGATCAACAGAAGGCAAACATCCACCTACGTGAAGAAAAAACAACATGAAAGCATGCTGACTTCCCCTTAAAACACCAAATCCTTATCAGTTCTTTCACAAATTACACATTACACAGTTATGGCAGCTCTAAAAAATATAGTTTAACTCTATTCAAGATAGAAAAAGGTGTCTAAATCGACATGAGATGGGTTTATCCTCTTCTACATCCCTGGGTGTATCTATCTGATGCAGTATTTACCGTGGTAAGGTCAGTACCGCACTGATTTGTGAGTGACGCTGGATTTCAGCACCACGGACAGCGCTCTGCCTCACTCTCCAGCGTGAAGAGAGGAGGAGGAAGGAAGGAAGGAAGGAAAGAAGGGAAGGAAGAAAGGAAAGGAAGAAGGAGGCGGGTGGTTGTGGTGTTGTTGGTGGTGGGGGTTTCCCTGGCAGATTTCAGGCGAGGGTCTACACAGTCATTCCTCCATCGCTACACATCGCCTACCACCTCCTCCGTGCCGGATTTCCATACGGAGGAATACCGTATGTGTGAGATCACGGCTTTCATATATTGATCGACCGAGCCTCACACAGGATGGACAGAGAGAGGAAAAGAAAGAATGAGGGGGGGAGAGGAGAGGGAGGGAGGGAGGGAGGGTATTCCTCTGGACAGCCTTTATCATGCATCCACCCCACCACCACCACCACCACCACCCTCCCTCCACTCCAAAAAAAATCTGTTTAATCTACTTTCCGATCATGACAACAACCGCTGGAATCGCCTCGCGTGATGGTTGGCGATCAGAAACATGACAAAGCAATAGACTACACACACACACACACACACACACACACACACACACACACACACACACACACATAAGGAAAGAAATGCAGGCCGGCGGCGACCAGATCTAACACCATCCGTCGCCTCATAGCCGCACATTGCATCCAAGCGCATAACGTTTCCAACATTGGTAAGTGAGAGACGCGCCGTCATCGCGCTGCATTTAGAGGAATGTCAGGAAGATTTTTTACCCGTGTGTTCAGCCCCACCAAACCGAGCCAGAGCCGTTATCATGTGTCATGTAAACTCCTCGGTCGGCACTGTCATTCACAAAATAAACCACACAGACTATCATCCGACGTCTACACGCATTTTTCACCAATTTTCCTCAGATTATCCACTGTTCTTAATGGGCCAAGGATGCGCTCATCATCATCACCATCACCACCACCACATCCACATCCACCTTCAGCAACTGTCGTGAGCAACACTTCAAAAAAAAAAAAAAAAAATCGCTGTGGTCAGCTGGGTGTCAATAATGCAATCTATAGCCTGAGCATCTTTAGCAGCGACACAACACACGGTCAGCTGTAGCCTAATTTTCAGCTCTGACAAGCAGATAGGGGCATGAATTATTCAATACACATAAACTGAGCTCTTCTTCTTCAGCAGGGAAAACGGCTCGACAAGAAATCTACACGAGCGGACACAAACCAATGCAGAACCCACATTTAGCCCTTCCACCGCATAAGCACTGGATGTAATGTAGCATGTACATTAATGCATAAAAAAGAGAGAGAGGGAGAGAAAATGCAAGGCTTTAAATCAACGTCGCCTTCAAGAGGCTGCAAATACCAGCGAGAGACCGAGAGCCGCCGCCGCCGCCGCCGCGCAAAAACCAGCCGACATGTATGAAGATCCAGGCTGACAGCCGGCGGAAATGAATTCATAGAAATATGAGCGAAATATGAAAGAGCCGATGGGCATTTCTGCTTTTACCTGTCAAGACTCCGACCCGGATTTGGTGGTCGTGGTTCGTTAAAATCATCCCGTCTGACGCCATGTTCAGCAGCGCTGTCGCCCGCACCGAGAACTCACGGCAGGGCCCAGAGCCGATCGCATCGAACTTAGTGGGGAGAGGGAGGGGAGGAGGAGGAAGAGGAGGAGGAGGAGGAAGAGGAGGAGGAAGAGATGGAGGAGGGTTGGGATACAGCAGAAAAAAAAGACGAAAAAAAAACTGCCAGACGAGATGAGTAGAAAGCCGAGCAATCATTCGGACACCTACAGATAGGCGGGCAGGATGCGGGGGCCGTTTCAACCGCACACATCACTCAGCTGGCCGCCTGCCACGGTAGTAGTGTGGATCCCAGATTAATTCTTATGGAGACCACTATTGATTTCCAGTGAAGGCTTTTAGGGGAGACAGACTAGCAGTGCGTCTGCAGACGCCACTCAGTTCTCTCATGTTATGCATTTGATGCCATTTATGGAAGAGTTTTTAGATCCCTGCTGCTTAGAGGCCTCACATCTGACCCCTAACATGAAACAGTAGGCTTATCAACACTGAAAAGCATCATCTTGGGGGTCCCATAAACGCCCCCTCTACCCCTCCTCCCCCACCCGCCGATCTCTCCACCGTGAGTTGCACCCCTACTTTTAAAGATTAAAGGGGCTTCTCTAAGAGCCAGCGACAGCACCCCAGAGATGTGTCGACTACGTCTCAATGCAGAGGCTTAAGAGAAGATCACAGTCTGACCTGTAAAAATGCAACTACATCCCCGGGCAAAAAAGCACCGCTGCTATTTATAGACTGGCTGCACGCTTCCATGGTGTATAATTTCTCTTGTTTATTCTCACGGAATAAAAAAAAAAGAAGCCCATCCTCCAGCTTCTGAATCTATCAATATACATAATTCATTAACACACATACATGAGCACAGTAACCGTAGCAAGAAATGGGGCAACTCTTCCAGCTTGACTGGCTCGCTTCAACAGCATTGCCATGTCTGTGTCCAATGACCCAACCAAAGGAACTGACACAATTTCCACACTTTATTTAGTAGCCAATTCCCTCTTCTATTGTGTTACAATTAGTAACACGAGGTGTGTGTCTGCCAAGGACATGAAATAGACCTTCAAAGCTTATCTGATGTCTTAACCTGAGTTGGATTTTGACTCAAGGGCAAGCTTCTGTGCAACTTATCTATATCATGCTATTCTAATGCACATCACAGAAGCATCAGGAATTGGACAATCGTTTGTTTTTTATAAATTCCAGACCGTATATTTATGATGGATGCATCTTAGGAATACAGAGAAACACAAAGTTTTGACCCATTAGCTGCCATGCATATTCTAGCCTGGTTAGCAAACAAAAACTAGGTAGTCACTACCTATCCTACCCGAGCTTGTTGAAATACTTGCCTCGCTTGTTCATTTGCGAGAGAGTTAGATGTGAAGATGAATACCAATCTCATGTTTGTGTGTCAACTATGGAGCTGGGGCCCAGGTGACAATTAACCTAGCTTAGCATAAAGACTGGATGGCAGGAGGAAACAGCTAGCTTGTAACTCTTTTGTTTTTACCTCACACAACTGAAATTTGAAATGACAATTTGTGGTGTTAGGGGAAGGAATATGGTGTAACTATTTCCTGATTTATAAAACAGTTTTTCCATCCACTCAGCACTTCTAATTGCCTCCAAACTCCAGCGCAATACTTAATGCAGACATGAGAATAGTATCAATCTTCTCATCTAACTCTCTGCAAGAAAGCAAATAAGCATATTCTTTTAATCACAAATGTCAATAATTAGATAAATAAAAATATTAGTAGTAAATTGGTATAGTCTACCTAACCACTGTTCTTAAAAGTTAACCCAGGCTTGCCATGTTTGTAGAAACATCTATGGAGTACTTCTTAGATTGTATGTTATATTTTTTTTTTCTATAGAAGGGAACTAGTTTGCTGGTCTACAACATATGAGGAGAGGAGGACGCCATGCTGCAGGGAGCTCCCCGTAGCATGGCATCACTACAGCGTCCACATCTGTCAGCCTGTCAGTGATAGAGAGAGCCAAGTGCTAAACAGGCCTTGTTAATGGTGAGAACCAGCATGCACTTTAAGTACATGCACAGACACACACACACACACACACACACACACACACACATACACACACACACACACACTCCATGGTCCAGGGTTGGCAAGCTTTCCTGGAAGGCTGGAATTCCCTTGTTGGTGTAAAGTGGGAGAGCTGGGGCGGAGATATTGGAGGAGAGATGTATGGAGGAAAGGAGGGAGGGGAGGCATCAGGTTGAAGACATTGGGGACCCCATCTGGTGTGTGGAGGACTGTGTTTATGTAGTGCACAAGTGCGTATTATAATGACGGTGTAATTACCTCAACGTCGGTGGAGCTGCTCGCTGTTCATGGATAGGTGATGAGGAGGCAAGGGCCATCGCTCTCCCCTTTTTCCCTCACCATCCATCACAATAATAAGGGGAGCCCCAGCAGACGGAGGGAGCTGTAAACGTATGCTTCCACATCTTTGTGGTGAGCTTGGGGAGGCCCCCTTTTTTTCCCCCAAGGCTCCAGATGCAGGAGAGGGGAGGGAGGGGGGCGCCAGAGGATAGCAGCTTGCTCTGGCTGTTTGCGTTATGCAACATTAGAGGTGCTTAAGCCCTATCTTTAGGCTGCTGGGACATGTTGCAGGGGAAGAATCTCCCAAAAAGCTATGTGGTAACCAGGCCAGTCATACTCCATATCATTGCAAACACACAGAGCATAAAACAAGATATTTTTGGAGGCTGTTTTACTACTTCTGTGTCATGACTCTCCCTCAAAGTCTTTGGACTTGTGAAGAGGCTGCATATCCATCCAATGTCATAAAGCATGCAAGACATAGTTGCCAAAGAGCCATAAAGCTTTACTTCCGCCCCAATGAACATCGATTCCTACAAAGAAAACACCAGGCTAAAGATGTTAAATGCATGATAAAGCATGCAGTTGCAGGTTTTACACAGTTCCAGAGTTAAACACCTTTTTACTGCTCTAACTTTTGTACCTTACCATTATATATGGATCAGATAGCTAATTGAATATTAAAATGCGCTTGATGTGAGTTTGATTAGCCAACAGTATATCAGTTTTGTCTATTTCTGTCATCTACAGTATGATGTCAATGATTGGAGCAGACAATTAGACTCCTTTCACCAATCATATGTTGTCTTGGAGAGGTGCCCTGCTGACGATGGCAGGCTGCTCTTTAATTAAAATAAGGGGGAGGGAAAAAAAACGCAAAACAAGAAAGGGAAACTTACCCTGGGGCTTATTCAACATTATCCCATGATGCTTTCTCCAGAATACCTGACTAAATCTGGCCTCAGCTGAAGAGGAGAAGTCAGTGAGGGAAGAAAAAAAAAAACAATTATCCATCTGCGAATGAGCAGCAGACACTTAATTCAGGACTGTTAGGGACAAAGCCCCTTGTTTAGAGACAGTAATTAGGTAACAACATGGCAAGGAGGTTGGGAAGAGTTGGAGGCGGGGTGGAGTATACATCTGGTCATCCAAGGAGAGAGAAAAATGGAGGGATAGAGATGAAGAGAGAGTAGACAAGAAGGGAAAGAATGAGAGAGCAGACATGAGAAGGAAGGGAGTGTGTGTGTGTGTGTTAGGCAGCATTCTGATGAGTGCAGGATCTCTGCCGACTCCCACCACCATTACAGCAGCGCAGAACATCGCCCCAGGGCTTTGGAATCAAACCCATTACATCTGATACTGGATTTCTCTCTGCTCAGAATTAATGCAATGTGGACTCGCCTTCTCTAAAGCTGGCCAGTGTCGCATAGCATCGCTGCGCAAAGAGCTGCACCACAAGGAAAAGAGGACAGGGGAGGAGGAGAGTGAGGGCCTGAGAGTCTGAGAGGGATACTGGAGAGGGAGGCTCGCTGCAGCCGGAGGGGTCATTTCATATTTCAATTTTTTTTATTATATTGAAACAGGGGCTGGCTGTCTTTAATAACTCATAGGATATATGGGACTGTGTACACATAAAGGGCCTATGTATATGTTTATACAGGGGCCTTGTAGTCCATTTGCATAATTAACAGACTGGCATTTGAAAAGCAGAATGTCAGCACAAACAACCTTGGACACCAAACTACCCCGGGTAATTTTTTTTCAGCCGTGTAATTGGCTCCTAATGCAGAGGAGTTAAACATAGAGATTTTCTGCCCTTAAAGCAAAAAAAAATCTCCTCTTGTTAATGGGCTCAGCACTCCCGGATTCCTGCCGGTGATTATCAGTCAGCTTGGACTTTTGGAAGTTTGGGAAAGGACCTCTGCTAAATTATGGATCTAAAAAAACCCCTTTAAAGCAGTTAAATGACTAGAAATTCTTTCTTGTGTATGTATATCTGCCACATCTTGCTTTCAAACTTAACCAAGACCACTTATCGGTTTGAAACGAGGATGAAAAAAAGTGTTTTTGTGATTTTGTGCAATTTTTCTGGCAAGCCTGGCCCTCATTTTGTCTGAGCTGCTCTGTAGTAGAGTGAAGGTAACACGTCCATCCATCTCTGCCTCTCCGCCTATTCGTAGTGACATGTCTGATGTAATGTTTGTGTAAGCGACCGTACTCTCTGTGGCTACATAGCTGGCTTTGCACATAATGTCGATGCTATGTCCTGAACACATCCTGCTCGACAGTTACATGCAATCTCAAGCAAATTGGCAGTATAAAGGATGAAACTTTTTATAAGACAGAACCACAGCTGATACACAACCAGACAGGGTTTTGTTTGGTTTGTGCTGCACTAGAACCATATTTGGCACTATATGAACAATTTTAAAGATTTTGTTTTTTGAGCAACCTAGAGAAATGGTTTTGAATGTGTTTCATTGAGCAGCTTTTTGATAAAATAGAAATCAGACCCTCATTTAGGACCATACAGAAGCATTTTTCTGAATTGCCTGATTTAGTTTTATATAGAGATTGTGTGAGTCCGTTCGGAGTTCAAACCTAATTCCTGAACTTTCTGATGGGACTCAACCAGCATATTGCTTTGCCGATTTATCAGACCAGTCCTGATTTTTTTAAATTACACTGGACACCAGCCAGTCATGCTGTTTTCTGCCAAAATGTGGATGGAGATTCCACCAATCATCAGATCAGAAAAGTTCTGAAAGGAGCATAAAACTTGAACTGTGATTGCATAAAAACTATAAAAGATATGAAAAAGTTTAATTAATGTGTGAAAATTCCACTTCTTGTCACCGGTTTATAGTTTGAATGTATGAAAGTGTAGGGACAGTGTAGAGTTGAAAATGAATGAAAAATTGTGAAACTTTGACAAAATTTTATGAAGACTATAGACACTGCTATGAAATTGGATTTTATACATACATGTTTTACTAGGAAGTGTGTTAAAGACCTGCTAATCTACCTAAAAAGTACATTTGTTCATGTTTTGTGTGTCTATAGATGGTCTATTTAGGGTTTTTTTTCCACCCTGACAAGAAACGCTGAATAAATTGTAACTGTTTGGCATGAAGATGGTCCAATGTAAACATATGGAAATCTGAACAAAATAGCAGCATTGGCTACTTTACAAATAGCAAAAAACTGTAAATTCTATAAAATCTGTTGAACATTTGTTCTCAACTTGTTTCATATCAGTGTAGAATTTTTTTTTTTATCATGAAAAGCAGCATTATTTTGTTGAAATTAGAAAAGGCCTGCTTCTATATGGAGCCAATCATCATTTTTCAAATAGAGCCATTTCAAGCTCATTTAAGGTTTAGTACATAAACAACTTTATCTCTTCCAGGAGTGGAGGTGCACTGTTGAAGCGTTTTTGCCTTCAGATGCACAAAAATGTTCCAGACACTTGTGGCTGTCTCTTGTCATCAAATCTGACATACAAGTCAGGAAGCGTGAACCGAAAAAAAAAAACTAAAAAAAAAAAAAAACACCCTCTGGCACCTGTCCTTCCAAACTGTTGCCAGGGAAGAATTGAATTCTGGGATTTGCCGGACACAACGTTGCCTTCAGGATGTAATCTCACATCTACACACCTATTAACCTCCACCAGCAGAGAAGTTGGAATGACGTTCAAGCTCCAGTGGGTCCAGTGCAGGATAATGACTGTGGTGAGTTCAGGTAATGTGGTTAGCGCGCTGTTGGGGCCAAGCTGTCAGCTCTGTGGCAGAGTTAGATGTGTGTGTGTGTGTGTGTGTGTGGTGGGGGGTTAGGGCGGGGGGACCTGACAGGGCCTGGGAGCAGAGTAAGCGGCATGGGATCAGTGGCATTGCCTGACTGAATCGGACATCTTCCTGCAGTAAGTTCTCTCCTGAAGCCTCTCTTGAATCACACATATATGAACACACACTAATACATGCACACATTTACACATACATGTGCGTAAATAGAGGCTATAAGTGTGCATGCACCAAGACACACTCTCATCTCTGTAGATTAGAGATACTGCGCCTCTTATCTTTTCTCTTCCTATTTTCTCCCTTTCCTCCTCCTCTTCCTCCCCCTTTCTCCATCCTCCAAGTGAAGACGCTGCAGGGAGGGGAAGATGTCCATGGCCAATGCTACATGACTTATTACTCATCCAGGCCTTTGGTGGACCTCAGAGCCTCATCAATGCCTGCGGCAGTAGCATGGCGCTTTGAACCCACACTCTCCTTGTTCTGCCAGTTAGCCTGTCAATCAGTCAGCCAGCCAGTCTGTCAGTCACTGAAGCATCCATGCAGTTATCCCTCTCTCAGGCCCAGGTACCACCACCTTTCATCCCCTTTGCTCCTACAACTATACCGCCACAGGGGCCTCTTCATCCAGCTCCTCTCCTCTTGTCCGGTTGGCATGCAGACCCTCAGCCGTCACCCCCGGTGCCCCCCTACATGGTCTCCCATTTCACCGCAGGAGCCCTGACTCACACCCAGGCCAGTCGGAAAAATGAGCCAGCCATGCAGAAGAGATAAGATGCAGGGAGGGAAGGCACGCAACCAATAAAAACACATCATTCAAAGTGAGGCGATAAAGAGGGAAAACCGGAGTTGAAGGAAGATGTGGGGCAGTATGAGAAGTGAAAAGAAAGGCAGGAAAAGTATTTAATCCATTCAGTATGTCCGATTTTTCACCACATAAATTTGTTATACAGATTTGAAGAGTATGACTTGCAGATGTAAAATCAGCAACAATAACTTAACTTTGATAACAAGCTGCAATCCTGTGTTGATGGAGTGATGCTTTTGTCAACATCTAACTCACAGATTGTGCCTTTATCCTCTTTTGAATACAATATCTGTAACATTTATAGAAATTAAGGACAGTATTTTTGTGTTTAATCATATTTTGTGTGCATGGACATTAAAAGTTTTTTTTTAATCTGGGTGAAATGTAGGATATTGAGCATCAAAGATTTGACATAACGGCTGGAAAACGCCATCTTTTAAAATATTTAATCCTAAAAGGGTCAGCTTTCACAAGCAGCAAACATGCATGCATAAAGAATGTCCAGATTATGAACGCATACATGGATGTTGACTTGATTTTGATTTGAAGTCCAAATCTAACAATTTCAAGCCCGTGATTTGAAGATTTAGTTATTTTCGATTTGACAAGAAAGAGCAGAGGCAAGAATAATTAGCAGCCTCGCTCATCCTTCGCTTTCTAAACCCTGAACCCTACTCAGTCTGGCCCAATTTGTGTTGGTGTGTCGTCAGAGGGCCAGGGGATTTAAGCTAAGCCATATCAGCAGCTGAAAAGGACTCCTCTGAGAAAATACACTGGCCTGGATGTGGCAAATATATTGCTGTAATGCGTTCATGTTTGCAGGGGCCAGAGATCAACAATAGAGCCAGCTGAGGCAGAAGCAGAGAGCTTTGCCTCTGGTAGAGTACTCCTCAAGGACCCAGGATGCACATGTTGTAGTTTAGCACAGACATGTTATATTCTCAACAAGTACATGCTCCATTCAACCTTGAGCTGCATCGAAGGCTGGAGCAATGTCGGCTGCTAAGATCTAAAGTGTGTCTATTATAAGCAGCATTTTTGAACCTGAATCTGCAAAGTGCAAGTCCACTCAGTCATGAAGAGAGACCCCAGGGACAGGTCGCATCATCCCTCCTGATCCGGTCTCGTCTTCTCACGCAAATATATCAAACGACGCAGCACACACTAACACACATTCACACACACGTTGACAAACATGTATGAGTGCACACAGAGAAAATAGTAAGAAAATATACATTTTTGGTGCATGGATCCACAGAAATCACAAAGCAACTTCATACTATAGTGTGTATCTAAATGATTCCCAACATGGGGATTGGGACCCCAAAATGGGCCACAAGATAAGCCTGAGGGGTCATGAGATGATTAACAAGTTAGGAAAGTAGAAAAAAAAAACATTCTGCACAAATTTAAATTAAATTCAAGTTTTGTCTTTCATTTTATGTGAAATACAGTTTTACCTCTTCAGGTCTGAATATAAAATTGAAGAACTGATATATATATATAATATAAATATATATAAATATATATATATATTATATATATATAAAACTGAAGAATATAAAATGAAAATTCTGAATTTGCATTCAGTAGTAATCACACGGTCTCTGCCATAAAAATTACGCCATTCTCCTTTTCACACCCAACCTGCAATCTAAACTCTGACCTCTGCACGACACTGCGTTATTGGATAATGACGCTAGCGACGTGTATGACAATAGTGTTGCTGCCACGCTGTGACAAATGGAGAGGATCGTGACAAAGATGTTAAGGAGGCGAGGCTCATTTAGAGCACAGTACATGTTGGAAGATGCCCAGCATGCAACGCAGCCTTAAGAAGAGCCTGACCTCCCAAGGACACACATAGGCCAGAATCCTTAACTTACACCAGGCAGGCAGGCAGGCTGACTTGCAGGGACACCAGATATTAAAGGGAGGGGGGGGGGGGCAGCAGCGACACAGAGTCACCCCCTGGCTAGAACGCCTAATATCCTGCGGTGCAAGCTTTTATCTGGCAGACCTTAGTGGCCCACCTGAGTGCAGAGCCAGCTGGGGAGCAGAGTGTTAAGCTGTTGGCTGTCGCTGTGTCATGTCTGTGTGTTAACAGGAGGCCCAGGCTCTACTGCTGCTGCTGCTGCTGCTGCTGCTGCTGCTGCTGCTGTATCTGAGGGCTTCTGTGAGATGCGTGTTGCAGTTTGATGAGTGTTTCTTGCTGCAGTGCGAGAAAGAGAGAGAGAGAGAGAGAGAGAGAAAGAAAGTGTGAGAGAGAGAGAGGTAGAGAATCCCTCCCCATCAGAGCTTCACATTTCCTGCTGTTGCCAGCATGGTTGCATATGCACATATTTACATGCAGGCATGTGCACACAAACACACACACACACACACGCACGCACACACACTCTTAAATGTAGACACGCATGCAATAGCACACTTGCACATGAATACACAAACAGTGCACGCACACAGTGAGAAAGGAAGTGCTTCAGTGACCCAGCACGGCGAGATAAGGCTGCTCTGCAATTCAGAAATATGCAACCTGCATGTTAACAACCCCTGGAGCGCAGCCTCCCCGGGGCGCTCTGCCTTCTCTCTCAGCCTCCCCACCTCCCTGCTCTCCGTGTACCCATCCTCTCCCTGGTTCCGTAGACCTCCTCTCTCTACCCATCCCTCTATCCCACACCTCCAACTCGCCTCACCTGACTGCAAACAGACAGAGAGAGAGAGAGAGAGAGAGGAGGGGAAAATGGAGGATGGATGAGGCAGAGGGGAAAGAGAAATGGAAGGAGACAGAGGGAGATGTGTGTGACTGCAGAGGGGAGCCGAGTGTGTTTCTACTGTGTTTCTCTCTGTTGGTCTGGAAGCATGTTCAGAGTCCCAGTGAGCTGCTGCAGATCAGGGGCAAGAGGACTTGGAGGGGTGGGGGGTGGGGGGCAAACACAACATATGGAGGACTAATGAGGTTCTATTTGGAGGGCTTCTTGAAGAAAGGTTAGGTGAGGCCAAATATGAGGGGATGCAGGTGGGTGGGGTTAAGGGAAAACAGAGGGATCAAAGTGGCCAGAAAGAGGTAGATGTTAGCCAGAGACGGTGTTGTTGAGGGAGAATGTGAAAGAGAAGAAGAAGAAGGAGGGAGGGGGAGGCACAAAAGAAGTATAAACAGACAGAAGGAGAAAAAGAGTGAAAGAAAGCTGAGATCCATTCTCAGTAGTGGTGGGAGATTGGCAGGTTTCCGCACTGGAGATGCTATTGAGAGTGACACGTCCACACGACACAGCCGTAACACATTGGCTTTGATACTAATATCAGTCTTTTTAGTGGGAGGTTGATGAAATTTGCATTTAGATTGAAATGACTTGGGGACGGCCAGGAGACCACAGAGGGCCACAGAAAGGAAGAGAGAGGTAAAGGGAGAGGGGCGGGGGTGTGTCTTTGCTTCACTCACAGTTACGGGATGCTCCAGCTTTGCCTGCCCTCCCCTAAACAAAAAGCACACACAGATGCACACTTGCCAACAGATCTCCTCCTCACACCCTCTCTACATGCCAACTCACCCTTGCTGAGCAATATAAACTTAACTATTCTCTGCAGATTTGAAGTTGTCCTATTCTGAGCAGTGTTTAAAGAGTCCCCACCTGACTGGGTCAAGGATGCAGGGGAGCTCTGCACAGCATCCACATCTCCCCTCCCTCTGTTCTCCAACCACACATGCCTGACATTTGCATAGTCCAGAGACAGGGAAGCCATGAGGAGGAGGTGGGTATTGCGCTCAATTTGTGTCTTAATCACATTAAAACGGCCCTGTGCAATTTTCTAAACGATTTAACGAGGGCTGTGTCGACTGAGACGGATCACGCACTGTGTCCTAATATTGAGCCCCGCTCGCCTAATGGAAGAGAGAGCAAAACACTTTATTTCTCCCCGTGCAATATTGGCACTGTATTGTTTAGCTAATGTTATCAGAGCATTCAATAATTTTTCTTCTTGGGGGCAGTGAAAATATTTTGTTTATCTGTCACAATCATTGAATTTCAGATCAGTTTCTTTACTGGAATGACTTAATCAAATAAAATACTGTCAAGTCAGTATGGAAAGTTTACATATTCAGAGCCACCAAACAAAAATCATGATTAACTATCTGGTTTGAAAATATAAATCATAAGTTATGACATTATCATCAGTATCTACAGTGACATACAGCCCAGTAAACCTATTCTATCAATCAGATCAGCTTCTCACTATGACAGAAAGGATCCCAAATGAACAAAGTTATAACAGTTTTGGTCATTTCACATGAAAGATTTCTGTGTTTGTGTTTTTGTGTGATTATGTCTCGCTGGTTTTAAGTGGGCGGGGCTCAGTTGGGAAAACATGATGTCACATACTTCCATGCACCAATTAGGATTTATTCTGAGTGTGATGACAGGAGTTTTTGAGTGTTAAACTCCTCATAAATAATAGATTTTTGTTTATTTAGTCATGACTATTTAACCCTTACATACTGTTCGGGTCAAATTTGACCCATTTTGACATTTGAAAGCAGTAAAAACACCCTTAATGACATTATTTAAGTCTGAAATGTTATGACTTTTCCTAATGTGGCCCAGAATATATAGAAATGGAAATTTTTCAATAAAATTCATAGAAATAATTATGACTGTTATGTTCTCCTGTTTTAGATAACATGAGATCATAATATAGTGAGATTGAAGTGATCATCAGTCAGAGACTGTTAAGCTACACTAACAGTGCAGTGGCAGCATCAGGTTGACAACAGGCTTTTCCAGAGGACAAGAGCACCACCTTGTGTTAATATATTATAAAAGGCACTAACAGACATCACACATATCCACTACATATCCATACACATATCCACCTAATACAGATGGTGAGGACAACCGACTAGACAACTCCTTACTGTTACAATTACGTGGAAATGAATTGTCTGTCAGTATCTCGTTATGTTTCCATAAACCTCAAATCACAAAAGCTGCATCTGAACAAAATGTCCTCCTAGGAAAGTAATTTAATTTATTGTTGAATTGATTTAAGTATTCTTTACAGCAAGTATGAAAATCTACCCTTGGGGTTAGAGCATTTTACAAAAGTTTCACCAGTAATAAAAGCAGATGTCTTTCTTTCTTTTTTTTCTTTTTAAGTGAGGCAAAATGTTAAGATTCAGTTCTACATTAATAACCTAAAATGTATATTCTGCATTGTAATTCAGAAGGTCGACATGAAGCAGAGAACAAAGTGACTATGCGACAATTCTAAGTGTATCCATAGGATGTGGTCAATAATTGTAAGGTGAGTCTACACTATTAATAAAGAATAAACCAGACAACACAGAATATGCATGCAGAACATGTGCTCAAATTACAAAAACCACAAGTGTTGTTCACTGTGGACCAATGGAAGGATCAATACAGCATGTTTATTAAGTGGTATCCCACTAAAATAATGGTGCTGGTGGATTTTCTCCAACCACTGGCCATTACTGTATGTTAATGTGTGCAGAGGAGACAGTGATATGCATTACGTAGGAGATGGAATTGCATTAAGTGTTAATAGCAATTTACAATTGCCACATCCCCTCGGAGGATTTATAATCTTCCGTGTAAAACAATTTAATCTTCTCTGTCAATATAATCCTGCTGATATTATTAAAACACCCATGATGACATGTTGATATTACTATTTTGCCTCAGAGCTAGTTATTTTAATTTACCTGGTGGGAGGGAGTGGGCCTCTGTGTGCATCCGTGTGTGTGTGTGTGTGTGTGTGTGTGTGTAGAGAGAGAGAGAGAGAGAGGAAGAGAGAGGAAAATAAGTGCTCGGAGAGATGATGGGGGAATGCAAAAGACATTTTAGTGATGAACAGGCCCCAGGGGGGAAATAGCTCTGAACTACCTGAGTACTTACAGTACAAGTTAGGGAATCAAACAGATATCACACACGAACAGGCACAGGCACACACACAAACACACACACACACAAACACACACAGTTTGCACAGCTATCCTTGTTAGGACATTGCATTGCAGTGCATTGATTTCCATTCATTGTGGACAGCCTAATCCAAACCCTAACCCTAACCTAAACCATAACCAATTCATTCCGAACTCTAACCTTAACCTGATCTCAATTCACACCTTACCCCTAACCAGGACCTCAGAAATGACATTTTGGCTCATTAAGACCAGGCTTTGGTCACTATGAGGACTACCAGTCCCAAGGCCGGTGTTCATACTGGAAAAAGTCCCAATGGGGTAACAAAACACACACACACACACACACACACACACACACACACACACACACACACACACACACAAGCACACACACACAAGCACACACACACACACTCAAGATATGCATTAACATTGCAGCTTCCAAACTATCAACTTTAATAAACCTGCTGATGCTGGTGTTGGTACTAGTGAGGAGAGAGAAAGGAAAGATACTTTGCTCACTCACAATGTGAACAGAGAAAGCAACTCTATCCTTGAACAATTCTCCATATTTAAACAGTGAGTGATACCCTGCTCTTGTTTAAAAAGAGATTGAGCAAGATGTATTATAACCAGAGTAGGACACCACTCTGCGGACTGCCTCAGTCTTGTAATTCATTAAAGGCAATGATGGTTTTTTTTTTTTTTTTTAAAGTGTGAGAGAGAGGGAAAGTAGGACATGATTTAACGTCTTATGGGAGTTTTTAAGCCACTCTTAAAGGCTTAGCCCTCCCCCATCACACCTAAATAATGGGCTGCCATTTGTCCAAAGTCATAGGCTAATGGTCAAATCACCATATGAATGGAGCCTCTGTGGTCTGCGCCTTAGCTGTGTAACATTTTTATCATCACTCCAGTGTGAGGATCACTGCATGAGTTAATAGGGATGGAGGCGGTTCTACATTGAAGTGCCACCAGTGGCCAGCAGGTGTCAGTGTAGCCCTCAACCCTGGCTGCAGCTGCCTGTGATGGGGATTGAACCTTGAGTGGAGTACAGAGGGGAGCGGCCTGCAGTGGACTGGCCAGCCAGAGCCGCACTGCATCAAACACAAGGTGGGCAAATTGCTATTAATAAGCAAGAGCAGCCTCAGCTGGGCAGTGTGACATGGCCTAGTCCAGGATTTATGGACCCTCTGGCCTGCGAGCATCTTATAACTCATTCAGCATAACTCATTTTTAACCATCAGCAAGTGTCGGATACTTAGGACATAAATTTGTCCCACATGCTGTGGCAAGTGAGCAAGACTGTCTCTCTGTGTGTGTGTGTGTATGTGTGTGTGTGAGGGAGACAAAGAAAGCCCTATTTGGACTTAAAAGTCATAAAACACCTTCCAAGCCACTCTTAAGCCACGTGAAACCCGTCCAGATATACAGCATACACAAGGTCAAGCAGCAAGGTGAGAAAGATGGTGACACTTTGGGTTCATCCACCTGATTTGAGTTCCCATCTCCTCTGGCAAGTTATATTATACTGCACATGTAAGCTCCTCCTCTCTGGACTTTGTCCTTTGTTGTCAGTGGCTACACACAGAGTTTTTTTTCTTAACCTGATCATCAGGCAATTAATCTGGTTAATGATTAGACATGATGCTCGTAAAAATCACATATCACACAGCTTACATGAGAACATGAGACCTGAAATGATCACTTGCTTTCTTCACAATTAAAGCTACTATCTTGTTCTAGTGTTGTTTTTGTTTTCTCCACAAACAGTAGAATATTAGGCCTGCAACTGTCATTTATTTTCATTGTTTTCTCGATTCGTTGTGTGACACAAGTTCACAGAGCTTGAGGTAACGTCTTCAAATCGCTCGTTTTGTCTGACAAAACTCAAAGATATTCAATTTACTATTTATGTCATTTTTGCTTGAAAAAACATTTAGATGATTAATCAATTATCAACATTCTTGTTGATTGATATTTCTGTCTATCTTCTAATCGATTAACTATTCGTTTTGGCTTTAGAGGGTCTATTGTCATCAAAAATCAAGCACATGTTTTTAGAAGCACACCAGCTGGCTACTGCACATTATCCTAACCATGATCAGAACATCTGCAGGAAAATAATAATATTTTTACAATTACTTTAATCATTTCAACAGAAATGCGCAATGCAGGATATTAAACGCTTATGGAAATATCTTATAAATACATCATGACCAGAATATGCAACAGCTGTGCATGTAAACCAGTGACAACAAAATGCCGCTGTCAAACACTGATTCACACATCCATGCATTCACCATGGCAACAAGTTTCTTCCCATCCTGTGAACAAACAGATGTGTGTGTATTGTTTCGGCTCATGCACCAGTCTGTGTATTGTCTGTGTGTACCGTACAGTGTGTGGAAGTATGTGAGGTTGTGCTTTCTGTCATTCTGGACTATGTTAACACATCCTCCATGAAAGCTTACTGCGCATGGAGCAAGAAGAGCAGAATGAGAGAAGCCCTCTGCGCAGGAACTGAGATAAGCACCTCTTTTGAATACCAGTGTGTGAAAAGCACAGTTTTCCACCATAAAATAAGAAGTCATTCGGGAGCAATGGGAACAATGGCCAGACGGAGTGAAAAAAAAAAAAAACTGACAGAGGGAACACAAAGAGATTGGACATCATTTGTGTAAAAGGTTGACATCGAGAGAAACAGAGAAGACACACTGAGTGCAAATATTGTCTGGAGGTAGAAAGACAGAGGGAGGCAGGGAAGGAGAGAGCAATTAGTGAGAGATAAAAAGCATGGCAGGGAGGGTAAGACAACCTCCTATTACTCCAATTAATCCAATAAAAAAAAAAAAAAAAAAAAAAAAGAAGAACTTAGCACACCAGAAAGGCAGATCCATTTCCCTGACAACAGCAAGTGTTTTAGGGTCATGAGTGGGCAGTCAGAGCAGGGCTCCTGCCAGGCTGAGCAGAAAACAGCATGCTGGCATTTCAGCCGGGCGGAGGGGAGCTCACGCCCTGTCAGTGGGCACATTAACACTAATTCAACATGACTTGTTGATATATTTCCGTGGCGGTAATGATGTTAATGGCAGTATTTTAATGCCTGTGTGCATGGAAATCACAGAGAATATTAATGCCACAGGCCACTGATCGTGCCGAGGGTGGAGCACATTAATATGTATTGAGTAGGCCCGTGCGTATATGTGTATGGGGTGAGTGTGAAGTGAGTAATACCACTCCAGTTTAATGTTTACTTGTCTGGCGGTACATTAAACAAGGCTTTTCAATGAAACAGTCATCACTTATCTAGGTGTTGGTGTGTAAAGTGGACTTAAAGCGTACGTTAGTGACTACTGATGAAGTGTAGGTTACAACCTGTTGATAACAGCCTCAGTCTGGGCTCTGTAGAGGTGAACGTGTGGTGCCAGTAGTGAAAACAAACTCTATTTTGAGGAATTTTGATCTTAGACAGATGTATGGAGTGTTTGCTATGACAACCTGCCCCCACAAAATCCTTTACTGACCCAATTAATGTGTTTCTTTGGCCAGGAGTGGGTGGCGTAAATGTCCACTATGGACGTATGATCTGTACCACTAATTAACTCCAAAGCTCTGACATGTCTCTGATTAGCGTCATGGTCCTGCACATTTGAAAGCACCTGTCAAAATGGGATCTAACCAAGGATCATGATAAATATTACCTGCTCTAAACTCACTAATCTACAAACTTGCTGGTGAACATTTTCATTCATGTTTGGTTTTCTCTGCCTTATACTGTAGATATGAACAGAAAAGCAACTCACTTCAGTTTCCAAGCTGCAACTTCATTAGTCTTATCTGCTGCAATTGTTTCAAGATGTGTGCGATTATATGTTTGTGTCCAAACACTCTTAATCAAAATACAATTTTCTCCACTAAACAAGTGGTGAGTAATCCCGCAAATAATCAGCTTCATTTGTGATCAGATTACTTTGGTATTTTTTCCGGTGGCTGTAATGGATTAGACCTGCATGCAATAGCAAAGTAGAACTGATTGCCGACCTTCCGTCTGATCTGCTTCATCCAGCCCGTTTGACGGCTGTATTGTTTGAAAAATAGCAAGAAGGGAGGCTGCTGTGAAATCCCACCCTGCAGGAGCTCTTTAAGCTGTTCAAAGCATTCATGGCTGCACCGGTCTCAGTGATGGGAGTGTGGCTCTCACTTTTCTCCCCAACGTCAACAATGAGCTATTTTGTGTTGTTGACATTTGGGGCCTCGTTGTTGTTTTGGCACCCTATTATCGAGTGTCCCCCCCTTCAGTAAGCACTCTCACTGCTGTCAGATATCATGCTAGACACCGGGGTGTTCTGCACAAACTGTGCCATACAGCACCAAACACGATATTACACACACCTGCAATTTTATAAATGTAGATACAATATATTATATTATTTTATATTAAAACAGTAGTTGCCAACCTTTTTTGGTTTGTGACCCTTTATAGCCAAGCATTGCCTACTCATGATCCCAGATCACAGGCTTAATATGTCTTTGAGTAGTGAGTAGTTCAGAAGAGTGATATCCCCTTCTCAGATTCATTTGAATAGCTTTTAGAGTTGTGAAGAGGTGACTAATTAAAACTATTCAGTATTTAACAAGAAGGAGCTTTCTTCTTTTTTCGTATCTTGCTAAACATCTTGTGACCCATCAGATTTATCTTGTGACCCTGTGGAGGGAACCAACCCTCAGGTTGGGAACCGCTGTCTTATAGGGAAATTAGAAAACTGAGATCTGAGAACATGGAACATCACCAAAAGAAGTCAAACTGAGCCAGAAAGGAGCAGTCGGAAAATCAGAAAGTTTTAAAGCCCCTGGTTAACTAAATGTATTTGGAAGAGAAAACCAAAGCAAACAAAAGAATCATTATCCTGTCTGTTGTAAAGATCCATTACAGTTTACAGACTAACTTCCTTGTTCAATTTTAATCTATCACACTTACCATAGTTGGTAGGTTATACAGTCTTTCTGTTATTGCCAGTTGTACATTTACTCAAGTACTGTACATAGGTACAGTTATGAGTAATTGCACTATACTTGAGTATTTTCAACACTTTTTACTTTTAGGGAAACACTGTACTGTTTTCTCCATTACATTCCTTTAACACTTATACTTACTTGTGTATTGATTTTACATACAAAACATGATCTACTTATAAGATATGATGTATTATTATAGATTAAAGGCCCTGCACCCATTCAGTTTGGAGTTGTGCAATGCAATGATTCACATCAGGTAACAAATGACTGCTGAAAGCAGTAACTTGTCCCAAAACAGAACTACTAAGGTACTGAATTTTTAAAAATGTTTTATCTTGTTGTACAAGTTGTTAACTTCTTAAAATCTTTTAGGACCTTGGTGGCTCCATAATTTAACACTCTGAAGGGGGATATTCTGCATAATGACTACTTTTACTTTTAATACTGTAGGTACCTTTTGTTGGCCATACCTATGTACTTTTACTAAATTACTTTTACATGTTTCGTTGCCTTGTTCCCATACCTCAGCAATTACTCTGTTGCATACAATGTCATTATAATGGATATTAAGAATGGAACTAAGCAAAATAAGACACAAGTTGAAATAAACTGGAATTTTTCTTTAAAACTCTGGTATGCTGTCATATGGGATTTTACTGCCTTAGTCTTTATCCAGTGGCACTTAATTATGCAACACTATATACTCTTCCAGCAGTACAATACACTCATTTTAAGCTCCTAATCAGAAATCATTGTGCCAATCCAGTGTGTAGAGCCAGAGGGAGATTACAGGACCTGGAAACTGGGCTCTGAAACAGCCCTGAGGACACAGCAGAGAGCCAGAGCGTGTTAAGGTTTGTGCGTTAGCTGAAGAAGAAGAGGGGATGCTCAGGCCTTGAGAGGGCTTAGAGACAAGCGTGTGGATAAAAGCCAGGCAAAAGAGACACGCTTGCAGGTGGGACATGTAAAATAGACTGGACTCCGCAACCAAGGATGCAGCCTAATAACATCAGAAACGTCTTTAGCCACAAGCCCTTTTCATTCCAGGTGTGTGTCAGCTTCCACGACAGAGCCGCAGCTTGACGCACACAATTGCTTTTTGCCAAGTGAAGCAGCAAAATCCCCAGGCCCTGCTGACACGTAATGACAAATGTGTGAACACTGGCTGGGAAACCGGCTGTGATTTCTAAAACATTGTCTGAAATAATGGTGGGAGAGGGAGCCGAGAACGCTAGAGAGTGCAAATTACAGCAAAGGCAATGGGCTGGAAAAAAGAACAGCCTTGTTGATGACAACACTGTGGGCTTTTGTGACAGAGGCCCTCACTTTAGTATCCATCTCTCAACTTATTCCATAAAACACATCGTCAGCTCTAAGGGGAAATGGGCCGCTGAATGGCAATACACCATAACAATTCTTGACCGAGATCTGAGGAGATACATCTTGTAAGTGTGCCTTGTAAATGTGTAAAAAGAGTCTGGGAGGTGGTGTGGGATGGGGTGGGATGGGGTGACTCTATTGTTCCCTCCCAACAGTCTGATGTGGCACTTGACTACAACTGATGTAAATATTATCTCAAGGTTAACTGCAAGCTGTTTGCTTTAAGTGTGGAGTGTAAGTACTCTGCCCAGCGAAGCCTCTCTAAACTTCCTGCTTTTGCGCCATATGTTTTCTGCTCACAATAAATAAGAAATGAATTCCTGATGAGTTTAAGTTGCTCTCCGGCATTTCTCACAAAACTAATGGGCCAAGAGTGAATTATTGATGAGTGTTGATCAAGGAGAGAGCAGAAAATAGGTTACCTATAAGCTCACACTCAAACAGTGACATGCCTGAATATTTCATCAAAAGGGGTAAATAGGCATGTGATATGATGATAATATTCCAATGCTTTCCTTTTAATCGCTAATTTGAGAAATAAAATGAACTCCGGGTTTGCTATTGACTTGAGTTCTCTTCAATTCACGAGACCTCATTCAACTGCAAAAGGCTCGCTCAGCAGCGCTCTTATCTCTTTTTCCTTTAAGTCATGCATCCCTCGCTCTCATTTCCTCCCTGTTTGCTGTGGGCAGCAGCAGCGCAAGAGTGATGTGAGTGACCTTGGCCTGGTTCTGCGGGCTCCAGAGGACAGCCGTGTCTCACAGCGATCCGTTCCTTCCCACCAATCCCGATTAGCAGCCGGGCAGCAGGCGACGGATGGGAACTAAGTGTCGCAGTGCAGAGGGCCGTCGAGGAGCTGGAGTCGGATCTGTGGCCCAGAAGAGGTGTGAGGAGGGGAGGGAGGAGTGGAGGGGTTGGGGGGGGGGGGGGCGGGGTTGGGACAGGGGAACAACAGCCTGTGGGGTGGAGTGTGTGCATGTGAGGAGGATTCTGTAGGGCGAGGATAATGGAGGGATAGTTCAGCAGTAGGTCAAGGAGGACAAAGAGTCAGAACTGATCTCAGTGGGGAAGAAGATGAGAAGGCATAAAGGCCTAGGAGGAGGCCACAATCTGTGCTGTGCTGTTCAATGTTTTTCTGCCCTTCAGTTCCATCACTGCACGCTGGGACGACACACAAATAGACCCAGATGAGGAAGCACCATCTTCCTAACTAATCATACTGTTTTATTTGGTTTTTTTTTTAAACATTTTTGGTTCATTCTGTTTCTCTCCACATGCTAAAGGGTGAAGTGTAGTTGAGACGAAGTAGTTCATACAAAGCTTCAAGGTCGACATTTTTATATCTGTTCTGAACGGTGACACTCGAAAGTGAAGCAAGAAGCCTGCTGTCATACACGGAGATGAGACATGAAATAGGTTCAAATGTCCAGTCTCTCATCAAGGGCATTCGTGGTGTTGCACTCGGTTGCACAAACGAAAAAGTGGCACAAATGATTGTGGGAGGAATAAAAAAAAAAAAAGAGTTTAAAAATTCAAATCCTGGTGTCTTTCTCACTTGCTCATGCCTAGTCAGTTGCTGTGTGAAGTGGACGTGTTTGACAGATTGTCGGTTTCAGAGAGCTACAAAAATTGTCAGATGCAGACCCTCCCAATTTTCAACGGAAATCTTCACTGTTAAACAATCCCAACACTTCGGCTGGAGCATTCTGATGCCTTAAGCCTCTTTGTTTAGGAAGAAACTGACAAGCTAGACATTCTTTTTCATGCAATTTGTAGATAGCATTCACATTTTGAATTGTTACAGACAGAATTATAGTTATCAAGTTGTGAAAAACAAAAAAGACATTTGTGTATTTTGTAAGTTATGAACAAGTGGGTGGGATCTCAGATTTTTTTGGATAGCGGTCATGTGATGGCATGACATTTAATCATGTCACTAAATTAAATACTGACAAATGTAAAAGAAATTACAAAATACTGCTTATGATATTAATAATGACCTAAGGCATTGCTGTTATGAGCAGTTTAAGACATGGATATATGTATGTGTGCATGTAGAAAAATCTCTTCCTGATAGGCCAGTTTGAACTGGGAAGAGGAGTTTCCATACTACATATATGGGTACAGTATAGAACAACGACTGGTTTCAAGAGCAGTAAAAACACAATGTTGTTTGTTTTTAAAATCACACTGAGAGTTCGTTTTCCCTCTCAATTTTTCTTTGGAGATTGAAAATTAATGGCTGCCTGTTTTCCTCAAGCCTTGAGGCCAACTTTATTTTTTGTCCTCCTCACCCTTCTCTACGCAACCTTTCACTGCAACACACACAAACACAGTGCGTACTTAATCTACACATTCACAGAGAGAGAGCAGATGGGCTCACATTATGACAGCCACCTTTCCTGTGTCCTTGGCTCCTTCCTCATATCCACCCCCACCCCCCTCTCCTTTCCTGTAATTCTGCCCTCTGCTGTAACTCTTTCCTCTTGATTCAAATCAATTTCAAGGCGCTTCACTTGCAAGACACACGACAAGGTTTGCCCTGCAGAAGCAGTGGAAGTTTTCTATCTCTCTCCCTGCTTTCCTCCAGCCCCCGTCCATTTCGTTCTCCCTCCTTCCAACTTTCCTTCCCATTATATGCTTCTCTTACATGAGGCCCAGGCAATCGACCCCAGTGATAATCCAGTCTTTCATATTGGCAGATTAATATTGACTCAGAGCCCTGGCGCTGATGCTCGGCCCATCCTCCAGGTGCTGGAGCATGCAGAGTATGAGGGATGGAGCTTAATATACATTCTGCTAGTGCCTCTTACCCCAGAAGAGCTGCATGAGAAACACTGTTAAAAGAGAGGAAGTGATTGTGGTTTGCCAGCTTTTCAGCTACACTGCAGGCATGCAGCCACACATGCCTTAAAACAAGACATACTCCTTGAGAGACACGTATCCTGATATGTATGCATGTGCACATAGCTGGACATACTTGTTCTAAACCCCGAGGCAGTATTGAGGCCAGAGAAAAAAAAATACCATGAATGACTAATAAAGGATATGCCACAAGGTTTATTTAAATGTTCTTTATCCATTTGTGCAGTAGACCAAAATATGTGCAGTCTGCTTCCACTTTCAAGTGGAGTAACCATGATGAACACACACTGAGACAGTCAGTTTCATGGTGATTAATGAAGATTTGATGAGGGCAAATCAATGACGTTCATTAAATAGAAATCAGTGAGAGACATGAAATCGAATGCTCCCCAACACAAGATAAAAATAACAAGTGAATATGAAATAAATGAAGAGTAAATGGAGTCCACGGCAGGGTGACATTTGAATCCATAGCCATAGATTTATTGAGTAACCCGCTAATGTAAATGTTCAGATAAGCATAAGGAACGATGGTGTGTGAAGATTAACTGTTGGTGAATCTTTTAAAAGGGTGAGCTCATGACAATGTTTTTTTTATTTTTTATTCTCCAACATGACGCATGAGTAGACAGAACGGCCTATTTCTTTTTCCAACAGACAAGAGACTGATAGATTAAGAAAAGGTTGACAGGTCTCTAAGCTTTCAGCTGCAGCACATGCATAGTTTAATGACAAAAGTGGTCACAAAAGATTCAAAATTCAGAGTTATTTTGTGGAACAATAGGTCATTGATTTCCCATATAAACAAAAGCTGGTTTCTAAGCTGGTGACCATCCATTTTTTCACCTGTCTGAACTATTGCTGGAAGACTGTATCAGTTGTAGCTAGCTAGCTAGCTAGCTATGTAAGATTAATTCCATGAGTTGGTTGAAAACTGTTACCTCCAGCTGACTTTTTAAGGTTTCTGGCTAACTTGTTTGAAAATGAGAATCTAGCAAAACCTTCTTTGATATGCTTTTGATGTCTATAACAAAGTAACATCATAACTTCTGATAAAGGTACCGGTACGTGATACAAAGACTGAAGCTAAAAGTTTAAGTCAACATCTTTACAAGTAGATGATCCATGTTAACGACTTGAAAAGGAAAGACATTGTTCATGTAGG
Organism: Thunnus albacares; assembly: GCF_914725855.1. Classification (NCBI taxonomy): domain Eukaryota; kingdom Metazoa; phylum Chordata; class Actinopteri; order Scombriformes; family Scombridae; genus Thunnus; species Thunnus albacares. The sequence continues at coordinate 9,332,053 of NC_058121.1, read as the reverse complement.
CTGGTTAGCCTGAGTATTATTACAGTATTAAAAGTAAAAAAAAGAAAAAAAAAGAATCTCATTTCTGTCTAAAATAACATTGTTTGCATGCTTACTATAACTTACAACAGACCTGAACAAGCAACACAAATGTTGAATTTATGCTTTATATTTTAGTATTTTCAAACAATATGTTTTACTTTTACAAGAGAAAAGGATTGTAGATGAGGACTTTTTTTCTCCAATCCAATAAAGAACAAAACAAAAACACTACCTGTAGTCCTGAAATTTCTTACCTAATCTGTCCACAAATAATATACTAGTTAATGAAACGCTCCCCCTTGGCCTTGGAAGTAGAGCAGACACACAAAGTCTAATCCATTCCTTGAACTTTTGTTCTTGTGTTGGTTTTAGATGTTACTCCTACCTTCCAAACTGTTTGAATACTAAATATGGCTCTTACTAGAACCCCATGTACACTGCTTCGACTAGTTGAAAAGCGTGACAAACCTGCTATGTCTAGTCATAGTTTCTAAGCTATGATTGGATGATCACTGGGCATGGGAAGGGTTTAGCAAACACTGAGCTGGACTTCTTAAGCCTCAGCCATAACTAATATCTCAATTATTAACAAAACCAGATGCTTTACAGACCTCATAAAACTATTTTCAAAAGGGTGAGGCAAACGTTTCAGGTGCAGTCTAGCAGCGGCTCGATGTGTTCCGTGTATCGCAGGTATTAAATGTCTTGTATTTTGCCCTGAAGAAAAGAATGAGCTAGTATTCAAAATGTCACAGCACCCATCTAATTAGTAAGCAATGTGTGGCACTCACACCCTTTGCCCTCTATCTGACCCTCCATCAACAACCCGATAAGCAAACACATGTAAGCAAAAGCAGAATGTTGAGTGTTTTACAACCTGGCAATCACATTTCAACCCTTGTCCTTGGAATTGATCACATACGACCTGTAGTGCGGAACGATATAAATCTGACAGCGATGTGACCATAAAACACAACCAGAGTTCAGTGTTAACAACCTCATGGTCATTACACCTCTGCCACTCAGAAATAATAACAATAACAATGCGACAAAGCCAATGAGGAGACTCCGGCAGTGATGTGTGACCAATGTTTGTACTCTGTTATTTTACCAGTGAACATACAGTCGAAGTTCAAGTTTGAGCTGTTAGGGGTGTATCCAGTGAGTGGGCACTGCTTGGGGATTTTTACAATGGATAATGCACTAAAACGGTAACAGTCATGTTGACATTATGATTGTACATGGCTGCATGGGGACATTTTGTGTCCAAGACTTCAATTTATTATTTGAAATAGTGACACAGATCTGCAGGGATGATTCATAGCTGAAAGAAAAATAGTTTTCTGCTTTGACAGGAGAGATGCGATCGGGAAGGGGGGACAACGAAAACAAAATGTTTGGCCGTGTTTGAGAAATGGCTGACAACAGAGGACCAGTCAAGTTGACAAAGTGTTCTCATCCTTGCTGACTTCTTGCTTCCACGCTGATGCACAGTTTGACTTCTAGCTCAAGTTTAAGCACTGCAGTGCGTCATGAAATTATAAGCTCGGGTCTGTACGCTTCCATCTGTGTTTGGAGTAGCTTTTAAGCATCAAGCATTTAGGTTTATGCCATTTATCATTTTAACTGAGCAATGAACCATTAGAGTTGGTTTTAGTGCAGCTTAAGAACAGCTGAGGTGGAATTAGGTGTCACATAAAGTGAATAAAGCCCCTTGAGCAGCAGCTAAATAACACAGTTGCTACACAACGCTTGCGCAATAATGTGGTCCTTGTGTTGTTTGTCAACATGAACAGCTATTTTACGTCTTTGATTTTGACTCAGGCAATAAAACCTGAGGACTTAAAGTATCTAATTTAATGGAGGCATTTAAACAGAAACGAACTAATTCCAAAAATAAAGCAAACTTCAGCCAAATTAAAAGGCTTCTTTTACTATCTCCTATTAAATCCTTCCTGTCAGATGCAACTTTACACACCAGAAATCAAAAAGCTTTTGTCTCTGTACCACAGACTACAACTCCTGCTTTCTTTTCTGACCACAGACTAAACCTGGAGGCTGTTTTTTTGTGTAACATGGAAATCTGAACTTTGCATGACACTGCACCACTCAGGGATCGTTTTTGTTCAACATTCAGGCTTAACAGAGAGCATACTTAGTGTAATGATCCACTGGCTGTGTGTGTCTAATGAAGAAATAGATTATATGTGGCTGCCACTTCATTGGCTTGTTAATGAGCATATTTGTTTGCATGTACTATGTGTGAACCTACGTGTGTGTGTGTGCGTGTTGAATATATAGCAGGGGAGCGTGCAGTATAGCCAGTCTGAAGAGGAGGGGTTAATGAGCCAATCACAGTCCATCAGGGAAGCTATCAAGTGCCTAGATGCGTCCACTGGTCATTCACTCTGTCTGGCTTTCACTTTTACTCTTTTCTCAAAAAACCTTTTACTTTCCAGTCATACCTCCCTTCTTTTCCTCTCTCAAACGGCCTCCCTCCTTCACTGCTTCTTTCACACTCCCCACAGATTAGCGTTAACGAGGATATTAGCCATGGCTGTAAATACATTCCCTTTCTCCGATCCATTTGGCAGCAAGGAAGTGAAGGGAGGATGGGTCTTACTTTTTGCTCTCTTTTCTAGCCCCATCGGATGCTGAGGTGCGCACTAGTCGAGAGTTTGTGTGAATCTGGTTGTGTATGAAGGGGTGGCGAGCTAGCAAAGACAAAGGCCAAAGAGACAGCGCCACTGGGAGGGGTCAGATCACGCTGGCACCAGTTCACATTAGAAGTCATGTAATTTCAACCGTCTGGAGGATGGAAAAAACCTTTTATCAAAGCAGGCGCTCAAGCACCAGGCCAAAATACTCAGGATTCTTGCCTGTGAGGAAACCCACTCCCTGGCTATTCGGCGTTCTTTCAGTGCATCCTAACTACTGCTGCAATATTTTGTGCCCTGAAACGTGAACCTCATCCCAATTTTGTTTATTTATAAGGTTTGCTTTCTCCAGCGGAGGAATCGACCATTCCGTCTATACAGAGCTATACATTTCCCCCCGTGATGGCTGGAGTGGTTTAACAAGTACCTCGGGTTCACCTTTGTACTTCCCCCAAAAAACACACACACACGCTCATGCTCTACACAAATGGGATGTGGAGTGTTCGTGCAGAGTAAACCCTGTGGGGAGGTCGCTTTGATAGAGGGGTTTATGTCCCTCCCAAAGGGCCTGGAGCAGTGCTCACAAAACAGCCACAAATCAATACTGCACACATCTGTCAGGGTGTGATTAAATTCTCCCATTCCCTTGATACCGCCCCCCATGCACAAAAACATATATGTTTTGCGCATGCACGTGCACACACACACACACACACACACACACAAAGACATGCACACAAACACACTTCTTCCACTTGGCAGGGGGCAGATGAGAAAAAAGAAATGTGAGAGGGAGTTCAAGGCCTGAGAAAAGGTTAGCATGAAGTGTTAAGTTTACCCCAAGGTATAAAGTCTGCTTGACTGACCTCAAAAGCACAAATTCACATCGAAACAGAAACTTATGGGTCAATTTCTCCTGTTAAGACTGTGGTGTAGGGCTTCAAGTGACACATTGACATTTGCCCTCAGGGTACCTGCAATTTGACCACAATTTTAAGACTACGGTGGCACAAAGAGACAAAGACTGACCTAAATAGATGAATGTGTGCACTGCTCTTTTTGGACACAATGGTCTGCCGCAGCTGAGGTACCTAAGGACATGAAGGAAAGAAATTCATCAAAAAGCAATCATCAGTACTAGGTGGTGACTGATCTAGCGTGGCATCCATTCATTATGTAAATCTTGCAACCTAGCTTTCTTTATCATCAAAGACCCTCATTCTGAAAAATTAGCCACTCTCTGTCTGTGGAAAAAACAACAGAACACTAAAACTGGACTGTTGCTATGGAAACTATGTGGGAGAAACCATTTTAGGGAGAGCAGGCAGCAGGGATGTGTGTATGTGTGTGTGTGTGTGTGTGTGTACCGTCAGGCGAGTGCATGAGGAGAGCAGTGTTAGCAATCAACAGGTGTACTGGCAACAGCAATATCTGGGCCCCGAATGGAATAGTAAATTAGATTTAGGATGCCAATACATCAGAGCCGTTACATTCAGAACAGGACCATGATTGAGTATTAAAGTGAAGGTGCTGTACTTATTGTCACTGCCGCAGATGGACCTCATTATTAGGAGATTAGTCCATGGCTGCACAAAAAATAATCCGATTCATTGATGTATATCAACACTGCAGAGCTGCAAGGGAGGCACCAGCTCACACTGTCATTTATAGCAAGTGTGGAATTCCTATTGAAGTGAAAAAAGCTAAAATAATACAGCAGGGTATGAATATTGCAGGATATGAAGAATAGCCCCCCCCCCCCTCTCCCCAACCCCCAGCATCACACTTACTTCCTTTATCCAACTGCAGCTAACATGGACTTGATAAAAGATTCAAAGGAGAGAGAGAGACTACCTTCAAGGGCACATCAAACCCTGAACGATCATTTACATTCATGAATCAATAATCCTTGTCGGATGAAAGGGGGAGATAAAGGGTTGTCTCATCTTTGGGGTCATTTCTGTGTTGAGGGACCTAATTTTCATTACTCAGGATGAAATGCACCAAAGCACAGGAAACCTCCATTCGCCCAAACATCGGTCATCTCTGATGGCGCCCCACCTTTTCATTTTGGAATTTATGAGGGCTTTTTATTCCCCCCCTTTAGCTATAACTTTGCAAGATTTGACAGCAAACAATGTTCTTCATGCCGGCATCCGGGATGGCTGTGTCTGGAATATAAAATGTGATCTGTTGCTCTGGCCCGTGTTCACTATCTGACAGGAAAGCGTTAAACACGTCAACATCGTACAGGTCTTTCTCCGTACTTTTGTTTAATGTAGGATGGGATTAGCGCCAGTTTCATCCAGGATTTGTTCTCAGGTCATGAAGGATTATCATCACAAAGAGTTCCTCCTAAGTATTGAGCTGCGTTTTTTGACTGACAAGAACACACATGATACATGCATGGATGCACACAAATACCAGATATCAGAAATACATTCAAATAAACTACCTTCAATTACATATTTATCAAATGAAAAAAAGTGTGTTGACAAGGAGTAAAACCAAGCATTATGAAGTGAGCCCAGGCTTTTGAAAGTAAAAGTTTCATTAATTTTCTGCATAGACAGTGTTAGGTAACTCAGCATAGACAGTGTTAGGTAACTGGCAGGTTTTAGGTTTTGAATTGCTCGTTACATATCTGATTTGCTCAGTGATTCAAATAGTTCTGACCCTGTGCCTACTGCTGTTTCTAACGGACAGGGAAAGAGTCAACCGATCAATAGTGCTGGGAAGTTTGAGTGTTATGTTACCCCAGTTCTGTATATTTTGGGTCTCAACCTCTAAATATATGAAACTTTAGAGTTTTGGGGGGGTTTGGAGTATTAGGTGTTGCGCAGCTTATAGACTGCAAGAGTTTAGAGCATTCTAACTGGATGTGCATGTAATGAATGAAAATAAAGCAATTTACATTTTACTATTCTTCCATAATATGAAGTTCTAGGCTACAAGGCTGATAACCTTGTGGAGTGTGTTACTTTACCTACTGTGATTATTGTGTTGATTCTACTTGTGTATTATTTTTCCAGCAAATTAAGAAAAAACTTACAACCAAAATATCTGGTTCTTTAATTAAAGAGTCAAAGGTACAAGCCTGTGTTTTACTAAGGAGAATTGTTATAATGTCGAATGTCTATGTTAAACATGATCAAAGGTCCAAAATTTGAGGTGAATGCATGAAAAAATGCTCTCTGAGAGTTAAAAGTCTAGGCTTCAGCCTGCTCTTAATGCTTCATTTGCAATTTTTACCTCAACTTCCTCCTTGTGATGACATCAGATGGTTCATCCATACCCACAAACAGCCATAGCCTTTGCTGCTAAGGTTGTTCCATGGGTTGTTTGTGTAGTCCACTCACATATTTATACAACTATATAGAAGTTGACATTTTGAGTAAAGGACAGGAAAAAGAAGTGAAATCCTACTACCACTGTTTGTTTACGTAGTCTCCGGAGGTCTGCCAGGGCCAGTCTCTGGGAGCTAACCAATCAGAACAGAGTGGGCTCATCAGGAGGTGGGTCTTAAAGAGACAGGAGCTAAAATGGCCTTTCAGACATAGCCTGAACTGCCAGTATGAGATAAATAAGGAGTTTTTTGAAATGTAAATCATGCAAAGATATTCCAGTACAGCCCCACAATAAAAATATAGATCTGGAAATGTGCATGATACGTCCCCTTTAAGAAGCCTCCAGTTGAACTTTAAATTTATAGCGTGTGCCACTAATGGAGAGTCAAAATTAAAGATTACACTTTGTAGAAAGCCATTAATACATTGAGCTGTTAAAATTGGTTCACTTTCACATTGTGTGTGCACATTAATTCAGCAACTACAGCTTCGTGTTTTGTTTCCATTTGTGACACTGAAGCATTCAAAATTTGCTACAGCTCAGATTCATGTCTTTGGGAGGCGGCATAGTGACGGTAACTGCTGAGGCTGATGGGTATAATTGTATTTCGAGCCACTCTCCATACCAAACTGTCGGAAAAAGCATGACTTCTAAGAAATGAAGCTGAAATCCTTACAATCAATGGTAAAGCTATTATTAAATGATCCTTATACTGTTATGTTAAGGAGCACTGAGTTTCTTTTCAAAAGAATTCTTTTAAATGCTAATTTACAGTTGGGAAACATACTCCTGGGACATGCGCTTCCTCCCACTTTGTAATTCTATATTTGTATACATGCACTGCACACCAGGACGCAAACCTCCAGGTATCTGTCTCAATCCACCACTATGTGATAAATCACTCTGATATGAAATTACTTACAAGAATCTACAGATTTCGTTGTAATATTCTTCCTGATTTATGCGCCATAAAGCAGCATCATGAGCCTAATCCAGCAGCCAGCTGGGAGCCTGGTTGGTTGTGACAGGATAAGGAGGGGGAGGAGGCACCATTTGGGGGAGAAATACGAGAGTGAGGTGTACTTCAGATGATTGGGTGAAAAAGACAATGAAGAGGACGGGTGTGCATGTGTTCGTGTGTATGTAGGGGGTTCAGATGAGCAATAGATTGGGAGTCGTGCTCTGTCACCTGCTCAGGCCCCACAACAATGTCATCATAAGCCAGCGCCTGAGCACCTGTCACACGCGATAGATGGAAGGCAGCCGAGTGGAAACACCTGTGTGTATACCTGAGAAGTGAACATTGCAGCCTTTCAGCTCCTGATAAGTGTGGGAGTTAACAGCTTACTCACAGCTTTTGCTGCTGCAGCTGGAGCCTCCTCCCTTCTCAAACACCTCCACACGGGGGGATACATGCAGCAAGTTCACCTCCATCTCTTTATCCAGTTGTGAGGAAATATTGAAATCTTTAGCTTGAATTAAAGAAGCAAAGTAGAAATACTCCAATACTAGTAAAAGTCATTGTATTCATACTTTTGCTTAAGAGTACAGTAATTGCAGCAAAATGTACTCGAGTATAATACTTAAAGAACACAATTTGAAGAATAGCTCCCTTCAGAGTGTTAAATAATTGATGCCTTAACATGTACTGCAAGCAGCAGTTTAATTTTGCAGCTGGTCCAGGAGGGGTCAAGCTTGAAGGCCCTGAAAACCTATTTTCTTAATCTGTCTATAAGCAATGGGGTCCTGAATGAACACACTATTATCAGTCAAACATAAAAGCCATCTCATGAGACATTTCTGCGTTTTTCACACTGGTTTTATGTGGGTAGGGCTTTGATGGAAAAAGTTGATGCCACACATTACACACTACAAATGTAAGAATCAAAACCAATTGCAGTTGATGGGTTTTTGCTTATGTTGCCAAGGAGATGCCACTGTCAGTTAAATCTGATCAAACCACACAGTTCTGAATAAGCAAATTATTTTACTGAGTTTGTTGTCTCTGAGTGTTGAACATTAATTGTTCCATATTAAGTCACTTATACTTAAAGGACTAGTGTGTAAGATTTAGGGGGATCTATTGGCAAAAATGGAATATAATATTCATAAGGATGTTTTAATTAGTGTATAATCACCTGAAACTTAGAATAGTTGTGTTTACCTTTTCCTTATGAGCCCTTTAAATCTACATAGGGAGTGGGTCCTCTTCCGCAGAGCCTGCCATGTTGCACCGCCATGTTTCTACAGTAGCCCAGAATGAACAAACCAAACACTGGCTCTAGAGATTAACTTTCGCATTTTTTGTGTGTTTTGTGGCCACTGTAGCTTTTCCTGCATGCTTGAAAGGGGAGTGGCAGGGGGATGGGGGTGTATTCACTTGGTTGCAATCTGCAACCTCACCACTAGATGCCACTAAATCCTTCACACTGGTCCTTTAATGTAATTAAATGTAATGTGTGTTAAATTTTCAGCTGCATATTACTGTTTGACCATGAAATGCTGTTGAAGGTATGGAAAAATCTAGTAAGCTGACACTAGCGCCACGAGTACTTCCTTCCTGAACAGATAGAGTTTGAGGAAAAGAAAGCAAAGCAAATTTTCGGTTCACCTCACTTGTGCGTATTTGACCACTAGACCGTCTGTGTTTATTCACCAACAGCCAAAAGACCAACTGACATACATGAATTTGTGTTCAGCTCAGCTTCTGACTTAACTAAAGACTGACCAGAGACTCCAGCTCTTTCTGTTATTTTCCTCTAGTCTCTCTCATTTTTCTCTTGTCTCTGTACATTTAAGAAGTAGATTTATAAAACTCTGGGATATGTGCAAATTTTCCACTCAAGCTGAATCATTTTCAACTTGTGTGTGGGCTCCACACCGGGTGATTTCATCTCTAATCACGTCTTTCCATTGACTTTTGAGCTGTGTCTAAAATTTGCTTTGCGTTCTGTCTGAGCACACGTTTCCAAGTATTCCAAGGTCAAGAAGGAACTTTTACGCTCAGGTTTTTGGATTTTTACCTAACTACGCAACTGCAGCTGTGCACTATTTCTCTTTTGAGCAGTAGTAGAATAAAGTGGTACTCAACTCAATTGTAGGTTACTTAAGCACTGAACTTGAGTAAAAGTACTTGGGTAGTTTCATTGACTCCATTGTTGTGCTTGTGTCAAATTTATCTCACAAAGCCTGTCTGTTATTGCTCCTCGTTTTCTATTTGCTTGGTGCTTTTGCCTTTTGAGGGCAGTTTTGTATGATCTGGTTCTGCTCTACGCTCAGAATGTGTCCAAGCCAGCACAGCGTTCAGTGATCAGTGTGATCTCACAGAGGATATTATGGCTTTCAGTCTAAGTGTAGAGCTCCTGGTTGGATATATTTGTTGAGCCAGAACACACAGCAAATGTTGCTTGGGGATCTGTTGTGGAAAGACTCTAGCTTTTTCATATCAGCTTTGACAAATCTCCAACTTTCAGACACATGCAGAAGAGCAAATTGCACATTTCGAACGGCAGGAAAGCACTTGAAAACACAACTATTACGAGGCAATAGATGTTAAAATCTGAATATAACAAAGAAACAAGAGCAAAACAGAGTCTAGACTGATGCTCACATTAACCTGTTCCTTTGAGTTACTACAAGAGTTACAGCCCATTTGAATCTGTGTACATTTAGGTTACATTCCCTGAGTCATTTTGCAATGCATTACATTTCATACCATTTCTATTTTTTGTGCTTTTCAAAATAAACTTGGAGTCAAACTTGGAGTTAACTGCTGTCTCAGCTACAAAGATGCCCTAAATACGAAAATATCGATGTAACAAGTTTGCGATTCAAAATGTTTTTGAGGGATTATGTCCTGGTGGAGACTTCCATCTCTTCCTGTACCTGGCAGTATGAGGAGCATAAGATGAAGCCTATACTGATATAACACACTCTGCGTGGACATAAACTCTTACAAAGCCAAATGAAGGTTACATGTTTAATTTGATTAATTAACCCACTCTTTTAAACTTGTTTCAATACTTTAAAAGAATGTAAGGCAGCACATTGTTGGAGGAAAACTACACTGTTAGTCAACTATGCCTGACTATGTGCAAACACAAGCACAGACACTGTCAGTTAAGCTTATTCGTAGAAAAGAGAGAGAAGAATTCTGGAGTGAGTTGGATGAAGTGGAGGAGAGTGTACCCAAGGAGGAGAAAATGGTGATTGGTGTGGACTTCAATGGGAATGTTGGTGAAGGGAACATGGGTGATGAGGAGGTGATGGGCAGGTATGGTGTCAAGGAGAGGAATGTGGAAGGACAGATGGTGGTGGATTTTGAGAGATGGAAATGGCTATGGTGAATTCGTATTTCAAGAAGAGGGAGGAGCACAGGGTGACATATAAGAGTGGAGGAAGGTGCACACAGGTGGACTGTGTCTTATGCAGGAGGTGCAATCTTAAAGAGATTGGAGACTGCAAGGTGGTGGCAAGGGAGAAAGTAACTAGGCAGCATCGGATGGTGGTCTGTAGGATGACTTTGGAGACCAAGAAGAGAACGAAAATGAAGGCAGAGCCAATGATCAAATGGTGGAAGTCGAAGAAGAAAGACTGTTGTGTGGAGTTAAGGGAGGAGTTAAGACAGGCACTGGGTGGTAGTGAAGAGTTGCTGAATAGCAGGGTAACTACTGCAGAAGTGGTGAGGGAGACAGCTAGGAAGGTACTTGGTTTGTCATCTGGACAGAGGAAGGAAGACAAGGAGACTTGGTGGTGGAATGAGGAAGTACAGGAAAGTGTATGGAGGAAGACGGTGGAGAAGAAGAAGTGGGATAGCCAGAGAGATCAAGAAAGCATAAAGGAGTACAAGGAGATATGGTGTAAAGTGAAGAGAGAGGTGACAAATGCTAAGGAAAAGGCATATGGCGAATTGTATGAGAGGTTGGACACTAAGGAAGGAGAGAAAGACTTGTACCGTTTGGCTAGACAGAGGGACTGAGGTGGGAAAGATGTGCAGCAGGTTAGGCTGATGAAGGATAGAGATGGAAATGCTCCGACTAGCAAGAACATTGGGTTGAGAGGGTAGAAGGAGTACTTTGAGGGGCTGATGAATGAAGAAAATGAGAGAGAGAGAAGGCTGATGAGGCAGCGTACAGAGATGAAGTCTGCAAACTGACTGAATGGTGATCTGATAGTAATCTATCACTGAACATAAAAAAAAAAACAAGAGATCTCATCATAGACTTCAGGAGACACCGTGTTTTAGTTTCTTTCATGCTTTAAGTTTCTGGGAACCAACATTTCTGAAGACCTCACATGGACAATCAACTCAACTGTTCTGATCAAGAAGGCTCAACAGCGGCTCTACTTTTTAAGGACACTCAAGAAAACCAACCTGTCTGCGAAGCTGCTTGAGTCTTTCTACCACTGCTCTGCAGAGAGTGTCTTGACATACTGCATAACAACATGGTATGCCAACTGTTCAGCAGCAGACAGGAAAGCTCTCCAGAGGGTCATCAACACATTACAGAACATAATCGGACTTCCCCTGCCCTCACTGGAAGATATATTCAGATCACGCTACCTCTGTAGAGCAAACAGCATCCTGAAGGATGTTACTCACCCGTTTCACCATCTCTTTTCTCTGCTCCTTTATGGAAGGCGCTACAGGGCCTTAAAGGCCCGCACTTCCAGGCACAAAAACAGTTTTTAGTTGAGAGCCATTACTGAACTGAACTCCACAAACACTGCCTCCCTCCCAACATAACACTATTCTATTCTATTCTATTCTATTCTATTCTGTTGGATGATGTGGGAATAGTGAATCAGATAGTGTGGTGGATTAGCGAGGATAAAGTGAGGGCAGCTATGAAGAGGATGAAGAGTGGAAAGGCGGTTGGTCCAGATGACACCACCTGTGGAGGCTTGGAGAGGTTTAGGAGAGATGGCAGTGGAGTTCTGAACTAGATTGTTTAACACAATCTTGGAAAGTGAGAGGATGCCTGAGGAGTGAAGAGGAAGTGTACTGGTACAGATTTTCAAGAATAAGGGTGTACAGAGCTGTGGTAACTACAGAGGTAAAGTGTTGATCTGCCACAGCATGAAGTTATGGGAAAGAGTAGTGGGAGCTAGGTTGAGAGGAGAGGTGATGATTAGTGAGCAGCAGTATGGTTTCATGCCAGGAAAGAGCAGTACACATGCAATGTTTGCTTAGAGAATGTGGATGGAGAAGTATAGAAAAGGTCAGAAGGAGCTGCATTGCGTCTTTGTGAATCTAGAGGAAGCATATGTCAAGGTGCTGAGAGAGGAGGTGTAGCATTGTGTGAGGAAGTTAGGAGTGGCAGAAAAGTATGTAAGAGTGGTGCAGGGTATGTATGAGGGCAGTGTGACAGCGGTGAGGTGTGCGGTTGGAGTGACGAATGGGTTCAAGGTGGAGGTGGGATTACATCAAGGATCGGCTCTGAGCCCTTTCTTGTTTGCAATGGTGATGGACAGGTTGACGGATGAGATCAGGCAGGACTCGCTGTAGACTATGATGTTCGCGGATGACATTGTGATCTATAGTGAGAGTAGGGAGCAGGTTGAGGAGAGCCTGGAGAGGTAGATGTATGCACTGGAGAGAAGAGGAAAGTGAGTAGGAGCAAGACGGAATACATGTGTGTGAATGGGAGGGAGGACAGCGGAATGGTGAGGATGCAAGGAATAGAGGTGGTGGAGGTGGATGAGTTTAAATACTTGTCAACTGTTCAAAGTGACGGAGAGTGTGGAAGAGAGGTGAAGAAGAGAGTGCAGGCAGGGTGGAGTGGGTGGAGAAGAGTTTCAGGAGTGATCTGTGACAGAAGGACACTGGCAAGAGTGAAAGGGAAGGTTAACAAGAGGGTAGTGAGACCACCTATGTTGTATGGTTTAGAGGCGGTGGCACTGATGAAAAGTCAGGAGGCGGAGCTAGGGGTGGCAGAATAGAAGATGCTAAAATTTTCCTTTGGAGTGACGAGGATGGACAGGATTAGGAATGAGTATATTAGAGGCACAGCTCAAGTTGGACAGTTTGGAGATAAAGCAAGAGAGGTGAGATTGAGATGGTTTTGACATGTGCAGAGGAGAGATGCTGATTCCATTGGCAGAAGGATGCTGAAGCTACCAGGCAAGAGGAAAAGAGAAAGGCCAAAGAGGAGGTTTATGTATAGGATATGGTGAGGGAAGACATGCAGGTGGTTGGGGCGACAGAGGAAGATGCAGAGGACAGGAAGAGATAGAAACATATGATCCGCTGTGGCAACCCCTAACAGGAGCAGCCAGAAGAAGAAGAAGAAGAAGAAGAAGAAGAAGAAGAAGAAGAAGAATCACAAATACAGTCTCAAAGAATTTCACAAAACCCACAATAAGAAACAGTAAGTGGAAATTACCCTAAAACAACACCAACAACAACAAAAAGAGTAACCTCTAATGCATGCAGAAGAGAAATGTAAACAAATGGTAGAAACATAAAAAACAATGTCATACTGTAACTGATATGAAAGCAGAGAAGTATTGAATTTGGTTAACATGTCCATAATGCTCAGCTCAAAGCATGACCATAGATGTTATCAAACTTCTTCATATTTCAGGCAGGATACCCTCATCAATTTTTGCAACAATAACATACATTTGTTTGGCCATGTGGCTGTGCTCCTGTGATACTCCAGTACAAGTCTGCACAAGCATGACACAGACTTTCCTCTGAGCTTCCAAACCCCCCTGGCAGAGATCCACAACAGTTAAATGGATATAAGCTCCTATTGAATAGACAAACACGCTGAATTCACATGAATCTAAGTACTAATGCAGGAAGAGGCTGAGGAGGTGGAGGGATATACTGCTGGGAGGCAGGCATGGTGTGAGGCAGAAAGGTTGCAGTGCTGAGCAGTGGTGTATGAATGGAGAATGGGTGCCAAATCTTTTACTGAACATCTATAATAAATATTTATATTGATCTAGTTTTAGTTAGGTCATTGTCACATATTATTGGAAGGTGTACGGAAGATGTGACTAGAACAACTACTGTGCCACTTGGCTCTAGAGATGGTTGGTGTATAAAAAATGTTCCTTTCAGGCCAGAAGTGGCAGTTGCAAGAAAATGTAATTGAACATTGATCATTCAGTAATATCCATTACCTGACCTCGAATGTTTACATCATCGTTGTGTTTAATGAGTCTACAAGTTCTGAGCAGTTCAACAAAAGAGTGATGTTCCCTTTTCAGATTGCTTCATCTGAATGCTTGTTAGAGGCCTGAAGCAGTAAAAACTACCCAGTATTTCACAATAAAAAAGCAGCAGTACACACAAGGAAAAATCATGATTAGTATTTTTTCCTTTTTCCTGTTATTTTATTATCTTGTGACACCTCTGATTTATCATGAGACCCCATAGAGGAGGGGTTCACAACCTTTTTCGCTTGTGATCCTTTGAAATATACAATCTTGTGACCATAGATTATAAATAACAATAGACATAGTGAGGTATAATGTCACCCATTGGTTTGCATTGAAGCCAGTTTGAAGCCCAGATTTTCTGCTTATGGTCGGTGTCAACTTTTCCGTTTGGAGCTAAGACCTTTCAATTAAGGTGAGGTTTATTGCCTTTCATGCTCTGGATACTGGCCCCGCTACCACTTGGACGCTAGCTAAATTATGCTAACAGGTCAGGTATCTGACCTATATTACTGAAATATTGCCACAATAGTCCAACTCAATGCGAGTTGAGGTGAGCAAATTGTCAATCACAGCTTTCAATCAACGCCCACACGGCAGACATCAAAACTACTATAAGTCTGCAAATCTTATTAACCGAGCAATAATGTCCAAAATGACCACCACTTATTAGAGGGCCTGAATTCAGGTATTGAAACCATAATGACTGAAAACAATTATTGACTTAGTACTTCTAGAGAGAAGTTGACACTTCTTGAATGAGAATCAACTGGAGCCAGCGTCTAGCGACCATCAGTGGCATTTAAGGTACTTTCACATTGGCTTCAGACTCATGTGGTAGTTGCTACTTGCTTGTGACCAGTTGTTATAGGCAATATATCCGTGACCGATAAACATTTTAACCAAAAACTGAAGATTTCCCAATGATTTCCAATTATTTGAATAACTGAAGAGCTTAACGGGTAAAAATCATTTGTGTAGCATGTTTTTTCCTTTTTCTTTTTTTTATCATCTTGCAAACCCCTTATATATTACTATCATTTTATCCTGTGACCCCTTAAGGGTCTCAAACCTCATGTTGGGAACCACTGGCTTGGAGTGAAAATCATGGGTCCATTGGTCCTGCTCTGGCTAGCTCTGCAGGATAAAGCTGAGACACCTGACATGTTCTTTCTAGGGATACTTTTGTAAATTGTCTAGCTCTGAAGTTATCAAGAATCTCCACTGCCTTGTGCCCTCCCACTGGTGTACAGATTCTGTTGCAGCAGACCTTCATTTATCATCGTCACTATGAACCCGAGGGACCTCCACCCCCCCAAGCTGTGTCTTGTGCATCTTTCTCTAACCACCCTCCACTGGTTACTTTGCTCACCGTCTACCTTAAACACTAACAATACTGCCACCTCTGCAGTCCTCTGTGACAAAATCTCTCTGACAGCCTGACCGCAGTCCATTTCTTACTTCACCTTTTGGTGTGACACAAACTTCCCGAGCACTTAATTGCTCTGAGACAAGTGAACTTTTCATCAGCCACCTCCACCATGTCTGACAGATCCCACCAATCAACTGTCGTCTGTCAACATCCATACACACATATGAACATATCACACATGTTGTGCTGTCTCAATGTATGTGTACTGTATATGTACTGCACTACAGTCTACACTATCCACAGGCCAACACAACTGACTAAACAGAGGACAAGATAGAGGTAAAACAATGAAGATAAATATTGTAATAAATATAACCACAATGATTATTTTAATATTTAATGGTGATTAATGGTGGTGATAGCTGAAGAATAAATAAGGTGAAAAAACTAGGCAATAGACTAAAAATCTGATCTGTTAAAGTGTGTTTTAGATATGATTTGAAGGTGCAACATGGATCATTTTCACACATCAGTTTATCAGTCAGCTATGATACCATAAACATATGTAGCCTGTCACATCAGTGCTATTTTTAGTGCTAGTGTTTATGAAAATTAAATTACTTTTCTGTCACAACTGAGCTCAAGGTAGGACAAAGAGGTGAGACCACACCTCGTATAGTACAATGAGTTACAACATTTAATGTAAAAATTGAGAAAAGAAAGCAAAAACGAAAGTGAAGACAACATTGTGCAGCAAACAACTACATGCAGTCAAATGAAAAATAACGAAACTGGCAAAACTCCAGTATAACCCTACAAAACTAACAGCTTTCACTGGGAATTCACAATTACCTACTTAATGATAATCTAGAGAAAGAGAGGGCTTCTCCAAAAAAAAAAAAAAAAAAGACTTTTAATCATCAGTTAATAATCATGCAAAGTGGTTTACAACTAGAGGAAACACCTAAGACAGGGAACAAAGAGACTGGGTGACTAGCAGTGGCAGTCACCCAGTCTCGGGCAGTTAGACCAGATGAGTTGAATCTCCCAGACAACCTGACTTCATCCTCCAGGCTGCTGCAATAAAAGCCTACAGTCGTCACATCTATACATCCTTGTTTCTGCAAAAAAGATGTTGATACTGTCTCTTCTCCCCAGTATTTTTCACTGTGTTGAAATTGATTTTTTCCATCACTAACTGACTTTCATCTCTGCCACTGCCAGACTCCTCTTCTTCCCTTTTCTGTGAAATCCAACCAATACTGATGGAACACAGTGTCAAATACATTATGGATCCAATAATCTTGTTCATAGTGTTATTAGTCTATGTTTTTATACCACAGTCACTCTACACATGAATGATGAATGAATAATGTTAAAATGTCATACATACCATCATTAATATCCCTGCACACTCATGCAGGCGTTTTCTTTTATTTTTGCTGTTAGACCTTTGCTCGGGTGGAGCTATGCTGGGAAGTCATCAATCTTCATGCACCAATAAGAATGATAAAGGCATAACAGGTGTAACAAAACCAACAAAGTGTGAGTCAGTCTCAACACAGCCATGCAGTCAAGAGAAGAGGTCAAATCAAGCCTAATAAGTGAAAACACCTGTGTGCAATACCACAGGTGTGTAAGGCCTTTAAAATATGACATAACATTACAGCAGCCTACTTTCCTTGTGCAGTTCTGAAGTTCAGGAAGCCTGAGCTGAAAAAAGACTTAATCATTTTCAGTTTTCATAGATGTCAGAATTGCCAGGAAGGTCCTATCTGTGGATTTAAGGTTGCTCTCTGGCTTGTACTCGGCTTATCTCTCTGTGAGATATGGTCAGACAAAGTCAAATACCTTCACTGTACAAAAGAAAAAGAAGAGAAATCATAGAAAAAAAGAATGTAAGAGCTTGAGCGGGGAAATGCTGATGATTTAAGTGGAGTTAAAAACACAAGATCTGGAGAGACAGGTAGATTAAAGCTGCAATGGGAGGATGATGTGTTTCATATCAAACTCTGCAGCTTAGTATTAATAATAGATATTCTTGAAAATAACTTTTCATTAAAACTTTCATAACTACAAGCATTTTAGTTCAGCCTAAATGTAATACCTGACACCTGTGTGGGAAGCTACAATCAGGCAGATAACTGGTAATACTGCAACCTATACAGTAACCTTCAAGAAGATCAATGATTCATACCGGTGCTATAATTCCTATAATTCCAGAACAATGTTTTACATCCATTTTCTCTTCAGTATTGACTTTTGTAGGTTGGATTTGCACACTACTGTACCTGCTCCTGTATCGTCTGTGACCCCTAAACAGCACCTTTGTGGGTGCCTTGGCAGTGAGAATCAGTTGGCTACCTGTACAGTTAAAATCTGGTGTACAGTAGGCAACAACTATTGGGTTAAATTAGGGAAATATGGTGGTCATGGTTAAAGCCATCAGTATGCCTCAGATGAAGTGCTTATCAGATAATTATAGTAATAATAAAAGTTAAAAACACACACCTCTAAAAACACAAAACAAACAATAAAACCAAAGATACAGGAACAAAATACATGGCAGAAAACCATAAAAGAGAGATAAGATAAAAATCTAAAATGCATTAAATGAGTATAAAAATTAAAAGATGTCAAGCATAAGAAATATAACAATTATTGGTAGGCCAGTCGATAAAAATTAGTTTTAAGAAGTGATTTAAAAGAAGATAAGAAATAGTGAACAGCATCTTGCCCAAAACTGCAGGATCGGGGGAGGCTGTGTTTGAAAACTTGGGTGTGTCTCAAAACTTTTGTCCCTTTCCAAAAAAAGACAAACAAACCAAACACGTCCACGTTCATGCAGCGATTAGCCAGGTTTTGGCCATTTGTGTTATTCATCGTGTCTCTCCTTTTTTAAAATTATGGCAGACTTCAAGTGTGGCTGTTTACAAGAGCTATAAACACTTTTGCCTTTAGATTTTTTTTTTTTTTACAACACTTTATACAAACTAGTTCACTTCAAGCCATTCCCAGTTTTAAAGAAAACCAATGTTGACTGCTGGTATTCGAACATCAGTCTCTGGTGTCAAACTTAGACCTTTTATATGTCCAAACATCCACCCTGACCTTTTCTCAGAGGTTTTGTGGCAGTATAACAACAACATGCTCTTTGTGCCTTTGCGACTGGGATACGTAAGTAATCATTCACTCGACCATAAGAAGTTTTTTATTTATTAGCTAACCTAGTAGAGACCAGCTTATTGTTCCTCACTTGGAAGGTGAGTCCCTATAAAGTGATTAATACATGAATACACACTCACTTAGACACACATACACACACCTCAAGTCATGCCCCCAGCAGACGGACTCCCATGTGTCCCCAGGCCTGGGGATCCAGCAGACGGCCGGCCTCTCTGTGCCTCTGTGAAGTCAGCACTTTAGTGTCACATCAAATAATTGGATACCCATTTGTCAGCAGAATACACATGTACCTCCTCACTCAGCAGATCCCAGCCAAAGTGAGGAGGAGGTGAGGGGATGGAGGGAGTATTATTAAAAATTTCCATGCGGAGGAGGATTTAGACAAATTATTTCACCCATTGTGTGATTTGCTAAACAGGGAGATATTATCGTCAGAAGATTTCTTTTCATGGTAATACCAAACTCACTTTTCTCAAGTTTCAAAAAACTGTATTGAAACACCAGATTTGAAGGTTATTTTAAAAAAAAAAAAAAAAAAAAAAAAAAAAAAATATTTCTGCAGTGCTGTCAGAAACATTCAGGGCCTCGCTGAGATACTCGACACTGACACTGGTCTAGTTTCAGTGGACACAGCGTTGAGGCAGCAGTTAAAACCTTCAGTGCAATAAATCATTATTTTGCTTCCTCCCTAAGGGACTAAAATCCAATATTGAAAATCTGGAAATTTAAATGACTCAGTGACACTTTAAGGCTAAAGGGGAAAATGTAGTCAAACGTGTTGTAGATAATGTGAAGAGGACAAACCCACCATATGACAGATGGAAAAACTCTTCAAGTATATTTGCATTCACCTGATTACTGCGAATAACCAAAGTAAGGTAATGGCTCGATTAAAGCCTTCACAGTGTTCACAGTAATCTGATATCTCTAATAACCCATGTTTTCATAATTTGTTTGATTATCAGGTTTGTTTGGTGGCCTGCGGGGAACAACTTTGCACCTCAAAATAAGAGAAAGAAAATGGAGAGACTAAATTGGTGTTTACTGTATTGCACATTGCTGAATTTATTTTAATTTTGCAACACCTCTAGCCATGTCACTGTTTGTGTACAGAAACACAAATTGCATCTAATTTGCTTTGTGACCTCTCTGGTGAATATACCAAATTTAATGTGTGAAATCTACACTAAATTGGAAGATTAATGACTATTGAACCATGTAAATTGTGTTATTTGTATGTTGGCTGGTTATAACTGAATCATTAGCAAATTTTCCAAAGGGCTTTCTGTTGCTTTGCGCTTCCTTTAGTTCTCTCTGGTGACCTTATTGAAGCCAGCCTGTAGCAGCCATTAAAAGAACAGCAGCTTAAGGCGTTTCTGCATCAGTTCAGCACTCAACACACAGCACTTTAAACACTGGGCCAGAGTTCAAATTCTCCCAGTGTGTTTAAGTGCCACCAGTGACCTCACAGAGGGGGATATGTGAAATATAATGCACGGAAGACACTGACCTTGTGCTCGTCCCAGTCCCCACAACTCTGCAAAAAAAATTGTAAATGGATCCTGTAAAACAAAAGATTAGCAGTAACAATTTCACTATTTTTACAGGGCTGTCAGGTTTGTGAATTCAGATTAACTTACTTAAATGGGGAGTTTTGCCATCCCATTAACAAGGGTAACACTTTTTCTGTATTCTACCATTTTATTATTTCACCAGTTATTGTAATTCTGTCGGGACTAGAACTCACCTATCTAAATTGCAACCTATCTTCAGGCAGCAGAAACATGCACTAAAATATAATAAATCTGCAGACCACAGATACAGACGTTACCTCTGTTCCATAAAAATGGTTTATTAAATGTTTACCAAGTCAATCACATGCAAGAAGCTCAATTTGTCTGTGGCTCACTTAATAAAAAACTGCTCTCTTTCTTTTTACCTGTGATAATCTTAAACTCATAAATATGTTTCAGATTCAGATTTCTCCAAACATACAACCACTGTTAAGCTCAGCACAGACATTGGACATTTTGTTATTATATATCAGTCATTCAGTCCCACACTTTGGTCCAGAGTGAAATATGTTGGCAACTGTATTGGATGGATTGCCATATAAATTCAGTACAGACATGTTAATGCACCTTACAACTGAGGCTAAAGTGCAACTTAGACTCCTAATATCTGCCTCACTAGTGGTGAAGATGAAAATGGTGTTCTTCATCCATCCAACAACTTTTCTTCAGTGGTGTGTAATGAGCATTACAGCCTCATGGAATCACTAACATGGCAATAAACTGTTCATTGAGCTCTACATTTCTATTACTTTTGCTTTGACTGCTACATTTTGTTTGCTTACTTTTGTCCACCTGATTCTGTATGTGTGTGCTGTATTTTGTGTCAGTGTGTGTTGGTGGGAGGGGGAGTGGGAGGAATATCGGTGTGATACCTTTTGGCACAATTATGGATCTGATCATTGAACTTCCTGTTAACTTTTCCTCATAGATTCTCCTGCATATCTTTCAAAGCTTTTTCTAGTCTATTTAGATGTGCAAATAAGCCAAACTGAACACGTTCTCCACTGAACGTACTTGAATCCCAGCTAGATTTGCTAGTGTAGATTAGCTACTGAAGAATTCAAACACTGTGCTGTGTGATCAGCATTATGTTGCAATGATAATTTTTTTCATGTCCACAGAAAAACATTGAAATATGGTAATGGAGACTTAATTTGGAACTAAATAGTTGCCCTATGGCAATATTGCATAAATATTGACTATGCAACCAAATTCAGTTTTACTCAAATATTGCTTTTGCTCATAAATATTGTACTTGATATATTTCTCAGCAGTGAGAGATTTTAAGAATTTATCATTTATTATAAAATAGTAGTTCTCTTAAATATGATTTGCCATCTTATCATAGTAAATATTTATTTGTACTTCTCATCTAGACAAGATATAAATTGGGAACACAAACTAATGTAACATTCATGTTATATCTTTTTTTATTTTATTTTGATGCCTCTAAAGCTTTGAAAATTGTATCATAGACCATTATAATGGATGAAGACACCAACTGTGCATTTCAGAGGAAATGGCTTTAAACCTGATGCTGCCATATGGAAACAAATACATGTTGGCAGTTAAAGAAAAAGCCAAATGATCTAATCATTTTGATGAAAAATGCATCTTTGACTAATCACAGACTGTGTTTGCAATGTTTGAAATGTTTATCTGATCGGTATGTTTTGTGCTAGACTGTAAGGGAAAAGTCTGACTCTGTATAAATTCTTGTGAATGTGGTGACACAGGTGACAGGAGAGAAATGGAAAAAGAAAATTCTAGATGTGAATGTGTAAGTTTTTCCAACATAAATCTCATAAACCCTGAGCAGAAATATGGTTTTGTTACCTACTAATGCCAGGAAAGCACAGAGAGCTGGAGGGAAGAGGAAACCCATTCACTTTTGATTATGTGTAAAAATGAGGATGGATGCCACTGGATGTTAAACTCTGCAGGTAAAACTTACAATAAAAGATGATACATCAGATTGTCAGGAAATTTCTACTGAGAAAGTTAAAGTATTGGTATGAGAGGTATTCTTTGCAGTCTCACAACAAATTGACCGCAGTGCTGACCATGTCACCCTGCACTTGTTCTGTCTAAGCCTTTTGTGGCCTGAGAATTTGGACAGGGCCACTAAAGGGCACACTGAGAAATCCGTAGGTTGGATGACAGGACATCCATGTTGTCAGAGGACAATCCCTGGATTTGGTGCTTCCTCAGCCGATGCAGTCTGTAAGTTCCTCAGCCAATGCAGTCAAAAAAAGGAGCAGTCTGGTATTTTTCCAGCCAGCAGGAGGATCGAGGTTTCTTCTTTTTTCTTAGTCCAGCGTCAGCTGACTTAGCCAGACAAAACTGTTATTTCTTTTGCTCCACCCGGTGGGATTACATCTGCTTTTATAGCCACTCTCCCTGCACAAAATACTTGATAATGGAAATTGGACTCATTGCAGATGCAAATTAATGATCCAAAAAATCTGTAAAATGGGAATCATGCAGATTTACCTCTAAATGCCATCAATAATTGATGTAAATCTATAATTAATTTAACATCATATGTTTTCTTGTAAGGTACTGTACACACAATGAGACATGAGGAATCTAAACACGTGTTTAGATTCAAAATGGATCAGTTTGAAATGCTAAACAAGATTTTCTGTTTTGTTTTTTGTTGTTTTTTTTTTTTTTTTACAGCTTTACAAGGTCAAAGTAATACCTTACTGGATGTGTGGGGACAATCATGGAAGTCTGATCTCTTTCTTGTAGGCATGCCCAAAAGTTCAGAAGCTGTGGTTAGAAATTCATGAGACTATCAAGCTTTTTTTGGACAAGACATCCCATTTACACCTAGCTGATATGTGTCAGGTGACCCGCAGTTGCCTAAGGGCCTCCTTGTGCCTTGAGTGTGCTGGATATCTATATTACATGGAGTAAAAAAGCTGGAAATCTGTGGAATGAACCCCAGCTAGTGTTAAGTTCATTCAAAGTTTAAAAAGATATATCAGTCTACATTGCAAATATATACACAACATGAATTTTTTAGTCATTTCTAAAATGCTATTCAGTGTTACGCAATACCACATTATTCTTTAATTTAGCGTTATTTGACTGGTTTATATATCATGTAGATATTCTCAAATTCTCTGTGCTCTGTACTTTTTGAAAATGCAATAAAAGTTTGATTAAAGGAAATAGCCTTTTTTTTAAATTAGAGCACCCTTTGCCACCATGTGCTTGTGTTTCATTCATACTATATTTGCAGTAAATAATGTAAGTAGCTACATATTTCTTACCACAGCTGTCCCAAAGCAAAAGAAATGTATACAAAGTGCTATTTTTTTTATTAACTCTGTCAAACCTCAGTCCCATTCAGCACGTTGTATGAACACAAGTGATTCAGAGCTTTTCACATGAGCACAAAAGTGTAAATTAGGCTCATGCATGATCGCCTTTGTATCCTTTAATTCCAGATACATACCGGTAAGGCCAAATGAAACGAAAATTAATCCCGTGATGAAATATAAATGTTCATTAACCAGTTATGAATCATGTAACCCTAATGGCAGCTGGATAAAAGACTTGCATGCTGCCATGTCCCGGCTCAGTCTCCCGCCCTCGCCGCTTTGTCTGCATGTCTCTCGGGATTCCAGGGAACTCATCTATCTGTAAAGAGCGAGAACAAGGTTTTTGATTTTATTTTTGGCGTGTATAAATTATTCAGTGTGCATCCCCCTACATTTATCTCCAATGGAGTCTGGCTGTTCCTGTCGGTGTCGAACTCTCTCCATCTAACTCTTACTCCATCTGTCTTTCCCTTGCTCTCTGTCTCACCACCCCCCACTCCTTTTTTCACACACACAAACACACACAAACACGCACAAACACACACAAGTAGATAAGATCTGTCTTTACCTCATCTCAGAGGGGCCTTGGCAGGCACTCTCAGGAATATTGATCATGACACCCTTGTGTGGCAGGCCTTCTCTGCAGCTGCGGCACACAGCAGCGAGAGCAGGAACACTTTTGGGACGGTTAAACTGGGATTTTTGTTCCATGTTCTGAGCGTTGGAGGAAAAGCCTTTACATGGAGGCACCAACATACTCTCAGGGGCTTGGATTAGTCTTGGAGACTCCGAATAGTGTCACTGCATTATTAATCTAGAAGGAGGCTTACTTTCTGTCTTGTCCTACCCCACAGGCTAGACAAACCATTCTTGGCTCCCTCAGAGCTGGAAAAATAAGGCCCTGCCTCACTGTACTATCTACTGAGGTGCTTTTGAGCAAGAAATTTGACACCAAATTGCCCAAGTGCAGCTCCTCAACGGCCAACAGCGGAGCACTGTGGAAACACTGGGCAGTTCCCAGGTGGGAAGCTATATAGGAGTCAGCCTGTGAAGTAGAGCAGCGCTAAAAAAGAACAAGTATGCAAAAGAACATGCCTGCTCAGCAAAAACATTCCCTGGATGAATAAAGGCTCAAGCAAGTTCATCCCATGACAATCTGAAGACACAGGCCTGCACATTACTCCTTCGCATCTCATTATTTAAGTTGACCTGTCAAACAGTATGTACCCATCATAATCTGCAGCCTGGTTACATTATATTTATGTTGATCCGCAAAAGCCAAAGTGAAGCTAGTCCTGCTTTTGAAGAAGCACGGAGCAAGCAGAAAATTGTACACCCTCATGGTAATTTTAACTCCTTAAACCTTTAAATACTCTCGCTGTGCAGCTAAACACTGCTTAAACCTATGCAGAGCTTATTTTAAATTCGAGTGGAGATCTGAAGATACTAAATATGTAAGGCTGAATTTTGGAGAAATGTAAATGATGCAAAAACATCAAGAATACTCTATTTGATGGACATGGTGCAGCCATTAAAATCATGGAGCCTTGGATTTCTCTCTTTCTCTCTAGTCTAAGAGTTCTCTCCATGCAAACATCAAATAGCAGCAAGGAAAAGCTGAATCAGATAGTTCTTGCAACCTTAAAGCTACTAAAGAGAAAACTGTATGTTAAGAGGTTAAAGTGTCAGATCACATAAATTATGACAGAACATATTTTTGCTCTTACTGTACTACTGATGGTATCTAGCCAGTCATGGACCTCACTGTTAACTGTTTTCTTAAGGTGAGTTCAGACAGGGCGTGAGTCGAATTTTACAGTGTATGCAGGGAAAATGCAGAAAAAGTCATTAAAGATGTCAGTGGAGGGGGGGGGGGTAGACGCAAATTCACCTGGGGCGGCACAAATTGAGGCGAAGGCGCATCTGCGCAGGTTGAAAATGTCTCATTTAGAGCGAAAAATATGCGCTTATCCCGAGGCTTTATGAATCTACCTTATAAACATGCAGGGACACGAGGAAAAAGGAGGCGAGAGGAAAACAATAGAGAGAAGAGTTCCTGTTGAGTTTTGAGATCGGGAAGAGTCTGAGCAGAGCTGCTGCAGCAAACTGATGTTTGTATGGCTCTCTGAACTTTACAAGCATCTACTGAGGACCGATATCAATTACCACAGCTGATATAACAGATTAGCACAATTTTAAAGATATGGGGGCAGTAGGCTAATACCACATGCTCGCAAAGACATCTGTCAAGCACAAATCAACTGAATGGAAATGGAAGTGGCAACTTCAAAGTTGTTACAGCGGATATTTCACAACACAAACACTACATAAAGTAAAAATCAATGAAAAGGTAATTCTGCACTGCTCACTGCAGGCACTGCCATATTGCTGTGACGTCAACTGTGTTTCTGTTGGTGAACTCGGGCTGGATGGATTTTGCCCAAGTTTCCGACTTGGAATTCTAACTTTAATGACAGTTAATTGCATTTTTCCACGTCAGAGGTCATTTTTTTTCCAAGGTCCGAGTACAATGGTTTGTAGCATACTTTAAATGCACTATGTTTACCAGCTAATCGCTAACAGTGTCTGTTCAGGTCTGTTTGCAATTTAGTGCTAAGAAGGTAGTGGACAGCAAGCTTTTAGAGCTTTTTCTCTGAAACCATTGACTACTGTAGCCGAAAACAATGCTATGAGAGCGCCAAGAGTGAACCAAAACAGTTGCGGTCTGGACAGCTAACCATGAGCTGAAGCTCACTATAAAGTTCAGTAAAGCCAGGGGGAGCTGCACTGTTGGGTGATAATTCTCAGTAGGTCCATCAGTATCAATCAATCAATCAATTTTTATTTCTATAGAGCCAAATCACAACAAAAGTCATCTCAGGGCACTTTTCACATAGAACAGGTCTATGATGAATATGAGCTTTAAGTATCCATTTCTTCATCAGAAAGGGCTTGAAAGAAAACTGTGTAGTTTACGCATTATCCATAGTAATGAGGATATTATTTCTGTAGAGATACATTGATGTTGAATTTTTTACATCCAAAACAGCATCAACAGCATTAATATCCATTATGTCAGTATGGATGCAGAAATTGTACAGAAAAATCCCAAAACATGGACAACTGCCCCACCCAAAGGTGTTTGCAACATGCTGTTTGTTACACTCACATTCATTACTGATACTCCACTGTGTGCCAATTTGGCTTGGTGACATTAGAGTTATGTCATATTGCATGGAAACTGACAGCGTTAGAATCAGCTTCTCAGTGAGTAACCTGTGATTAGCCGGGAGCTTGTATGCTTTGGGGTACTGCGGATATGTTATGGATGTTAAGTAAATTGGCAAACATCTGGGATGATATGAATAACTTGAATTTTCCACTAAACTTGGGAAATGAAACCCCCCCTCCCACTGTGCGGCTGATGAACAGCGTGCTCAGGCAGCCTAATAAATACTTGCTCATAATTTCAACCCGCTCTCATGCTGAGAGAGGCCGACAGGGGCGGCTGGCAGGGCCTCATCGCTATCAATGGGGGCATGAGAATAAAAACACCATGAACACCATGTGTGAGTGTTGGGTTAATTTAATGTGTACTCAATTCAAAACACAAACTGAAACTGCAGCTAACAAAGTAATAATGTTGAATGTTTAATTAATTGATAGAACATTTTCTTTTGAACGTTTTGATTTACGGGGAAAGACACAGCTGAAATGTGATTTGACCCCAACTGTAATGGGTGTCAATAGTGAAATTGCAGCACTTCCACCCATATTACACCACAGCGAGAAGAAAACAGAAAGTTATAAGAAGCTGTATGCCCTTTCAACTGTTTCCACAAAGGGAGCAACGGCACCCATCGATCTTGAAATCATTGTCATCAAGGCCAGTGTGAAATACGAGCCCACAATCCACAGGACTAACAATAGTCAACTTGGAAGGGATCAGGCGGGCAATTTCCAGGTCATCAAAGAAGAATAAAAACCCACAAATGTGTATGAGAGCTCAGCCATGTGTTAACATGTGCACCTGCATGCTTCCCAGCAGATGTATCTGTCCTTACACATGTATAGACCAACTCACACACACACACACACACACACACACACACACACACACACACACACACACACACACACACACACATACACACTGTAGCCAGCAGCCTTCCCAAGATGACAGTGGCTAGGATCACAGCGAAGCAGGTAAGTGTGAGGTCAAGGGTAAGGCCATCATCACAGGGAGACTGGAGCTTGAGGCAGTAATCTAACAGCATGTCTAATCGAAGTTTCAGACTCCATGACCTCACCCATCTGCATCAGGGGAAAAAAATATAACTCCACTCGGAATTATAAAACCTTCACCGGGCCAATCTTCAAAAGCCAGAGCTACATGCTCATGTCATTCAGGAGAACCTTCCTTATAAACCCACTTTAGAGACATGGAGAGGCTGGAGACAAGACAGAAGATTGTGCTTAAAAAGATAACAAAACAGGTTCAGATATGTTTTTTTTTTTTTATCTGCTAAAATCAAAGGGTTACATCCTGTAAATGAGCTAAAAGCACTCTCTTTTAATCCCCTCCAAAAAAGAGAAACAAAACTAAATGATGGAGAAAATATCCTCTGTAGAATTACTCTGATGACTAACATGGATGGGAACATTAGGGCTTATTCATAATAAGGCTTATAGGTAATACCTTTCATCCAAGGCCCCTTAAACACCTGCTTCGTCTAATATTAACTGGATAATTGGGAGGTGATGTCAGATACATGTGCCTGAATTAACATATGATTAAACTATGCATAATCAAACTGACATTGAAACCTTTTTTTGGGGGGGGGGGGATTTCAGGCCGGTTAAGATTTTTGGGGTCTATTAAAAAAACCCTGGCAGTGAATTTATCATAGCTGGAGAAATTAATGAATAAGTCTTCGGCTGGTTGGGTGCCAACTGGCAAAAGTGGCTAATTTTCTATTGAAATGCCACAAGCACAGTCCATCACTTCCTTGGTGTTAATGGAAGACGTTTCTTCAGAGCACTTCAGTTATCGTGCTCCATGCTGTGCAATTAGGAATTTGCTACTCTGCATTATTCGTTTGAGACAGAGACTAATGTACAGTGGATGTGATGAGAGGCAGCCAAAATAAGCAAAAGCAGGGATGGACACACTAGCCTAGGCTGCTGCAGAGACTAAAGCTGCTATCTTTTTAGCTACAGTAGCAGCCTTGCTCAGAGACAGAAATGTGGCTTT
Organism: Thunnus albacares; assembly: GCF_914725855.1. Classification (NCBI taxonomy): domain Eukaryota; kingdom Metazoa; phylum Chordata; class Actinopteri; order Scombriformes; family Scombridae; genus Thunnus; species Thunnus albacares. Next base: position 9,303,140 of record NC_058121.1, on the reverse strand, counting down.
GTTGGGCTATTGGTCCACCATTTTGGTCCAGACTGAAATATCTCAACAAATATTGAATGTATGCCATGAATTTTGTTTAGACATTCATGCTCTCCAGAAGATGAATCCTCATGACTTTGATGTTCCCATGACTTTTCCTCTAGCGCCATCATGAGGTTTACATTTTTGTTTTTTGGTGAAATGTCTCAAACACTATTGGATGGAATGCCATGAAATTTAGTCAGAGGATAATACTAGCTTTGCTGATTTCCTCCTTTTCTGACTTTTCCTCCAGCTCCACCATGATGGTTGACATTTGTGGTTTTGAATTGAAACATCTAGACAACTATTTAATGGAGTGCTATGAAATTTGGTACAGACATTTATGTCTCCCACAGGATGAATTGTTATATGTGATCCCTTAACTCAAGTGAAGCCAAGATGGAAAAGTGGCTAATGATATGCCAATCTTGTTCTGAGTAATGTTGATTTGTGGTATGCCGCTGCCGTTCTACTGGCTTGCGGCATATCACTGTCATGTTCCACTGTCATATACCACCTCTCACCAGAATATACTGATTCTTGATGAGATATGACACTTGATCTCTGCACTATTGCTTAACTTTTCATCTACTGTCATTATCCAGTCAAAATTTGTCTTTGGTTTATAGCCTGCAAACCATCAGCCTCAGCTTTACTTTGTGTCAACTGCTAATTAGCAAATGTTAACATGCTAACACATTAAACTAAGATGGTGAATGTGGTAAACATTACACCTGCCAAACACCAGCATGTTAGCATTGTCATTGTTAGCCTGAAGTTGTTAGCATTTAGCTCAAAGCACTGCTGTGTCTAAGTACAGCCTCAGAGCTGTTAGCATGGTTGTTAGTCTTGTTGCTACACAATGGGTTTTCTAACTACTAAGCCACCCTGGCACCAATCCAGCCTGATGGCCCAAGTACAAGGGTCAAATGGACTTGAAGGAGGCCTTTCAACTCTACTGATTTAGTCCTCACAGAGATGACAGCATTTTCCTTGCCCCAGTTCTGCCAATGGCGACATGCACTCAAGACTTGGGCTATAATCTACCATCACAAGGAATTTATATATAACTTGTGCAATACAGTAAATTGCATAGACGCTTGTGCATGATCATCAGTTTTTGAGGGGACAAAGGCTAAAGGGAGGGGAGGGCAAATGGAGGACAGACAGGTAGAAGATAGGAGGGAAAGAGAAAGGAAAGAGTTGGACATAGAGAAGAAAGGCAGATGGAAAGATAGAACAAGAGCCAACTCCTCTCTGAGTGTATGTCCAGACACAAGAGAACCTTCTGTCCTTTAGTTGCTGCCGAGGCTATTCTGCTGTCACAAAATGACACCATAATTACAGAGCAGGGACCAAAGGAAGACAGTCACTGCCCACTTCCACAGTAGGAAAATCAGCAAGCATGGGACAATTATACTACTCCTGCTTGACAAGTGAATTTAACTGCTTCTGTCTTTACATCCAATCTCCTCTGGATCTTCAGCATGTTTTCCTTAAGATAACAGGCATTTTTCTCTCATGCCCTGAAGATAGCTGATATTTCCTCTCTCATATGCACATCCACGGAGGATGAAGTAATCCCTTTCCCTGCTGGAGGCTGCCCAATATGTTATAGCATAAAGATTTAATCACCAGTCTATAGACATGCCAAAGCCTCGTGAGCCAATCAGCAAAAATTATATTTCTGCCATTGTCGTTGTTCTGCTCAGAGGTAGAAAGCCCTCAACAACATATAATGCTTTTTTCTGTTGAAGAGTGATAACATCTCCAAAGCCTTTATTGGTGCACCTACTGTGATTAGTGTTTGGCACTGTGCATGAATGGTTGATGTACTGCAGCCCTAGGCGATTATTATCCCCACCACATTCATCTCACCAAGACCATTGATTTGCAATTAGTCCAGGGGTGATATTACACACTCAGGTCTCTCTTTTACAACCAGGTACAGTATCTTTTGTGTGCTGCGCTCAGCTATTGTTGTTCAGTCCCACTGTGTCGCCCCGGGCTCTAAGTCAGCGTGGATAAAGTATTCAGCCAGCGTGGTGTTGTCGACTTCCACCGTGCCGCCCTGATCCTCTGAATTGCTGTGTATAAGTATGCAGGCGGAGTGGCGGTGTGTGTCTCCTCAGTCTCCCACTCCTCCCCCTTCGTGAGGTACGCAGGCGGTTTTATCAAACCCTGACTGGGAAGACAGATGGCTTTGAATAGGGGAGCCTAATGTAAAAGTGTGTGGAGTATGGCGGAGGGGGAGATAAGCAGCAGCCGGCCATTTCTCTCTGGCAGTGTTGGGGTACAGGGCCTTAAATCACCTGTTATCTCCTGCAGCCTCAGCCAGACGCTAATGGTCATCACAGCGGGCTGAACCCCGCAGGCAGCAGCAGGGGTAGGCAAGGTGGGGGCTGAAGCTGTGGACTCTCTGCCACTGCTGCAGCAGGCTTCACACGGACACGCTGAGTGATAGTAGATGTTTCAATGGGAACATTAATCTTTGTGCTGTACAGTAGAGCGGATGTGCCATTGACACACAGACCATTAGGTTACTGTAAAGTGTGACATCACTATCCATGCAGAATAATTTTTTTAAAAAGGCTATATTTAAAAGGGATATTCTGATTTATTACAACATGGGTCTTATTTTTGTTGTTTTTGGCTGTTATTTCAATTGGTTATGATAACATTGTAGTCACTAAAGGAACTGCTGATATCAGGGAAGACAGCTACATCACAAAAGCAAAATCCAATGGGGCAAGAAACACAAGACCATCATAAAGTTGTAAACATTCCCAGAGTTAAGCCACATTATCTAATCCACGGGGTGGCGTCGGCAAATCTTGGAACCCATCGGCTATCTGCCTGAAGATGATTTAGCCTTTGGGGGGAATGGCCAATATTTCAGGGGTTCAGGTGTAGCCAGCGGATATCCGGATAAAGGTTTAAGGATATATGGGCCCAGTCTGATTAGCAACTTTTTTGTTGGTGTTTTAGGTCCAGACGAATTTTCAGCTAATTTCTATGAACAGATATCTGCATATGAATGCAGATGAATTTTAAAAAAGCTAATAACAAGCTAAATCATCATCAGAAAATAGCCGATGGTTTCCAAGATTGCATTTCTGCTGTTGCGTTCCACCTCTTTTGTTCTCCACACAGACTGTTTACTTGCATGCAACCAAAGCCCGTTCAGACGTGATTGGTCAGTACAACTTGGACTACAAACGGAAATCAGAACGCTTTCAATACCAAAATCTTGTCCTGTTGTCTACAGATTTTGCATTCATATGCAGATATCTGTATATAGAGATTAGGCAGCAGCTAATTGTGGAGTATAATTGTTCACTAGAGGATAAAGTTTAAAAAGGGGGGTTCTCATTTGTCTGTTTGAGGGGTCTGGGTTTGCATGTATGTTCACAAATCATGTAAATTTTGGTTCAGGTTCAAACCAAAAACCAAAAGTTACCAAAACCAAATGTTGCTAACAAGTCCTCATTTCACCAGAAAGCTGTGCACATACAACTGGTAAGTACAGTACATCAAAGTTGAACCATAAGCCCCTCTGTAAACTGTGATGGATGTTTAAATGGACTGTTTGGGTCATAATTTCACAGTTTGCCTTTATTCTCTCCTCCCAGTGAAGCTTTCAGTGCAAGTTCAGGCAGGAAGACTGTCAGCTTATTCGTCATCACACAGAACTCTGCCTCTCAACTATTATCCAATTATTTCACTGGGCTCTGCACACAGGCTTTTCTATCATCCAATGTTCATCTTAGCCAAGGAATATTTAAACCACCTTACCTGTTGTGTCTCTCTCTGCTGTCATAGCAGTCTATGCTGCATTGCCGCTTCACCCCTCCACCACCACCAGTATCAAGGCCCTGTCTATGGCTCCCCTGGGTGGATCTCTGATTGGTTGCTATTTATAGGGCTCCATCCCTATATATCCATTTAATCGACAGGGTCACTGCCAAAGACTATCAAATAAAGCCTTTGAATTTAACTTGTGTCTTCCCTGATTGAAATAACTTTGGCTAACTAGGAGGTTTCATCCATGTCTCCCCTTTCAGCAGATGAATGTGAAAACAGCCTTCTAGTGTCAAACTCTGCACAGTGGAGCTCAAACATCCAAGTTATGTTGGAAAAATACATTTTTGAGTGGTAGGGGGCTTTAACTTGATGACTGATAACGTACTTGGTCTTCATCAGGTTGATAATACAAAGCGCTTTGTCTGTTGCACAACAAAGGAAGCTACAGAGAGCTGAATGACTGCAGCTCCATTATCAGTGTGACATCACAGACCTCCCAGATCAGCTGTGTTCTTCATAAAACTGTCAACAAGTGCACTGTGGGTACAAATCATGAAACTCTTATCATTAGTGCATAGTGGGTGTTTTTGAAAATAGTCAGCCCACTACTCTCAACATTAATTCATTATTTACATGTGACTTTTAGGTGCTTTAAATGTGTTTAAAACCTGCAGTATAAACCATGTAAGAAAATATACTGTACATTCCTCATTTCATTTTTGGTGATAGGTATGTTGGTGGCAGAATATTTTTGCAGAGTTTGTAGAGGCATCTGCATTCAAATAACAATATAGTCCTCCTGTGTGTCAGCACTCTATTAAAGACACTGATTTACTGTCTTCCCAGCAGGAATCACTGTGCCAAACCCAATGCCTTAGTTCCTCTGAGTGACAATGTACTTCTCACCAGCTTAAGTTGGCCCTACCCTGCGCCAAGAATCAGGTTTATAAAATCAGGTTTACAGTCAAGAGCGATAACAGGTGGGATTAAAAATACTGAGCTAATAAAAGCCAAGCTGTGGCCCGATCTCTGAGTTGATTGCCTTGTGAAAACCTGACAGTTTCTCGTCAAGAGTTCCTCCTCTAAGCTTTGATATGGGCCAGGTACCGTAGGGCAGACTTCACTTGTTACTGCTGCGCCAACAGAGTAGTGATTGGAGATGGCCAGAACTACAATAATCATTTCCATTTTCTCTCCTTTTTTCATGAGTCAGTCAGAATTAATTCAGTTGCCCTTTACAAGATTAGAATTCCACAAGGCGATGGTGTACCCATTTATCTCTATATAATATGAATTCTATCAGAGTTATATGGCCACATTGAAGTCTTGGTCTGTGTTCTTGGAGCATTTAAGGATAAGTTCACACTTTTCGTCAGTCTGTCTTAAAACAATACTCGTACCTATATGTGTACTGAAAGAGTTATTGCTCAGTAATCATTCCTCCTCTCCAAACTGGACAGGAGAGATACATTCCTAATGCACTTTCAAAGTTAGTGTTTTTGGTATTAATTCTCTTTGTGTTACTATACCTCCACTGATGCTATGTAGAGGGATAGTAACACAATATCAGTTTCATCTTATTATGAAAAAAAGAAAGATTTTTGTAGAGCTCAAACAACTAATTGATTAGTCAAAAATTAGTCATACACAAATCTGATTATTGATTGACCTTTCATGTCTCTTATGAAGAAAAAAAAATCCACATTCACTGGTTCCAGCGTCTGAAATGTGAGGATTTGCTGCTTGGATCTATTTGTCTTTGGATTTCAAACTTTTGTTTGCAAAAAAAAAAAAAAAAAAAAAAAAAAAAAAAAAAGCAATACAACACTTTAAGCTTTAGGAATTCATGATGGCTTAGCAAAAGGCTAATTGGCAGATTAATGGATTAAAATATTGTTAGTTATAGCCCTTGAATTTTGTATGAAAAACTGTAACTTTGGAAGATACCCACCCCATTTCAGAACAAGGATGGTAGGATTGTAGTGACCTTAGAAGGGATCTCTTCAGGGCCAGCAGGAGATGATGATTACAGCAACCAATAATTCTTTCAATGTATACTATTTTTTCAAGTTCGTCTTAAAGAAAATACTCATGTGCCCATACATGAGTATTTTCTTTAAGACAGACTTGAAAAAATGTGAACCTGTCCTTTAAAAGCAAGGCTGTGGGAAAGAAAAGCATTAGTTTGGAACAAAATTTAACCTGTTGACACCTGTGTTTGGAAATGGATCAGGCACTCAGATGGGACAGTTTTTCTTTCAAGTCACAAATTAATGTGTGCGACCTGCAGTTGGCCCCTCTTTGTTCTGCACACAACCGCTGCAACAATTAGACCACAAATGCAAAAAAAAGAATCCGCCTGCTAAAAATCTGACTGCACTCTATCAGGAGCAGTGGCCAATTAACAGAATAATTAACCCAACTAATGTCTCTCTTAAACGACTGTTACAGGACACTGTGACAGCAACAAGTGTATTTTAATTAAAGTGTCCTCCAGTTAGTGTGTGCATTTATAAAGCCCACAAAGGACTCTTTCCCAGTGAAAAGAGATGTTCAATGAACTGCTGTATGCTGCATGTGCATTGTGAACACTCTGTCAACGTGGGCTAAATTGGATGTGGATTGTTGTCAGGCAGGGAAGCAATAAAACTATTATTCTCCCTTGCACACACCAAAAAAGCTCATCTCCGCATCCAGTGCTGTGGCTTTCCTTATGGGTGTCCAATGAAGCATGCAGATCAGCGTTGAAATTAAAGAGCGATCTGTAATGAAACTCCCAGAGCCCCCTGAGTAAGAAAGTAACAAGACAGCCCATAAATAAGACACAGAGAAACAAGATCATAAACGATTTAGACATGCAGGAAGTAGGGCACTAGACACGAGCAGGAAGTATACCGATGCTTTGCTGCCATACCTGCGTTTTGGCTCCATGTGGAGCAAATGTTTGGTATTTAGGGCAGATATGTCATGTAGCTGTCACACAGCATATTTAAATGGCGGATGGTAACATCTCTGTTAAAGCTACTGATCTTGGTCCTCAGTTTGAAATGTAAATCAAAAGAAAGATTGAGTTTTTTGCTCCGAAATGATGAAAATTGATTCACAGCCTGACTGAATGATGTATAAAACAAACTACTGGTGCTTTTTTGAAGGCAGGAGGTAGCTCCAATCACGGAATGCCAAAATGATATCAATTTTAGAAACAGGGTCCTCCTTTTTATGGAGATATCAAAAGATGAACTTGAGGTAATGACTTTTACGCTTCAAAAATAGATAAGATACCCTTTAGGAAATGAACTCTTCAAAAAAAAAGAAAAAAGAAAAAAAAAGAAGCCTTGATTTTCAGTTTGTGATGTGTGTGATGCAGTTGAAGCATGTTCAGCCTGATTGAACGAGCAGGTGTCGCCAGGTAAAAGACGAGGAGCAGATGGTGAAACAGAATCAGACTGCAGGGAAAAATGCTGTGTTGGTTTCTCAAGTTTATTCGATCTGTGGTTATCAAAGACAATGCCCAAGAACATAAGTTATGAAAAAAAGCCTTCATGATGGGGACTCTGAGTCTGATATAGCATTATCGTTTTTAAACATAGGCATATTTTTCCTCATTTATTTTAAAACAGCAATGTTAAAAGTAAAAAAAAAAAAAAAAAAAGAAAAAAAAAAAAAAGAACAAACAAACAAACAGATGGACTTAAGAGACAGCAGAGATGCCGAAAGAGGACATTATCTCAGTGGAGTGCTTCTTTTGGTGAGCCTCGGGACGGCTCCTGTGTGTGTGTGTGTGTGTGTGTATGTGTGTGTGTGTGTGTGTGTATGTGTGTGTGTGTGTGTGTGTGTGTGCACCATGAGTTCACCATACTCCACATAATCTTACCATTGTTCACTAGAGGTCACCAGCGGAGTGACTAGGGTTCACCATTGTTCCAAGTGCTGGGGGTACGAGGACAGTCCCCACTGTCACCGCCAGTCTCCCGCTGGGCACACAAACACTATTCAGTTGGGAGGAAAGCCAGAAATAAAAAAAAAAAAAGAAAAAAAAAAAAGAAACACACACTGCTCACCAATAACAGGCACCAGGTCGTGACATGGCCCCTTAGACTTTAAACAGCACACACAGGCACACTTGATCAGTCACGCATCCGTCTTTGCACTCGCACACACACACTGTACAGTATACAATGCACAAGCCCCATACGCACAAAATTAAGACCGTTAAAAACACTTGATAAAAGCACAATATGGTATTATAAAATTAATTGCACATGTAGAGACAAGATGGAGGAAGCACAGTGAGTGGAACTGGAGGAGGAAAGGGGGGCGGGGGTGGGGGCGGTGATGAGCATGGCAAGAAGAGGATACAGTACATTCAGTAAACAAACAAAAAAAAAAAAGAACAGGGGAAAAAGAAAAAAAAGGCAAGATTAGAATCAAAACCACTGAAAAGAATTAAATAAAAATCAAAACACTTTTTTCCAGTTTGTCTTTTTTTTTTTTTTTTCAGTCATTGATTCAAAGCTCACTCTAGGGTGCGCCAGTCTTACAGTAGTCCAAGTCTTGTCTCGGGAGAGCGAGCTCGGTCATTTTCTGTAGATTTTAATTGTTTTCTTGCTTTATTTAAAATCAATGTTCACGTCTACATCTCTACAGACCCGACTTGAGAGCATCGGGCGGGGGAGTAGTGGTAGGGTGCAAGTCTTCCATGACCTGACATATGCACAGGCATTTACACAAGTGCACACACGTTCACACATACATACACACACGCGCACACACACACACACACCCGCTCTCTCACATAAACACACAGAGTGCATTCTCATTCCTATCACCCCTGGGTTCAGGCGTTTTCTCTTTTCTTCTCAGCTTAGCGCACTCTGTACGCCTCTTTCTTCTGTACAAAAAAAAAGCAGCCTCCTTCCCTGGAATCGGAGTCTGCGTATTTCTCCTCACTCCTTCTCTTCCTTTATTTTTTTCATTTCTTCTTTTACTTCTTTTGAGAGTTGAGCAGTTTGTCTGCCTCGGGGTACATGGGATACTTCACGGTCTCAATTTTCTCTTTGACCTTGTAGGAAGGGTAGAGGCCGGTGCGGCCCAGTTTGCGGTTGATGCCTTTTGAGTATCCGTCCCAGTGGTTGCCGGCTACGCCGATCACGTCGCCGGGCTCCAGGGGAATGTCCTCGCTGTTGCGCGGCTGGTGGGGGTAGATGGCGATCTGGTTGTGGGCGTTTTGACCTCCAAAGTAATAGATGTCATCCAAGGAGTAGAAGAAGGAGGAGGCGTCTGGATGTAGCGTCTGCATAATCTCATAGGCCACACGGCAGACCTGAGACAGAAACAGAAGCAGGGATTAATTCCATACTTAGATCTATAAATGTGGAGGAATTTGTCTTGATGACAAAGCCGTAGAGGCATGTGAACACTGGTACAGAGACAGAATGATGTCTGACTGTCAGACATACGTTTCATTTAAGTCCTGGTAAAAGAGGGATGAACTACGCTAAGCAACAGATCCTTGAAGTGGACTAATAAGCCAACAGTGAACAGGAATTATGTGGCTCACACATTATTTTTAGGTTTGGCAGGAAGCTCTTTCACTCCACGTTACAACTCATAAAACTGCACTTTAGAAGCTGTGAATCATCAGAATAATGGATGACAGAGGCCTTTTTAACGTCAAAGTCCCAGTAAATGTGGTTACCGTTGTCATGCTTTGCAACATGTGAGTGAAAATGGGACGTTGAGGTTGTTGACAATCACATGATTGTCATTATATAAAGAAGTAGTTCTGGTTTGCCTTGTGACAAACATCAACTGACAGTTGTCTTCCCCACAGATTTCATTAACTCTCTCACACAAAAAGTTTTATCAGTTTGACCTGGTTTTGTTCTTGTTTCGTTTTTTCACGGCCCTGTTCATAATTTATATGATAGCTTTTTGATCACATCTTAAAGATTTTTACTTGTAAATGTTTACTTGTTGATCTTTGTTACTTATTCTTTGTTTATGTTTTACTGCGATTTAATTCTTTGACTTAAAATAAAAATTAAAAAATAATAATGTGAAGCTTGGCAGTCCATTATTTACCTTGGATACAGTAGTTGGACAAAAATTCTAAGCAGGTCTACTTACTGGAAATTTTTTAAGCCCAACTTTTGGCCTTCATCAGTGGAGTTTGCTCAGTTGTCATGGAGATGGATAAACTGCTTTCACATGACCGAGGTGTGGAATTTTGGTCACATGACAACAGGTGGTCACATTTAGATCACTTGACATCAACTGAGCCATTTCAATGACAAGTTGGCAAACTCTATCCACTGAGGAAGGTCATGAGGTGTGGCTAAAAGCTCCAGATTATTTCACAATAAGCTATGGTTTAAATTTTTTTTTTGTTAAATTGATAATTTATTTCTAACTGTAATTTATGTGTATTCAGCAGCATGTTAAGGGAGTCATGAGAATCATTACATACTAATGTAAATCTGCTTAACGACATACTAAATGCCCTGACGTTACAAGAAATATGTTTTGCTGTATGGACATAAAATCATATTCATTTTATGCCACTTCTTTGCTTACTGTCTATTAGAAAGCACACATCAATATTCCTGTCAACTCTTGATATTAGTTTGGACTGCTTTCACTTCAATTTCAAGTAAAAACACATGAAATTAAAGTCCCTCCTAAAATAACATTTTATGTTTGATATAAGATGTGAACTGGGGAGAGCGGACTGACCTGTGAGGAGAAGGTGCAGACCAGGAAGTCGGTCTGGGACAGGAAGTGGATGTCCAGGATGACGCCCCTCAGTGAGTTCTCAGTGTAGCGGTTGTGAAGTCCTGCCGACCACGAGATGGAGTTATCACTGATGAACTCATAGTCTGGATACCTGATGAGGACAACAAGGCAGGAAGGGAAAAGTAAAACAAAAAAGTCACACTAGACGTAAAAAGTTGAAAATAAACATGGACACAAACATACTCTTGCATACAGACTGACAGCTGACATCAACACACACACACTCACACACAGCACATACACACTCCAGGACACTGACTTAGTCTTGGCTTCCTGCAGCAGGGAGGGGTCGTCGGTGGCAAGGTAAACTCGTTTCTTGTCGATGTGGACACGTCTGGCCAGATGTTGGAACTGCTCCTCCACATGTAGCATGTACTCCTCTATGGGGTGGAAGGCGGCCTCCGTCCCCACTTTGTCTGTCCTCCTCACATGGACTCTGCAGACAAACAGGGACACAGACAGTGTTACATACTAGCGTTGTATCTCACAACATCTGTAAACGAGAAGCTTTTCACTGTATTTTACTGCTTTTTTTGTTCGCTTTCTTATCAGTTTTGAGTTTTGGGCATTTACACTCCAAGCTAGTGGGTGGCAATAACATGGTTATGATGGTGGCCCCACAATATGATGTAATATAATGCAGCTGTGCTGGGATAGCAGGAGCAACAAAGGTTCTTACAAACTCAAACAAGATTTCAAGACAAACTAAATTCACAAACAGGCAGGAGTTTGCTACACGTCAAACTTCTAGACGTCTGTGCTAGTTGGCTAGCTGAGCTGAGACTTTTGGAATTTGTTGACAATTTAGCATATAAAAAAAAACATAATCCTCATAATGAAACCTTGGTAAAATTACCACAAACAAATTGAACCGCTGCTGGTAGCTTCTGACTCACACATAGGGTACTATTACTGCCAGCTTTTCTAAAGTTAAGAGATAATTTCCTTTAAACATTTTTCCATCCCGATGGACTTCGGCTGTACATTTGTTCCACTTTCTGTCTGCCATTCATGCTGCCTGAGCTTCTTGTTTTGCACCACACAACAATGTTTATGTGTGCAAACAATAGTGCGTAAGCTGCCCTTCTGCTATGGCATACACATTTTTTTTTTTTTTACAGAAACACATAAAGGCCAAGCATAAAGTATGATATCAAGTAGAAAACAGCATCTTCTATACATTCAAGAAAGAGTGCTGGCCAAAAATATTTAAAGTAAATGCTTGCACTGTACTATTGTAATGTGTGCAACAAGAATATGAAAAAGAAGTAGTGTAGGTCTGAAGCAATGTATCAAGGATGACTTACAAATGACGAATAATTGAGGGAAACAAGGTGAGGGAACATCACTGAATGGTGGTAAATCAATAACAACACTACGGGCCATGCTTCTAAAAAAAAACTTAAAGTGCATGAAAAAAGAGTTGCATTGATTCATGTTTTGTATGTGCTGTATTTGGTAAGTTTGTGTTATTGAAAGAACACTTTGAAGTCCGCATGTATTGTAGCGCAGTGATATTTTAAATTAGAATTTTTTTATGTGTTCAATACTAATTCATTTCCTGACAAAGGCACTTCAACTTGAATGGCATATTTTGGGATGATTTTGATTGTTGGTGTGAACACAAACAAAGAAGTGCTGGGACAAAAGGTGAAAAAAAAAAAAAAGACAAAAGGAAAAAAAAAAAACAGCAAATAGTGACAGAGGGAGAAAGAGATGGACAGAAAGAGAAATAACCAACACAACTGTATTTCTTTTTTTTTTTTTTTGCGGCGTCCCTGTCACCACTTCCAGTAAGCAAGGACAAAGAGAGAGTGCTGTCACCGGCTGTATATATCAGAGGAAAAGAGCACAGCTTGAAAACAGAACAAAGGATGGTCGAGAGTAGAAACATTTCCTCTCCTGACACAGAAGCATCCCTCAAACTGATGGACGCTAAACACAATTTTTATTCCATCCAGAACTATTAAATTACAAAACTACCCAGCCACATCTGCAATGTGACTTCTGGCCTCGAGGAGCAAAGAAAATTTCTAAATCTAAGAGGAAAAAAAAAAAAAAACATACTTCAACCTTCACTTATTGAGGGAAAATTGACTGGACTTGTGCACTCCCCCCCCCCCCCCCCACAGCACATTGCTCCATATTCATAAAGCTCCATCTGGGAGCTGCCCAGTACAACCAGCTGTCTACTGCTGGCCAAGGAGCAGCTCCACTGGAACATCTGGGGTCAGGAGCCTTTTTAAGGGCACCTCTGGGAAGAAAATGAGTCTTCCAATTCCCCCGTTCAGGATTTCCCTGTTGCTTTAGGGATTCAAACAGCTTCTCTAACCTCAAGGCTGCCTCTGCCACTTTTGTGAGAATGAGGTAGAACTAAAAGAAGTGTTCGGAGTCAGGGGTTCACAGAAAGAGAATAAACAGGCTGTAGCTAATTTCAGCCACTGGCCAGAGATCAATCAGTTAGTATTGGGGACGCTCACCGGAGAAATAGACTCTTTATTTACGCGGCAAATAAAAGAATGGAGGCGAGAACAGGAGTGTGAGTGGGTGGCGGGGGCGTCAGTCTTTCATTTGGTCTCTGTCTCTCTGATCGGACAGAGGTCTTGACTCCAGGCTTTCCCATTCTTTGTCAGGGTCTCTCTCGCCTGCTTCTTTGCTTCTTTCATGTCTGCTGTTTTTTTGTTCCTGTGAACTCTCTTTGTCTTGCCCCTTTTTTTCTCTCTCTGTCAGAGCAGCAGAGGCCGCACTAAGGCGTTGCTTAGCTCTTAGCTTTCTCTCTCCCTCCCTCGGCACCCAGCACTCTCCCACACTACCGCCACAATAATTCAATTCATTTCTCTCTATTCATACAATACTGGCAAAGGAAAGGCAATCCTCACGGTGGGCGTAAAAGCATACATTAAAGGCATCATACACACCCACACTAGACACCGGCAAGTGCTGATTCTAGCAGTTTGTGACAATAACATATAGATCAAATAAATAATTTATCTGGATGTGACATCAGTGCTCTGCTGCCTATCAGATAGAAGAAAACAGCAACACTCAGCTACCTGTCTTTCTAGCTGCCAGGAACCTCTAGCAGACAGGTCATACCATCTTATATCTACAGTATACATGCAATCGCTGCTACGCACAAGTGTGCTTTATTGTATCACAGCACACGGTATTAAGGTTGACATATAAAACCAACATAAAGTATCTTAGTAATAGGGCCACCACAAAAACAGCTTTCTTTGCACAGATTCTCTAAGTTTGTAAAGTCTAAGCGCTGTAGCATGAACGCCATTCTTCAAAAGGATATGTTTTATGTTATGTTTTAATGATAGTGATCGAGAGTGCTGTCTAAATACACAATCACCTGTTCAACGGAGCTGAAATCTGGTGGCTGTGAAGGCCATAGCATATGATACACATTATATCCATACTCGAACCATTCAGTGAGCCTGTATGCTCTGTACGGAAGAACCTGCATTGGTTTTATATCTATACAGAGTATAGATATGAAACCATATATCTTACTTATTGCAAGCATATATGTAAAGTAATAGATGGCATGTAAATTAAATTAGGTGTACGTAAATAATTGTGGTCAACTGTAAACTTTACAACAGCTTTTTGCAACTTTTATTACTAAGATATTGCTTTGTGTTTTGTTTTTACTCATTTGACCAAAAAATACCTGGTTCCTTTTTTTTTCTTCCCCTAAATAGCCTATCATGATCTGGTCGTTTCCTCATGCACTTAAATTTGTTACGTTTTGTGCTGCATGAAGATAACTTTACTGTAACTTCTCTTGCAACAAGCACAGCTCATAGCAAATTAAAACACAGAGAAAGCGCTAATGAGCTTCTAATTAGTCCCTGTAAGAAAAAAAAAAACCCCAAACAAACAACAAATAAATCAGTTTGTGCTGAAAATTATGTTTCAAATATGATTTTTCCCCCCAGATATATATCTCTTCTATTTTAAATGTATCTTTTTCCAATTTTTAATATTCAAACTATCAAATAGTCACTGAGAGATTTGGTGATTAGCAAAAAAAAAACAAAAAAAAACACTGAATATAATAAGCACTAATTGAATAGAACAGCACTGGCACAAGATATTATAAAACATGTATACAGTCAGTTCACCTCTTGGCGAGCACATTGCCATGGCGATACAGCTGCTGTAGTATCAGCGGTAGATTAAGTAGCCCTACTTTCTCTTTCTTTCTGACTACACTTGCTACCATTAGGCAACATTAAATGCTGGCAGGAGGGAGCGGCACTGATAGCTGCTTTTAGTCGGTGGCTTCCAGCCTCCTTGCAGCTCACATCCTAAGGGAGCAGCAGGGAAAGAGAGTGGTGGTGGTGACTGAGGGGAGTGGAGGTCAGTTGGCGGTTGTTGGGTGCTCTGGGGACAAGCTGGCTTTCTATCCATCTCGGTACTCTCTCCATCAACCCCTGCACCTCCCACCGCTGCCGCTCTCTCGCTTTTCTCCTGCACCGACACTATGGATCTCTTTCAACCCCACTTTTACATCTCACATTCGACTCCCCCCTCTGACTTCCCCATACACACACATAGCCCTCCCCCCACAGTGCTGATAGAAGCGCACAGGCATTTTGTTGCAACATCAGTGCAGAGTGGAGTGGATGTATCAAGACCTGAGGAGGGAAGGGAAAAAAAAAGTGATAAAACTTTGTTCTACCCAGCACTTCATTTCAATAACCCTTTCCCCAGTGGTAGACAGGAAGAAAAGGGTGGGATATATGTGTATAGAGGAGGGGAGGAGTGGGAAACACAAAGAACAGTGATAGAGATGTGTGGAAAACTAGGAGAGCAAGAGCAACTGTGGGTAGGGATGTGCGCCTGGGGAACGTGAGAGAGAAGTGAGTGTGAAATATAAAAATTTGAAAAATCTTGAAGCGGGATGAACAAATGAAGACAGAGGAACGATCACAAATAAGAGGATGTGCGAGGACAGGGAGATTGAAAAAGTTGAGATGAGTCACAGAAAAATAAAAAAATAAATAAATTAAAAACGAGAAAAAGGGGGAGGAGAGTCAAAGAGGGCTGTGAGAGACGGTAGCTGCCGCGGTGATGAAAGGCAGGGAGGTAAAAACCAAAGAGAGAGAGAGAAAGAGAGTGAGAGCATAACAAGAGGGAGTGAGAACTATGTCGAACAAGACAGGGAAAGCGAGGAAGATCAGCAGCGATTGCTCGCAGCGAAATGTAAAGAAGGTGAGAAAAATAAAAGTTATGTAGGGTGAGTAGCTGGCACGGAGTATAAATATATGGATGTGAAAGGTATGATGCGGGTGACAGAACAAAACCAGACTGACTATTAGAAAATAACTGTTAGCGTTTGTTTTAAACTACTTCCTTTCCCAGCCGGGTGGAGCCAGCCTCATGGGACGCTGCACGAACTTAAGACAATCTCAACAAAGTACCTAAAAGTCATTGCATATACTACTTTCCCATGATTGACAGTTTACCAGTCATTATGTGCATTGTCCTTACATAGTAAATCTCCCATCTGGTAAACCAAGTAGTTTAAAACAACTGCGAATTATCTGCACAGTCCTATTTGATCCATGGTTTGAAGTGCTGCTCAAAGATAGGTGGAATTATTTAAGAGTAAAGAGAGGCTGGTAGACAGCACATGAATGTTTACTGACTGAACACCTGACAGGGATACAGGAAAAAATAAATAAACAGCTGTCCAACCCCTTTCTTAGAAGCTATTATTAAAAGTGGCTTACAGTATTGTTGCTGCACACATCCCCACAAGGGGTGCGTTTCAAACAGTGAGAGCAACATCTCTGGAGATGGCAAAGCACCAAACATTCAGAATCAAAGCCAAGCTGATATCAAAAAACTCAGTCAGACCTCTCTTTAGCACCATTTATTGAAAGTTTCATGAAAAATAATATCTAGGCTTACAGTAGTGATGTAGATATTAGAGCCGTTAGATGCATTGTTAATGGCACCCTTAAAGGATGGTGTTATTTGATATTTTTCTTATTGTCAACAAATACCGTGAAAAGACAAAAATAAAACATGTGTTTATCCATCTCTCAATACTTTTTGGCTTCCTTACCCTGTGTCTCGTTCACTCACCCTCTACACCATTCATTCCTACCAATAGCAAGACGTAAATCTTTAAAAACAGATCACAAATATATAGTTTTGTTTTTTACGAAAGACCAAATAATTTCCTGAAACGGATGGGCACTGTAGCTTTTTTGCCAACAGGAGTGAACATGAGTAAACAGCGTATTTCTGGTGGTCTATTTTTAGCGGTGGATTAATACACATTTAGTGCACTACTGAATATTAGAGAACCAGGACAGTTTATATGGGATTAATTCAAAATAAACTACAGTGCCCATGTTTATCATAATGAAGGAATATGTCACCCTGTATAATGATGCAGCTTAATTATGTTGTTTATAGTTTTTAGAGAACAATATAGCACTACGGCACAGAGGAATAAGCGTTATCAGGCTTTGACTACACAGACAATACTTGTTTGTAGGATCAGTTCATTGTTGTTTTTGGTCTTTTAGTGGGATTTGTTGACAGTAAGTGAAATATAGAATACCATCTGCCTTATCCTTTAATTGACAAAGACTACTGAAGATAAATGAAAAGCAGCCAGGCTATTTATTTTTAATACGGTCATTAAATGTGTTATAAGCCTCTTATTTCTAGTCTGGTTTGGTTTTACTGATTTTAAAATTAGCCAATTATGTTTTTAGCATGTAGTTATTTTACCTGCCTTATAAAAAAAGACAAATACATCAGATCAGGGTTTGGTATCAAAAGATCCTCAGTATTAAGTACCTTGGACTGGAGACAAATGGGGACTACAAAAAAAAGGAACCCAATTGAATCACCCCAACATGTCTTTACTTGATTTGACACTTGTCACTAATACTGACAAACATATTAAGGCTGGTGTTTTGTCAGACTGCTTCAGTAAACACTCAGTTATTTACTGTGTATGGAAGATTAAACTTCCAAAATCGCCATCAAAATTAATTAAAATTAGACAACATAAGAAAATGAATGTAGACCTATTTATTAATGATCTAATGTCTATTAATTGGGATAGGTACCAATTAATACCCATGTTCAAGATGCCTAATATAAATCTAATTATTATAAAGAATGTCTCTAATAATTTAAAAAATCAAAACAATTCTAAACATTTCTGGAACAGTATAAAAGCCAAAATAAACTCTTCAAATAAACGTCATATTAATCAATTAAGAGATGGCAATGTAATAATTCATGACTCTCTATCGGTCAGCATTTTTCTTCTGTCTGCTCTGACTCAATACCTGGCTCTTCCTACACTGATAATTTCAGTAATATTTCATCTTGTCACCTTTTGCTTTATGAAAATAACACCCACAGAAGTTCTGAATGCTATCAAACAACTAAGTTTGAGCAATGGTGCTGGACTTGATGGGACTGAATCCAGATATATTAAATTAGCATCTCGTATTCTCATGTACTCACTTGCTGACTTGTTCAACATGTCCTTATCTACTTGTGAGTTACCAGCTATCAGGATATATTCATGCATTACTCCACTTTACAAAGGTGGTGACATTCTTGATCTGACTAATTACAGACCTGCATTGATAATCTGTTCTATTGCATTAGTATTTGAAAAACTTATCTTTAATCATTTATCTCAGTATCTTAAGAGTAATAATATCCTATCACCATTTCAATACGGATTTAGACCTAATCATTCAACAACTACTGCCCTCTTAAAACGTACTAATGATGTGTTTTCAGTATGTGATGCTGGAAATCTTACAGGGGCTATTTCTACTGATCTCAAGAACTCTTTTGATTTGGTTGATCACTACATATTCTTAGATAAGCTTTATGCAGTTGGTCTATCTCAAAATGCATTATTATGGTTTTACTCTTACTTATATAATAGAAAACAATGTGTTGTCCTTCAGGGGAGTAAGTCTGATTTATTTGTTTGACAAAGAGGTATACCCCAGGGTTCGACACTGGGTCCACTTACTTTCTCTATTTTTATTAATGATCTTCCTTTAATCCGTTCTAATTCTTCTGTTCAACTATATGCATATCACTTATTCTTCTAAACCTCATTTACTGCAAATCCAAACTGCCCTTCAATTGAATTTCAATAATTTACAAAACTGGATCTTATCTAATTAACTACTGCTCAATAAAACAAAAATCTACACATTATGGTCTTTGGTACAAGACAGAGCCTTAAAACAAAATCTACTAATGATGTGTAATGATGGTACTTATCTGCATAGAGTTGATGAAACTAAACACTTGGGTTTATGGCTTGACTCTGAACTTACATTCAAACCTCACATTGATCATGTTCTCCGCAAAATTAATTTTGGAACCAGTGTTTTATTTTGACCTAGAAATTGTTTTACATTTAGTGTCTGAAAGATGCCTCACAACTTATTTCTCGACTATGCTGATGTTGTTTATCAAAACACATACAAAACTAACCTTCTACCCCTCAGTACAGCATACAATAATCACTGTAGATTTGCAACTGGATGTTCCATTAGTACTCATCACTGTATAATGTAACTCACTTAAGTGGCCTCCACTCAATGTAAGAAGACACATTCATTGGCTACAACTCATTTTTAATGTGTACATTTCAACTATCCTCATTACTCTCAAAAGTTTTTGGTACCATATTCCTCAATATATCAATTGAGGCATTCTACATAAGATCTCTTCTCCATTCCTAGAGTCAGAAAAGCAAATGGAAAAAGAGCATTTATGTTTAAGGCTCCGTCAGACTGGAATAACTTACCTTCAAACATACGATCCTTGACATCATTTCACACATTTAAAAATGGTTTGTCTTCTTATTTTGAGATAAACTGCACATATTTCAGATGACGCTATACCTATATACACAGTATATTCTGTGCTAATATTTTTGCTCTAGTGGTTGTGTTCACTATCTTTCTGGTGTTTTTTGTTTTTCATTTTTGTTTGTATTGTATGTTATGACCCCCTTGAAAACGAGATGGTTCATGTCAAGGGTTTTATTCTAATGAATAAAATTATATCATCATCAAATTAAGTTACTTTTAATACTATTGTATTAACCTTGTATTAACCTCACCCAAAGCAGTGTTTGTATTCCACCACAGCCCTCAAGGCTACATCTTCTCTCTTGTTTTCTTATTCCTATGCCTTTTGTTTGCTTTAATTGTGAAGCACTTTGTAGACTTTATTGTAGAAAAATGCTATAGGAACAAATTCATTATTATTGAAGTGTTTATGACCATAGAAAAAGGAGAAGACGAAACCACATAAACTGAGATGTTATAGCCAAGTGTTCTTACCCGATGATGGGGTGTTTGAAGCCCAACTTTGCAGTGGTCTGCTGGATCTCCTTCTCCAGCCACGCCTGAGGGCGCACCAGGTACTTGACAAACTGGGACACCCACCAGACGGAGGGGTCGCCATGCAGACGGTGCAGGCGTGGGGCCAGGTCCTCAGGGATAGCCAGGGGCAGGTATGGGGGCCGAGGGTGGAGGCTGTCGACTATAGGCAACTCCACAACCTGGACGTCCTTATCATGGGCCTCTCCTGCATGGGCCAGAGAGGAACATGTAGAAAAAAAGACACTCAAGAGTCAATACTTAATCAGCATTCTGACAGAGCAGACCTTTCTTCAGAAGGTTAGGGCTGTAGATAATTATTCTTTTCATTATTAACTAATGAGCAGTTAATTTATTTGATTAAACGATTATTTGTTCAGTCTATATAATAATGTCACAAAATTGTCAAAAATGCTATATCACAATATCCCAGTGTATGAAGTGACATCTTCAAATGTCATGTTTGGTTTGACCACCAGTCTAAAATCCAAACATATTCAATTTACTATGATATAAAACAGAGAACATCACATTTGAGAACCTGAAACCAATAATAAATCGATTATCAAAATTGTTGATTGACTGATCGATTAATCAACTAATGGTTTCAGCACAACTCAAGTCAAAAATGTGTTTCGGGACAGCAGGGTGGCCTTTCAAACAACAACAAAAAATCTTCTACTGGTTCAAGCATTATGTCAGCTTAAGTATTGTGTCTGGAAACATCAGCAAGTTCTCACCAAAGCTCTGACCAACTTCAGGCCAAAAATCGAGTCGAATATCAGTCAAATAACTGACATAACTGATAGCATCTGCAAGTGAATGGGGTCCCTTCAGTGTGCTGTAATATTGAAATAGCTACTAGACAATATGTTATTCTTTTAAATATAAAAATATATTATATATACCGTGATGCAGTGTGATATTTCAGAATTATTCCTAAGCCCTGTTATAGTCATTCCTCCTCCGTTTCCAGAATGAATCCATACTGAACATTCCAAACCCCTTTAAGTCCAGCTTTTGTGATTGACAGCTGCTCTTTGCATATCCTTGCTTAAAGGCCAAGGTAAGATCCTTTATATCAAGGCTGTGTAGAGCCAGGGGCTGAGGCTGAGGCTTAGGCTGGGGCTGAGGCGGGGGGCTGGTGGTCTGGCATTGGCCCCTTCAGGCTGAGTCCTGCTTGGCAGAAGCCCTGGGCAGAGGGGTTGAGCAGGGCTGATTACGAAGGTCACCTCTCTAGGCAGCACGAAGCTCCTGTGCACAGCAAGACCTTCCAAGACATCAAGACCAACTGTCCATACTGTCCAAACTCAACCACAATCATGTAGATAGAAATACACACACATGAACATGCACACATACGGGGTCTTGTGAACAGTAGGAATGAAGGTGGTCCAACAGTGACAACTAATAAGGATCCAAATAAAATAACAATAAAAAGAAATGTGCATTCACACACACATACACACAAAGAGCCCCAGCTAATCTCATCTCACCAGAAGGGATATGCCTGGCAGACACAACCTTCACTCTCTTTCAGTCTTAAAACCTGAGGAGAGCTTTTTTTTGTGTGCCTGTGTGTGTGTGATTTACGTAAAAACTAGTTTGAGGCCCGTGTTCTGTCTGACTGAAGTGGCTTCTGTAACCACCACAGACAGGCCCTAATACAGCAAACACAGCCTCCACAACGCACTTCCTTATAAATGGCATAATGAGTCATTAAAAATGGCCTTTCACAGAAAGGGTACATAAAAAACATGTTAAAAACAAGAACAGAAACAGAGGCTTCAATTTGTGTGTGTGTATGCCGGAGCATGAACTGAATATAAATTGGTAGAAGCATTAAATATTGAACAGAAAAAATATTCCCAGGCCTGTCTTTGCTTATATAACAGCACTGGCATGATTCACATAAGGGGGAATGGGCATATTTTGAGGCCTGCACTTCTTGGCACAAATGTACAGATATGCAGTATGTCTTCCTCCCACAGCTACTTAATTAGATCACAAAGCTCTACTGAATTTCATCTCAACTCCAAAGACTCTGCATTCATTTCCTGTATGCATCATGACTTAAAGCATATGGAGTGAAACAGGATTCTTACACTGTATTTTAAACCTATGATGCATACTGAGCCTAATAAATATTCCATAAGATTAACATAGCTATGGAACCGGAGAACCGAGAGTGACACCATCCAGACACAAAATACCAAGCTTCTCTATTCATAATACATTTGAGTTTATGAACTTGGAGAACTCTTGTTCCAGTCTTTACATGGCAGGGGACATTATGTTTTTCCTGCTGCTCTCAGATTCACTCATAAGGCAGTGATATCTCTACAGAGAACCTCAAAGGAATACACTCTCTTTGGCAAATTAGCTCTTTGATCAACGAATCATTGTTCCACAAGAAGACTGGTTTCCCTTTTGTCTGTTACCATGCCTGTGAGATGGTGCAGCGCTGTTATGCTGTCCATTGAACATAAACCTTGTGGTAAAAAAGCCTTATGCACCAGTGGACTAAATAGACAGTAGTGCCGTGTATTGAACCTCAATACTTGGTTTTTTTGTAAGTGACTGAAATGTATCTGTAGCATCAAGTATCTGTCAAATACCCAAAGCTGGCAATAAATATCTGGTCAGATTGGTAATTGTGGTTTGTACTTCTGGGGATAACAGCGCACACTTTTAGACAGTTTCTTCTCAAAAGACATTGACACTGTTTGTACAGACAAGAAGTGATGGAAGTAGTTGTGTGATGAAGTGAAGAAGAGCTTGAGAGAGAAGCTCAAAAACTGCCTACTTTCTCACCCGTGCAAACCCAGGCAACCACAGTGTGATGTGGGCATGGTTGTCGAATTGTCGGTTTTGGGAGGTTAGAAAAACTGTCAGACACAGCCCTCCCCCAGTCCCTATCCCCGGGTGCACTGTATGTTATTTCTATTTTTATGTGGAAATTCTTGTAATGTTTTGTTTTTCCCCATTTCCCATTTGAAGAGGGAAAATCAGCAGGCCCCATAATGACTTCTTCGCTATCTTTGATTCCCCCCCCCCCCAAGCTATATGTTTTCCTGACAGAAATACCCCGTCACAAAAGCACACACAAAGCATCGTCTCTGTCTATAAATGTCTCACATCCTGAGGGAAATACTTGACAAAAAGTGGGCTAACCACATAAAGATATACGAGGAAAGGTGGGACAACAAGGAATCTGGTAGGGCTTCTCTATAAAATACTAACCAAGTCAATTTCCTACAAAAACACAAGGTTAGGCAAACAATACATAGAATTGCTGAGTGTATAATACACTAAGGCTGAAACAGTACACACCTTTGTATGTAATGGTAACGACAAAGGACTGCTGACATTTACCACAAAATGACACAGGGAGACATCATGATAAAGGTTCAGGAGTGACAAATTTACACTGTAGATGCAGAGTTTACCGGCACTAAATCACTATGCAAAATATCTTAAGCATTTGCATGGTAGGCAATAAACACTGGTTAACCATAAGCTAAAAGCCAAAACATAACACATGCTAATTTAATGTTGAGTACTGGCACCATTGTGAATTTTCAGAGATCAGTATTCACTACAGTCAAAAGCCGTTAATGTACTGGCATGGGCAAACATTCCACTTAATTAGTGAGAT
Organism: Thunnus albacares; assembly: GCF_914725855.1. NCBI lineage: Eukaryota > Metazoa > Chordata > Actinopteri > Scombriformes > Scombridae > Thunnus > Thunnus albacares. The sequence continues at coordinate 9,279,452 of NC_058121.1, read as the reverse complement.
ATTCAGTGTATATCTACTTATTAATCCAAGGCTTTAGCATCCCTTTGTGGCCCTGTGCCCAAAGGAATGTTCTTTCCTGCACTGTTAACAAAACAGGCATAACCGCAGACACAGCCAAGTGCCCAACAAGCTTACATTAGCTTTGTCTAGCTAGTTAGTTGGCTTGGTCAACAGAAAATACTGCTTCTACAAACTGCAAGACTTTATAAGGACAAGAATGCAGAATCCTAATAGGCGTGAGGAGAGAGGTGGCTTTTGTAGTGAATTAGCGGTTGGCTACTAGCAGCCAGATGGCATATATGGATCTATAGGAGGCTGTTTGTAAGACAGTCATCATAGAAAGACATTAGATAGTGGAAAAGGACACATGAAAGGCAGAAGAATAAGAGGGAAGGCGCTGGGACAGCAAGAGATAAGAAGGGAGAGCCCAGGAGAGCACAAGTCAAATGAAGCGATAGGAGAAAAATGAAGAGCAGAAAGGATGCAGTGATGAGAACAAGAAAGGAATGAGAGAGAAAAGTGATGAGAGGGAAGGAGAGAGGCAGGCACAGTCTGATAGTAAAACCTCCAAATCATCACTGATCTTCATTTACGAATGCTTTGGTTTTGTCGGCTTAGCAGAGGCAAACACACTTACACCGTAGGATTACCTATTAATCATATTAATATCACATTTTTGACTCATAGCTCTATGCAATCTTATTTGTAAATGATTCTGCTACATTTGCATTAGTAGGGAAATCCATTACATCCAAACAAGTGCATCGATCTTTGGTCTAAGGTATTCTGGTACCAGGTATACATACAGTATGAGCTGCCTTATGCTTAAGCATGGTGCTCATAATGGACTGTCCATGACTAGTGCTGAATTCTAATAACACACATAAATAATAATAAATACCGCTCGGGTTTAGATCAGGCAGGCCATTCCTCTAAATCATCCCCCTCCAGGTTTTTCCAACATTACCAATGCAAGCAATGAAATCCCCCAGCAGAAACTCAGATGGCACACTAAAAAAAGGGCTGGACACTCTAAAGTGTTTGTTGGCCCATAGGCATAGACAACAGCACTGTGAAAGTGTTTCCTCTCCACAACGCCCAGCATTGACCTGTACGACCCTATCATTCTTAAGGGAACACTCCAAAGCTGTGTTCGGATAATACATTTGATTTTGTGGTACTTCAAAGTAGATAACAGCACTGTGTGAAAAAACCTGCACAACAATACATCCCTTTGCATTTTTATACTGCACAGCAGTTTTTGTTCCAAGTTTCCAGCACCACAGCTGTGTTCAACCAGGGGCTTGTGAGGATCCCCACATGCACCGGATTCCTCTCAGGAGAGAAGTCTAGCCCCTGTCTAGGAGTTTGGTTGTTGCAACTCCCCCTATTGCACTAGTTATCAATCATTTCCCACTAGAAAGCCAAAATTCCACATCTCCAGAGCCAGTTTCCTTGAATGCACCCTAAACCTAAACTTACTGTTGGTGGCCCCATTTTATTTCCCTCGGGCTGAGCCTAACCAGGCCCCTTGAGTCCCCTCCCAGGCCTGGCTCCATCAGGAGGAGGGAGCTGTTTTAAGGTTCAGCCCGAGCAAGTTATTAAGACTGCTTTTAGACCAACAATAAACCTCTGGGCAAATACCACAAGGCTGCTTTGGTTTGGGGTTATTTCTACAGGTATTTGTGAGAGCATGAAATATGAATCAGGAAGTCCAGTTTGAAGGCTACTCGCTTGCCAAGACTTTGCCTCCACTGACAAATTTCTTCTGGGAAAAAATAGATATACAGTATCTGAATCAAAATTGATACACAGTAATACTAGAGTAGTGGACCTTTGCTAAGAGGTTTGTCAAATTCAAGTAGACTTTCACTTAGATGTGTTAAGAAAAGCACAATGTTTGCATTCAACACTAGATTAAATACTGATGTCAAATTGGACAAAGAACACAAGCTTTTAATGTGAAAATATAAGACCCAATGGCCAATCTATGCCACAAGCTACTGCAACTAAGAAAAACATCTAGTCGTCCTCAGTTAAGACGTTATACATTTGCTATATTTGCTGAAACACATGTCAGTTATTGTGCATATTCCCTGATGAAATGTTCTCAATGTACAGGAAATTACAAAAACTGTGCGGGGAGCCTCGGTTCACGAATGATGCACAAACCTCTTGCAAACATCTTATTCCCAACAATCTCCATTTCTATCAACACCATCAGACGTAACTTACTGTGGGTCAGAGGAGTGGGTTGTTTACCGAACTCAAGTCACAGGATTTCTTGGCAATGAAACCTTTGAACAGTAACCTGCTGCTGTTACATTGGCTGCCAAAGTGCTTTAACAGGAATTGCAAAGCCCTGCTTAGGCAGGGAACTCACACTTTGTTTTTGCTGTAGCAGCATAATAGAGAGGTCTGGCAGACTCTGTTTTTTAGCTGGGATAGTTCAACTAACAGCTAGGGTTAATTGATTATCAAGCATCTGATCACAATCGTCTTGGGCAGCCCTGAACCCACAAGTGTATGTGTAGCTCAGGATGGTTCTGGTATGTGTGTGTGTGTGTGGTGTGTTTGTACATACCTGACCAGTGTCCGGTGGTGGCCCCAGAGCGGTCGGTGCAGGTGTTACTGACGGGCAGGAAGACGGTTTCCCAGCCGCCAGGGGCGTAGCGCCAGTTGTGAGACTCCAGGATGAGTGTGCGCTGGGTGCCATAAGCGATCATGAAGCAGTAGACGACGTGATGGAGCTGGCAGCCATAACCACAGCCCTTATTGATGTTACACACCAGCTTCCTCGCCTTACTGCAGTCTGGGGGGTTCTAGGAGGAGGATGAGAGGAAAGAAAGTTTCAGCATTTTTATTGCTTGACCTTCGTCTTGTATCTCTCAAAGCCCTGCTCCCTGACTTGTAATAATACATGGCTGATATTGTTTTCGTTGCTCCCTGTACCTGTCTGTCTCATAATCATATATTCTCTTGTAATTTTATGAATCCGCCTCCCTCTTTTTCTTGGTTTGCCTTTCTTGTCGGTTTTTTTTCTCTCTCTGCGATACCCTCACAATTTCCCTCTTTTACCATCTTTTCTATCCACCCCTTTCCTTTTCATTGAAGGATATTCCAGAAGGATTTCATTGAAGAATAACGCTGCCAATATTCTATATTGTTCCAAATGTCAACACATCCCCTGAAAAGACCAAAACCAACATATTCTGCCTTTATCTGTGTAGCAAAAGCCTGATATAGCTTATCCTCTGATGCCATATGCCTCCATTGTATTGCAAAAACTATGAAAAAAACATCAGTGAGCCACACTGGTGCACTGTGTGACATGTTCCTTCATTATGATGAACATGGGCACTGTAGTTTTTTTTTTTTGAGTCAATCCACACACATTGTGCTGGTGCCATAAATACTAGCATCATCTGCAGCTGAAAATACTGTAGTACTCAGCAAGTGCACTACTTCTGTTTAACTAATGTTTGCTAAAAAACTACAGTGCCCAGCTACAGTTGCTCTGGAAACTACATAAACAAAGTAATTAACCTTTAATAAAAACAAAACAAAACTATATGTTTGTGACATCAATGTCTAGTAGGAATGAATGGGCTTAGAGACAGTGTAGGGATGTGAGAAAGTATAAAGAGTGGGACTAACCCTTAGTTGGTCTTTTCAGTGGATTTCTTGACAATAGAAGAATAGAAAACATTGTCATCTTTATCGTTTTCTCTTTGATCTCTTTTTCTTGCTCTTGCATTCTCTTTCCCGCACTTTTAACTGTCCCTTTTTTGCTTCCTGTCCTTTTCCCTACCTCTTTTCCTTTCTCATTATTTTTCCCTTTCCACACACTCTCCCTCCCTCTTATTCTCTACCCCTCTCTATTTCTTCAGACCTTCTTTGTGATTCTCTCGATCCCTCTCCTTCTCCTACTCTCCCTGCAATTCCCTGTCACCCCCCACCACACTCTCGTTCTTCATTTCATAAATTAGCTTCGATATCATACAAAGTCTGAAGGGAAGAATACCAAATGAGAGGCACTGGGGGGGAAGAAACAACGATTTTTCTTTTTTTGCTTAAAAAACAAAAAAAAAAAAAAAAAAATCCAGCAGAGTGACACATGCTGTGTTGTCGATGAGTCGCCGGGCGGCTTGTGATTCGCTCGGCAGCCAGTCTGAGCGACTCCGCAACACTCGTGCCAACCAGCTTCCTAAACAGCAATTACCAGCTGATGGGAGTGTTTTCCTCATTAGGCTGCTGCAGCTGTGGATGGTTCACAGTAATCAGGCCGCCCGGCACCCACCGGCTAACGCTGCCTATCACACACTAGCAGGAGAGGAAGAGGAAGAGAGGGAAGAGGAGTAGGAGGAGGAAGGAAAGGAGAGGGAAACGAAGAGGAAAGGAAAGGATAAAAAAAAAACAAACAAAAAAAGATGACATGAAAAAGAGGACAGGAGGCAAAAGAAAAGAAGGGCGAGGAAAGGAAATGAGAGAGAAGGAGAGGAGAGGAAGAGGAGAGGCTCCTTAAGGTACTGAAAACTGATTACCACCACTTCTGTTCAATAACATGAACAGATTACAGCAGCCATCGAGCTGACATAACAACCCACACAGGTATTTCCTCTGAGTTACAGCCTTCCTGTTCACCACTAGCCCCATAGGTGTGAGCTAACTTACTCTACAGTGGCATGCTGACAAGAGGCCTTGTGTGACACTTGTTTTCTGTCGACAGGCATCGGAATCTGAGCCACAATGTCTGCATGAGATCAATGTGTGGCATGAGCCGCGTGGCGTGGAGGCCATCCCGGGGTTGATAACGACTCCTGAATGTTGAGAGACGAGGTTCAAGGATAATGACGGCAGATGCGTGCACAAAGACGGCCTCTGAGTACGGCTCTGTACTGTAGGTTAAGTGACCGTTTAAATGGTGTCCTTTTTGAGTGTGAAACACAGAGGCAGTTGCGGAGTGGATTCAGTTCAGAGAGACCACAGAGATAGTGTTTGTGTAGGGAATACGGCTGAGAAGAATGTGAGAAATAGTATGTCAAGCTCAGGTAATTATCCACGGTGATTCCCACATAGCTACAATACTTCCTGGAAGATGAAAAGAAGCTGCGCATTAAAAGAAAGAGACCGCAACAATTTCTAAGTACTTTGAATGTCTGTTTTGCAGCTCCTTGTTGCCAGCAGATATACGGTAACAATTTTGTTGTAATAATGTTTCAAATGTAGACTGTATATCCAGCTCATTAAAGCTTTTATATTTGCCTCAGGGAGGTCTTTGGAGGACAAACAGCTGTATTGCACAGGTTGTGACACATTTAAAGTTTGCAGAAGCAGTAACAATGCATCGTTTAGAAGAGGAACTGGGTGGTTAGCATGAGCAGCCCACACCCACGATGACTGAGCTGTTGAGGAACAACACCATGAGAGAACTCTATTTAAAATTCAGTATCAGAAAATCAAAAGGAAGGAGGCACAAAACTCTTGGAACCTAAATGATCAGAACACACTTGCAGTTGCCAACAACAACCACAGGTGTCTCCAAATCAACCACAGATGAAATCTTAGGAGGAACTTTAAAATACTGGACACACGTGATCTCTGGGAAGGGCAGCAAACAAAACACTTAAAAGACAGACACAATGTCTGTCTGTCTAAAACTAAAGTTGGGTGCCTATAAGTACTTGAAAGCAGTTTTTGATTGCAGTAATCATTCCTCCTGTTCATACTGGCCCTTAAGAGATCCCTTTCTAATATCCTTCCAATGTAACAGATGGGGGACAAAATTCAGTCCTCGTTCTGTCCAAAAATATATTCCAAAGTTTATCTGACAATAACATAAGCCTTTAGCAGTCTGTCTAGTCTGACAGTTAGTCTAATTAAGTGGGCATCTTCCAAAGTTATGGTTTTCAATTCATAATTCCAAGAGAGTCGATATTTTAATATCCAGAATGGACAGGGGAAATGATTACTACAAGAAACAACTGCTTCAGTAATAAATATGAGTGTGAGTATTGTTTTTAAATAGATGTGAAAAAATATGAGTGTATCCTTTAATAACACTGTATATCACAGTGCACAAGTAGATGAAAAGCTTGTCCAACAGAAATCCATCTGAAGGAGCCAGACATGTTCACCGCATGTTGTGAGTGGACAGATGGAGCAGACGCAGAGATGGAGTTAGTTAAACCAGGAACGAAGGGAGAGGCTGGTGCGGGTGGTAGAGACAGCAGGATAGGAGGGAGGAGTCTCTGTGTGTGTGTGTGTGTGAGTGTGTGTGTGTGTGTGTGTGTGTGGACGTATAGATGTGTGTATGTAAGTATATGTGTTTGTGTGAGCGATAGCAAGAGACACATACAGCATCTCTTCGCGTACGAGCGTGCGCATCAATCTTGTGGCTGAACGTGTGTGTGTGTGTGTGTGTGTGTGTGTGCGGCAGTCGCTTGCATAGGTGTGGGTGAGTCCATCTGTGCACAACTCTGTGTGTGTGTGTGTGTGTGATGAATTAGTGATGGCAGCTGGTGGAGCGGTGTGATCCCTCAGCGGTGGTGACAGCAGCTGTTAGTGGTGCTGTCTCCGCCCAGCCAGACTGACTGGGTCCTCTTCATCAAACACACCGGCTCATTAATGCTGCAGGGCCCAGTGCGGTGCCGCACCGCCCCACCCCAGAACCCAGCAGCACCAGAGCTGGGGAACGGGAGCCGGGTGGCTGGGGGTGAGCGAATGTGTCCTGGGTCTCAGGTTGTGTGTGTGTGTGTGTGTGTGTGTGTGTGTTTGGAGCTGTAAGCATATGTACATCTATCTGAGCCTGAGCCAGTGTGTGCGTTTGTGTCTATCTTTGCACTGCGACAACGTTTTTGCATTTCTGCATATGCACTCTCTGCCAATCTGTCATTTTGCGCCTCTGCATGTGTGTCTGTGTGTTTTGGTGCATGTGTGTGGGTGTGTGTGTGTGTGTGTGTGTGTCACTAAACCGCTGACAAGAAACAAGGATCCTGCTTGTCAAATCCGACTGCTGAAACAGTCTGCTGTCACACCCCTCACCTGCTCCTCGTGGAAACCGATGCTGACAGTTATGGATGGTGCAAATGAGACAAGCAAGTGTGAAAGATGTCCTCAAAAACACACATGTACGTGTGAGGGAAACATTCGCATGAATGCTCACAATGTAATTGCGTCTATATGTTGGTGTGTATGTGACTCTGTGTGTTTATGTGTGTGTGTGTGTGTGTGTGTGAGAGAGAGAGAATACAAGACCAGCTGTGTAAGCAGCAGGTGCGTCTGTAGTTACCTGTAGGTAGGTGATTCTGTTCTGGACCAGATCCGACAGGTCTTTAGCCTCCTTCACTCTCCATTCGCCCACTCCATCCGCCTGGCTGAGGTAGTACAAGTCTGTCATGATGGACCTGCAACCACAAACACACACATTTCAATAATTTAATCATTTATGTTCACATTTAAATAACCGGCTGATCATTAACAATTTGTTTCATGTTTGTAACTAAATTTCTAAAGGGGCAGGAATAGCAGCATCCTTTCCAAATATGGACATTCCCAACACATGCAGATCATTAGTATGATCTGCAAACCACTCCTCATCCATCAAATGTAATAACTAACAGCCTACATTCATTTACAAAGAGCAAAACTAAATCTCAGAAGGGTTGGTACTTTGGAACTTTTCTTTCAGACTGTAGTTAAACATACTGCATTGGTGCTAGATGGTAATATGAATACACTCTCGAAGATGACGAAATATATGACCTTATGTCCTCAGCTATCACATCAACAACTCTGTCATGTCCTTCAAGTTCATTCTAGCGGTGGTCATTCTGAATGTGAGACAAGGATTCAGTTACAAGGTCATGGTTGTGATGCAAATAAAAAGGGGATGGGAGATCAGAGAGAGAGGTTTGTAGAGTATTTACAACTATCCACAGGTTTTTGTCAATACAACTAACAAGCTCACACACACAATCACACAACCAGAAATGTATTTCAAATGCTGCTTTTGCATCCAGTAAAGTCAATTAAAATTCATTGTAAAGTCTGGAAGAGAAAGATGTTTGCTTTACTAAAGTGTTGGGACATATGACAATATGTACCATGAGATGACAGAAGGTTCCCATTGCTCTCTGGTAGAGGTCTTCATGGATCTACTCAAAGTTCAAAGTAACTGAGACCTGATCCAGGACCTGAGTCGGACTGAGTCCAAATGATATTCAGTCTAATCAGATGGGAGTAGGTTCTCACTGTATTGCTGTGGGTCTCAGGTTTGTGCATCAATAATGTATGTAATACCCGAGTGGACTCTGAGCGCACTCACCATCAGCTTTGATCACATGGTGCATCATAATCATCAAGAGAAAAATGTGTTTGTAGAGGTGAGATGGAGAGTGTGAACTGTAAAGTGCAGAGAAAAAAATAACATGTATTTCTACTTTTGCTACTTGATTATCCTCAAGTCCCTTTAGTATTGGCTCTCTTTTTTGAAAATAAATGTATCCATCAAGTTCAGGAAGGTTTTCAATGGGTCCGTTTCAGATTGGGCTGAACATTTTGGACCTGTAAAGACCTCTAAACTCTGGCTGTAGCGGGTAATTGAGACCGTTGCAAATCAGAACTGAGCAGGACTGCTTTAGGGTAATACTGAATTTACAAGAGTCTTGGATTTACCAATGTACTCCCTTGATTTTTCAGTTTAATTTACTGGATCAGCTAAAAAACAGACATTCCCACCTGGTGATTTTAATACATAAACTGTTTCTGAGTTGCATTTCTGGAAAATGTACTACAGTATATCACAGCACATCAAAGCAAAATTGCATACATCATTATAGAAGATGTTATCGCCCACCCCTACTAGAACATGCAGAGAAGTTATGTCTACATGACCTTGACTAAGTGAACTTGAATAATTTATATGCTCCAACTTGTGTATTTGCATATCTTGCATACAGAGCTGCCTTTGACCTTACTTCTGTCAAGACATCACGCCTTTCTTTTGTTGTCTATCCTCCAGAACACATAGAATAATTAAACTAAGCCTCTGCTTATCATGTGATTTCCTGGAGACAAAAATTCACAAACAAAAATTACAGCTACGTTATAGTGAACTTGTGAATCATGTGATTTGTGCGGCTAGATTGTGGAGCCAACAAAAGTTTCCCACAATACCGAGCAACGCTTTGAGCACCAGACAGCATGTTAACAGTGTACTGTGTGTTAAACATTACCGAGGCTCAACATGCTTTAAAGTTATTTATAGAAAAAAAGTGTTGTTTCTGTCACGCCGACTGACAACAACGGCGTCTTTCTGGTTATCTTGCTCTTTCTTGGATTAAGTCTGCCATCTGCAAGTCTCTGACAGCGAATTTGTGTACATGTCACACACTGCCAAATATCGTGACCATCCACTTACAAACATGCCCGAGAGCTCTGACATGTGCAGCTAAGGGCAGATGCAAACACATCTAACACATACACACACACACTTATGCAAGCTTAATTTATTACTCACTTCTTTGACCCAAATCAGTCACATCCTGTGTGACTGAGAGTTCTTATGCATATATTCAGTAGCTCATGCAAACACGCACACACACACACACACAAACGTACCATGTCCCATTTCAACAGTGCAGCATGGTGAAAAGTGCTGTTCTCCACAGCTAAGACAGTATCATTACTCATTGTCCCATTTTGAAGCTGGAACCACAGTGTGTGAACAGATGTCAAACTCCCTTCCAGTAGCGCGCGCAGGGGAGCCATCACCGACCCTCTGCGGGAAGGAAAAGCAAACCTCGCTGGCCGCAAAACGTAACGAGAAGGAATCAACAGACAAGCCCCTGAAGGGTTTGGCAGCAAGACGGGGAAACACCACCCAGCCATGAAGTCCTGCATATGTATTGGGGCTTTGTATGCTGTATGTAAGTATGTGTGTGTGGTCTTGCGCTCATGTGAAGCTTGTGGGCTTCCCCGGTACTTCTGATTGGCTTAAACTGCAGACGTCGAGGCTGCAGCCGCTGGGCTTGGCGGCCAAGCAAAGCAGCTGTAAGTACCGATTTGCTGCACCAATCGGAGAGCAATTACAAGGATTCAGGTTTACATTACAGTACTTTACCAGCCCAGGTGAGACAGAGGATGGGCAGCAGTGGGGGGGAAAGACAAAGGTTCTTTTTCACTGGCTTATAGGTCTATAGTGTGCTGTTCTACGACATGGTGTGAGTCATTTTGTGGATATTAAGCAGGAACGGTGAGTTTATTCAGTTTTAAACTCAACTTCAAACTCAACTCTGACTGTTTTTGTGTCTTGTTCTACCTAGAATATTACACCTTCAGTCATGGGTCCAATCCATCCTGTTGTAGCAGTGTTTTATACTGTATGTTGGGATTCACCTTTAGACTTCATTGTTACAGTATATAGTTTTTCATTTTCATTTCAGTTTTCAGTATGGGATTGGACATTTTTCCTCCTGATCTTGTTGGTTATAAATATCGCAATAAACATATATTTTAGTTTCTTTCTTTATTGTTTATTTACTCCAGGCTTTTTTAATTTAGTGAGGATGGTCATTTCTAAAGGTATAATGAGATAACACTGCATATGTTTGCAGTATGTAATGTGTAATGAGTACATGGAGTAACAGGTAGTAGTCAGTGGTAGACATCTTGAATGTTGTTTCCAATAGTAGTCAGTTAAGACTGTCAGATGTTTTACAGGTAGATTAAAACTGCAACAATTAGTTGATACATTCATAATCACCGTTTTGATTATTGATTAAGTACATGTGTGTCAAAATTTTCTGGTGTTCTTACTCCTTTAAGATAATAAACTAAAAATCTTTAACAAAACAACATATCTGAAAACATCACTGTAGGCGTTAGGAACATTTCTCACAATTGACTGTTAAAGATTGAAAAACAAAGGATGGTCAGACTGATCACTAATGAAAATAATTGTTCGTTGCATTCCTAAAGTAGATCAGTAGTGGGTTGAGATTATAAGTTTATTTTAGTAGATGAGGTTCCCCTCTGCCTATTATAGCTTTAATAGCTTTTTAATTATATCTTTAACAATTATGGCTGTTTAAATTCCCATTTTTTAAGCACTGAACTTTTAACTATGAAACTCAACTACATTATTTTAGCTCAGTTTCATTGTTCTCACCCAACACTTGGTATCATAATAGACAGTGATACTGTGTTTTATTACAGTATACACTATGTTCAGTTATGATACATTCTTTTGTAGATGCAGAGGTGTTCTTCATTTTCTGTTGCAGACATTTGAACTCTGAACGGTTATAAAACTATGTACAAGAATCTCTTCATAATGTAGTGATCATTTTCATAAGGTGAGCAGGTAAGTACTTGCACACTTTTTTTAATGTGCTACATTTATATTTTACTTAGGAAATTTACAAGACAAGGACTCTTACCCCATTCCTGAGCAGAATCTAAATGAAAGAGCATTTATTTCGAGTCAAACATTTCATTGCTCTTTCCACCTCTGCCCCTATCTGTGCTGACTCTCTCAGCCTTTGCCTGCAGCACATACAAAGAAATCTGGAGGGCTTAGAAAGTGAATGCATGTGAAAGTCTGTGAGTATTTGTGTATGTGTGTGAGTCTATGCCTGTCTGTGTGTATGGGGTGAGGAATCAGTCTTTGGAAAGCTGCTCAGGAAGCGATGAGTAAGACAATGGGCCCTGTAAGCCACTTCAGCAGGATTACAATGAAACACTTGGCTAAGTGACACCAGGCCTTTCTTCATTCGGCTGTGTGGAAGCCTGCCATCCAGAGGACAGCAAGGGTGTGTCTCTAACCTTTGCCCTTTGTCTCTTAGCAACTGCTGCAAGTACTGCCTTCAAGGCCTCTTGTAAAAAAAAAATGTCCTAGTTTCAACTTTTGACATAATCAGTAGGCAGCAGTGCTAAACAGAAGCCTGCGAGTCTCTTATCAACACTGAATGCATTAAGAAGAAATGAGGAAAGATTAAATATACTGATACACTTATGTACAGGACTCTTAGCTGTTTCTTAGGCAGTAGAATATCCATACAAGCAGGACTACAACTAATGATTATTTTCATTAATGATTAATCTGTCTTTTTTTTTAAACTTTAAGATTAACTGCTTGTTTAGTCTATAAATTAAAAAATGTCTGCGTCTTCTGTTAAGGTTCACAGCCTATCCCAGCATGCATTAGATAAGAGGCGGGGTGCGACATAGACAGGCTACCAGTCTATCACAGTACTGACACACACACGCATAACACACGGTGCTGTGTCAAGCTGTATCATCAGAAGGATTTGAATTATTTTGGCTGATCAAACTTCCTCTCAGGACTTTAAGGGAGTGTACAGACTGAGCTTGTTTGACATCTCACTGAGTCTCCCTTTAGCTTTGTTGCACCTGTGAGGGCGGGACGAATTACACCTTTATTATCCTTATCAGTACATGGAGTCAAGTGATGTCACGAAATTACCAGCATAGCTCCGCCCACCTCCAACCTGGTCAGGGGTGTGATCAGCCAGAGTATGTGAGGGCCTTTCAATGTTTGAACATGGCTGATGTGAAACCAGAATTTCAGTTTTTTATACCTTACTATGAGAAATATTAACCAGAGCCAAACGTTCTAAAATATCTAATTTTGTCTAAACGCAAGCAAGAACTTAAATGAAATAGTCAACATAACAAAGGCCAAATTATGATTCAAAACAGGAAGTATCTGATCAGAGAATAAGTGAAGAAGATTATTAATCTGATGAAGCATTCAATGCATTCTCTGTGCTGCGGATACACTTAAGTCACCACCAATAAACTACTGAGGTTCAGTACCCAGCCCTATACTGTACATAACAGCTGTGCCAGCTGAATGCTCAGTAAAATGAATTAAGCCAATGATGTCACTAGCCAACATATTGGTGATTTGTGAGACAGAACATCATTTTGAACACGGAACAGAATTATACAAACAAATGAAGCTCTTCGGAGGCTTTCAGACCACTATTTATGAAGGGTTTATATCTACTAATGAAAAATATGCCCTTAAAGAGTAAAATGTCTCAATATTTGCTGGGGGGTGTTGTTTTATGACATGTTCAATATTGTCTCTAATTTTTTTATGCATGGTAAATCCTAGAAAAACACATAAGCAGACATTCATTCTCACATTCACACCTGGGGGCGATTCAGCGTTTCAAAAATCACCAACGTGCATGACTTTGCACTGCGGGAGTAAACCAGGGGGAACTCTACACAGAAGGGCCCCGCCAGGTGTGCTTTGCCTAGATTTGCCACAGATTTAAAATCCTTGTGGAACGTTTTTGACATTTCCACCTGTGATCTTTTCCCTCGTGTTTTTAAGCGACGATATGCCCACCTCTCCTGGTGTCCCAAGTCCTGGAGGAGCGTGTCGGCGTACTTCTGCCTCTCGCTGGGCTCAGCGTTGGCCAATTTCTTCACCTCGCTGCGAACAAAATACCAAAACTCCTTAACGCCGTTCTCCACCCTCCTCCGCAGCTCCTCCTGAGTGGGCCCGGGTCCTGCAGGGGGGTGAGAAAGAACAGCTCACAACAAAACATACTGTAACAAAAGATACTCAGCTGGTGTGACATTTGAGGCACAGGTATGATCTAAAACTACGAATCTAAGACTAAAACTTCAAAGCACCTCCGTGGGAATACAGCTAGGAGGAACAAGGATGCCAAAAGGTCTTTAGGAATGTTTGCGCAATAGATTATGTCGGCTTCGGGCTAATGGCACAAAGCAACATTTCGGAATATAACCATTAAAATTTCCTTCTTTCATTCTGTGTCCCTGGGTGTTGCTTTGACCTCATTAAGACGCACTTGATCACTGCTTTTGTGCCTCATAACTCTCTCTCATGTGTTTTTCTCGCACAGTTCTAACAACAGGAAGGAACTCTACACCCCACCCGAGCCAAACAATGTGGAGTAACCCACATGGATAACACAGCTGCCTGCTCTGGTTTCTGCCGAGGGAAACAAAAAAAAAAAAAAAAAAAAAATCGAGGGAAGGGAAGAACAGCCTCAAGCAGGAGGAGATGGTGGTGGAGTTCGTTTTTTTTTTTTTTTTTTTTTACCTTCCTATCTTGCACTCTCTTTTCTCTCCTCCCTCCCTCCCTTGGTGGAAAAAAGCTGGAGGGTATTTTTAGCTTTTTCTTCCCCTGCGGCAAGATGGAAAGGCTGACCCTGTGCTGCCCTCCACGCTCACATGTCCTTTATTTTCTCTCTGTCTGTCTCTTTCCTCTCTCCTCTCTCTCTCTCTCTCTCTGTCCTATTCTGCCATTGGGGCATTCACACTGCTTCCACTTCATTCACACATTCCCCGCTCACCTGACAGCTTTCCTGCCCCTCTGACCACTGCTTAGAGTGGCAAATACACACATAACCCTGCTCAATCCGATGGTGGGGCTCCGCCATCATCGCTGCTGAGGTACGGCAGGCTCAAAAAGGGACGCTGACTGGTTTCATATCATATATTCAACCCCAACTCCTTCAAAAATCAATCCTTTCATATCTTTCAAGCTCTGTGCCGAACCCTTCCCTGCAACTTTTTCGGTGGCCCTGCCCAGCTTACCATCTCCAGTGAGTTTCTGGAAGCTGTGGATCTTTTGTTTGGCTCTGGTTAGCTGGTCCTCAAGGGAGCGCAGTTTCCCTGCGGCCAGGGACCCAGCTTCTGCCTGACCCTCTGGTATCCTGTGAGCAAAAGACACAAGGAGAGGTTGTGATGGGTGAGCATGGACGCGTGTGTACATCGATGGCAGGAGAGGAGTTCAAAAAATTCTATTCTGCAGAAATACAATGCTGACATTGTAAAACTGACATCCAAGTAAACAAAAAATCTAGAGATTTGGGAAGTATAACTGAATTAAAATGCACTCAGTTTAGTGCTGCAAGTAATGATTGCTTTCATCATTGAAGAAGAAGCTATCAATATTTTTTGGATAATTTAATGAACTAGAAAAAATGATGCCAAGTTGACATCTTAAAATTGCTTATTTAGTCTGGATTTAAAAATAAAAAACAAACAAAAAAAAAACATGCACAAATATTACATTTACAATCATTACATTAACTACTCAATCATTGAAATTGCTGTCAATCCGTTTTCTGTTGACTGCTCTGTTTTCAGCACTGGCTCAATGTAAAAGTTACTTTATTACAAACTGGAGTAGAAAACAGTTCAAACTGGAGCAATCCCACAATTTTATTGCCCTTATTTTGGCCAGAACCACAAATGAATTAGTATGAGACAGACACCATTTAAAGTGAGCTGCACCACGATGGTGATGATGATGATCGACTGAACTATAGCCGATTGATTTTTTTCTTCTCGACTCAGACACCAACATCAACCATTCCTGCACCACTCGCCAGATTGTAATTAGTCTTTCCTCATGATTTTTAATCTGGAGAAACATGAAAGCCGTTCTGAAAATGTCAAATTCCTCTTAAACTATCCACCCAAATCTATGTGAGGAAGCAGCCCACAAGGTTGCAGGATCCTGCTTCATTTTTTATCTTCGACTCGTAGTTTTAATAGTTGTTAACAAGGTGCGGAAGTTTGGAGACGAGAGGCAGCGAGAACGTTTATCACCTAAACATTCATTGATTGAACTGACATGCATAGTATCTTAGTGGGGGTAACTCTTTTCTCATTTAGACGTTCCTAGACTTTAAAGCAGCAATGAAAGCTCTGCTGTGAAGGCTAGCATCTTTAACTGTTAACCATTGAAAGTTATATTTTATTTGCTCAGACACCACAGCGGTAACCTCCTGAAGCCCTGTCTAGGTTTATTTATTTTGAGCTCAACATTATGTACAAAGTACTGAATTACTTTCCATGTTTGCTAGGTCCAGCGCGTCTACCTCTGAACAATACATCCAAGCATTACATCCTGTTAAATCATCCATCGAATACTCAGAATGTCAAATTATGGAGACAAGAAATCCTTGAAATAACATTTTTTGACAGGATTTTGATTTTTTTTAAAAAAAACTATACAGAACTTCAAACAAAAATAAAGTGCATGAAGGTAGCAAAGAAAAGAAAAGCCAGATTACTATTCTCCTTTGGTTCTAACAATGTCAAATTTATAACTGGCCAGTTTATTATACAGCGCTTACATCTGCTAACCTTTAAACTCTATAATGAATACAAATTGAATTTAATGCGGAAAACACAGTATACAAATCAAAACATACTTAGATAGAACTAACATCAATTTAAAAAAAAAATAACTGCATCTAAATCAAAGCTATTCCACTGCAGTAAATAGATTAAACATCATTTGTTACTGTACTGTGACCATTTGTCAGTGGCCACTGCGGAAAACCCCTCTCATGTTCCACATGCTGCATTAGTGCTGCAATGACCACGGTGGTCTGTTCTGTCTTACATGTGTGAAGAACTGAAAAGGTCTATTGTCAAACACAACATGTAGGTCACACACAACTGTTCATTCCTTCCTGCTTGCCACTGAGCCACATAGATATCAATAGATCTTTATATATATATATATATATATATATATATATATATATATATATATATATATATATATATATATATATATATATATATATATATATATATATATATATATATGTCTTTTTCTTGATAAAATGTGTGAATGGATGACAGATGTGTGCTCCAGGATCATATTTAGAAGGCTTAGCAAATATACTCATATTTGAAATTGCATTTGTGCAGCCTTTTAGTCCATTTACTCACATTAATGCAATGAGCTATTTTCAAGTGCATATATATATATATAAACTAATCTGTGTTGAAATGATCTATGATCAGTATTTTGTTAATTATGGCTACATGATAAATACAAAGATTTAAATCAGCTCAGTCTCAGTGAACTGAATAACGACTGCCTGCATGTAATGAAGACACAAATGAGCGCTCTGACATGCTCAGAACACAGAGTTCGAATTAGCCGAGGAGTAAAAAAAAGAAGTGCCACTGACATTATACCGAATCAATTCCTCTACATAAAACTATTTAAAAAGGAATATGTTCGAATGCACAGGGGCATTGGTGAAGTGCTGCAAAGGCCATGTTAATGAGTCATCAAGGCATGCAAACTCAATTTGCTCCCTGAGTGAGGAACATCAGTCGCTGGCAGGCATAAAGATGAGACTTTTAAAGTTGCAACAGCTCTTCTTGCTGCACAACTCCCCCTTCATTGCTCAAGCCCCAGTAGCCGAGAAGCCCTGGCCTCCCACTTCACTGAGCACTAACTGAGCATTGTGCTTCAAAGCCGTGGAAATAACTGTGGAGAAAAGGGAGGATATTTTACCTCCTACATTATGTAAGTGATGGTCACGGATATTCATATATGACTTAAATTCATGTTTGCTTCCTTTGTGAAATCTGTGGCGTGTCAATTTCAGCTCCCTGACATAGATCATTTGAAATAAGACCCAGGTACATTTCCTTTCCGAGTACTAGCTCCACTATCTAGTATCAGAACTAAGCCTGTTCAAACAATCTTCACCACAATCTCTTAAAAGCCACACCCCAACCTGCTAGTTACACCATTGTACAGGAAGTAGGACTGTTTCCTCTGTGACTTCATTTCCCAGGGGTTTTATATACTCCTTAAAGTGTAACATAAAGCAACACGATATCTCCTTGAACAAGGCAGAAGAAGTAGGCCAGACCAGCACAGGCTAATGAATACAGACATGGTACAGAGGTTAGCTAACATCCTCCAAAGAGACATAAACTGCTGAGACACAATGCTGTTGCAGGCAAAACACAAGCATCCCCAACCTAGATACGCTGATATAAAATACATCCAAACACTCAGCGGTTTCAAAACCCACAGATACACACATACACAGGAAGGAGGCAAATGCCGTATACAAATACACAAATGATCCCTGACGGTATCTCTAGAGGACCTGAAGCAGAGACTAGACAAAGCAGCTGGATTCAACAGTGTCTTAATCAAACGATACAAGAGACGTAACAGATGAGAAAAACTCTGACTCAGGGGAGGCGGGGCAGGAAAGTGGGGAGGGGGGGGGGGGGCGACACTGAGGAGTAAAAGACAAGCTATGAAAGCACAGGGTGATGAGCCCCACTGGCACTAAGCACTGAGCCAGATAGCAGGTGAGGTTCAGCATGCAACCCAGTTTCCTCTGAAATGCTGCCCCAGCTGTCGCTCCATTGGCTCCCGCCCCTACACCCGGTAACCATGGAGTTCACTGGGTGATCAGAGCCGGGCGGAGCAGTTTGAATGGTGGGGGCCTGGGTGCCACTGCAGCGCATACATATTTCCGTGGTGTGATTTAATACACTCTGGTTGACTTCAATAGAAAACCCACGTGCTGACCTGGAAATCCATACATATGGATGGAGATGTAAAGTGTTCTGGGAGGTGTAGATGAAAGAGGGCTACATGAATGCAATTTGCCTTCATGTTGAGAAGGAACTTGGATTTAATGTTTCTATATATGAATGTGTGCATGTCCTGTGATGCATCAAGGACTTGACTGACACAATCTAGCCTTTCCTGGGAAACTCACTGTGTGTCACACCAAATCACTTGACTCCAATAAGTCAAGCTAATAAACCACGGGAATGTGGCAGTGGGAAAAGGCAAGTAAACATCATCAATGGGTGGAAAAGTCTGGTATAACCATGATAACCAGCTACCACCGTGCAAAATCGGTTTGAAGGGCCTATAAGGAAAGCTAGATATGTTTGGTGACAATGCTACCTCCATACATAATGTTTGAATGTGTTATATTCTATATGTACTACAGTAGAAGTGTGTATCTGTTGTGTTTGTGAGAATATGTCAAATCAGTTTTTGTTGTCTCCTTCCTCTCCTGTATCCATGTTGTGACCACTGATTCAAACAGTATAATCCCGGGTAAACTGATTCTGAATGGTGCATTCTTGCTTTGCATGCTTCAGTGCCTCAACACATCCAGAGTGAGCCAGCTCTGCCTTGAGTCCTACTTGACAGAGATGTCCCGACCACAGACAGCTCCCACAATGGGACTAGTGTGTGCGGTAGTCAACCTTCCCTCGCCGAGCCTGAGCGACGGCTGGGTCGATGGGAGCTCAGGTCTGGTAGCGGCGGCGGCGGCATCTGTTTGGTTGGGCTGCAGTGGCCGCACATTACAGGATAAATTAATCCTCTCGCTGTCTCTTCACACATGGGTAGACAGGGGGCCTTATCACACCTACAACTACACGAGGCTCTCTCAACGGTTTTCATTTACATTTTATACGGTACATGAAAGATAGAGCCCCAAATGAAGCAGATATGTGCAATAAAGGACCACGTGTAGAAAAAAAAAAAAAGCTAATGTAGCCGGAAGCAAACTGGCAAACACACAAGGGCACATAGACAGAGAGTAATTGAGGTCTAGTGGTCAACGGCCTGCGCCATTAAAAGACAATTCCACTGAAGCATGGCAAAAACAATTTGTCTTAATCTTGCCCCCTTCTCCATCTGTTCTAGATGTGGGTCACATGGTATATGCAAATACTTCTTTGCATTTATTTTAGGGCCTATCAGATGGGAGTGGTTTTTTCCACAGGGCCAACTGAAACAGTTGCACACAAGCTATTGATCTAAGAAAGGGGGCTACACTGCCTTTTATCACCTAGTTCTGGTGGTACTGTGCAATGCGAAACATCTCATCCTGTTGGCGCCAAGGTAGGCCGAAAAAACATGTACAGGAGATTAGTGTGATGACTGTGGTCTCTGCAATTCTTCCCATCCTCATTTTCTATTTCCTCCTTGCGGCTCTTTACTTAGCGCAGTCCTCACGCCATCCATCATGCTCCCTCCCCTCCGCCCCCTCTGCATTGCCCCTGCCCTCCCTCCATCCCTCTGTTGGCATGCCTGGGGGATCGATCAGGTCCTCATCGCTCAGCCCAGCTGTCACTCTCACCCTTCGCTCCCTCCGATGTCACACCATCAGACTGGCGCGTGTCAATGCCTCTGCAGGAGCTGTGGCTTCGTGCCCGAGGTGACTGACAGCTGCGGAGAGGGCGGAGCCAGACAGACTGAGCAACTCGACCCCGTGCTCACCTCTCATTAATGCTGCTGGGTGATTGGTAGGTTGGCAAGCTGCCTGTCACACCGATCACTCAGGATTCACCCTGAATAACTGAATCACTGGACTGACTGTGTAGGCCAGCCAGGTGATACTAATTTGAATCCAAGAGCTGATTGATAGATTGATTCATTTCACATGGTAATTCCATTTGAGCAGGTTGAAAATTTTGCAAATTTGCAATTTGTGATATAGCAAATCAATATCCTGCACAAAGTGCTTCAGCATGACTGTCTCTCCATCACAAAGCAAATGAGACAATATAAACACAATCCCTTCAGGTATGTAATGAATGCACAACACTGCTCATTAACGCACATCCCATCAATCTGGAGCTGCAGTGGTGCGATGACACTAACTAAGTTAAATCCTTCTCTGAACTATAAATCAGCCTGTATGTGGTAGGTTTCTTCTGTGTAACAACTCAACACAAGGGTGTGATTAAGATGAAATAATGTCAGTTTTATGGGTTTGTATCTCTATGAGGCCTCTCATCTAACTAACATGAAAGGAGTCTCTCTGTCTGTCTGTATGTATGTCTGTCCGTTCAACTTCACACTTGGTGGGGGTATTGCTGAGGACCCCAGGAAGTGCAGTGTCAAGTGCGAGCTCTTGAGATCTTTTGTTCCTGGAAATAGCCTGGTCCCAAATAGCTAGCTGTTAGCAATGACAGCAGCCAGTTGATTATCTTACGTTCGCTAATAAGTTGAACACTATTTTTGCTTGAAATGCTCATCCCTAATTGTGTCCTGGGTATCACCATTCAATAGCCCTGACTCTGCTGAATCTGGGAATATAAGACACTTGTTGTAAAAAAGAGCTGAAAAAGGCTAGACTTTCAGAATTAATGCTTTTGTTCCTGGAAATAGCCTGGTCTCAAATAGCTAGCTGTTAGCAATGACAAGGTATAAAAGGTTGAGAATTTTTTTTTTCCTAATGATGATTCATTCTTTCTTTTGAATCATTTCACTTCAGTTAAATGCTATATTTATCTATATTTATTTATTTATATATATTTATTGCCTTTATGAGATTTTTTTACAGTCTTTTCTGCTCATATTTTACCAAGGTTGCCAATATTGCAAAGGGCATTGTATGAAGTTGAAGCTCTGAATAATTGGTATGGCTGTCTGGTGAGTGTTAACACTTGAAATGTTCAACTTACAATTTGAAGTGTGATTTTAACCGGCAGTTTCATCCTCCATTGTGGAAAGTGGACAGCAGTGTGTGTGACATCAGAGTTTAACCACTGACTGTGACATCTAATCTTTGTTGCAGACCACCTTTGCTGATGCTGGAGGGCACTGTATGAAGTTGAAATTCTGAATAACTGGTATGGCCGTCGAACTGTTCGACTTACCGCATGTAAGCAATTTGAAATGTGATTTGTTCTTTGGATGAGCAGCTCTGGAGAAACCTGCAAGCAGCAATACTGGAGGCCAAGTAATTGGCCTGTTCCCGAACAGGCACTGCACTAGTAAAAATGAATGCACTAATGCTAATATTACGTGCTTTGTAGGAAACCAGAGTCAGCAGGATGCTTGCAAAGAACTGGTTCTGCTTCATGTACAACACTGAGAGATTCATGTTCTCAGTCCAAATCTGCAGAACGTGTAAGTCGGTGAATTGGGTTAGGCATGCGTTGAGCTAGTCGATCAGTGAGCTAGTGAGTTGTTACACAGTCAGTCAGTCTGTGACAACCTGCCGGCTGGAGTCTGGCTCAGCGCCATGCCTCTGTCAGCAGTTTGGTGGTGGAGTGAGCCAGAGGAGGACGAGGAGGAGGAGGGAGGTGAAGGAGGAGCGAAACGGGGAACCGTAGGAGGCAATGAATGGAGAAGGGAGGGGCTGTGGCAGGAGATGGGCAGCTCACTAACAGCCTCTTTGCGTCTATTAGGCCTCTAATATAAGGATAAGAGACACTATAGGATGACGCACGGGGTGGAGTTCTCTCCTAGGCCTGTATCAGACTGCTACACACACACACACACACGCATGTACAATGGCACAGAATTGAACAGAGGACAAACCAACCCTTGTCTCTGTCAATAGCTCATAAAGCTTAACCTCAGCAAGCCAGTTGCCTGCATTTGGCTTGCTGTGCTGGATACTTAGCTGAAGCTTAGAGGGACTTGAGAAGGCACTGTAGCACTGCCCTAGTAAACAACTGTGGAGGCCTCAGTCCCAGATCAACAACCGAACTCAATAACAAGCAACAAGCGTGCAGTGTGTCGGGGACCCATCTGGACACTGGTCGACTGAAAGCTGCACTTGTTTTTTATGCCATGAATTCCACCTTTGTTTTTGAGCCAATTTTGAATAATTACAAAAGCAAGGGATTTAATCAGTGACAAGCTGTCTGAAGCAACGTGTGCGCGTGTTTTTCGTGTTTGTGTATGCTGATGAGGGCCCTGCATCAAAGTGAATCGCAATATCACAGACGAGCAGCAATGGCAACATCTAAAGCTCGAGTTCTCTGTTAATATGGCGCACACCAGGACACACAATTGCATTCCATGCACATGCGTGCACACTTGCAGACATACACACCCATACACAGACCTGATGTTTACGTGCGAAAGAGAAACGCTGTCAGCATGCGGCGATAAGAGCAGAATCATCTGTCTCTCTGGTACATATAGCTTGAATGTGTGAAAGATGCTGTGTGGTTAATGGGCTCTTACGATGTGCTACTGTCTGCCAAAATAACACAATAAAATCTGGTGAGGTGTGCGAGTCCATCCATCTTTGTCAAACATCTTTCTGACACTGCTGATCAGCTTTTGATTAAACTTTGTGACAACATTTCTTTAACTACAAGTCACACACAAGATGCTGATTTAATCAGATGCTGATTAAAATTTCACAAATAACTAAAGAAGCAATCATCTCATTGCTGCATTCTGGCATTTGTAAAATTACTCTGATTAGATTACCAGGAGGCTAGAGGGTGTTTTAAATTGCTGCACTGTATTTAATTGCTGGACTGACCAGGCAAGCAAGGGATGTGCATTTCATTAGTTTGTCCAAAAATCTCAGATCCATTTATCAATTCATGACTAAACTTTGGGAAATTATGCATTTTACCACTGCATTCCATAATTTAATGTTACATGGACTGGGCCAAGGAGGAACTGCAAATGCAGATAAAAACTGCAAAACAACTACTACTACTAAATCTTTACTTTGCCATCCATGTAGATGTTTAGAAACGCTTCTGCTTTCTTGCCAATGCCAAGGACAAAAACATGATGTACTGTAGAGTATAATGGAAAATGATGGAATTACATTTTAAGATCAGTGCTGTTGCTTTTGGGCTCAAACTAACTGGAACTATCACTTTTACTATTTATCAATCTGTCAAATATTTTTCATGATTTATTCGTTTAGTCTATGAAATGGTCTTTGACATTTTAACCCTTGATAACGAATTTAAACAATTAGATTACCAAAACTGTTTCTGCTGTAGACTAACAGATGACTTGATTAATTGTTTCTGCACTTATGTTTTTCTTTGTACTGTACTGTTTTAACTGTAGCTTTGAGTTTATTGGGGGTGTCAAGTTTATGAATGATGGTGAGAATTCAGCTGTCACTGTTGGCAGGGTCTTACCTCTCACTGATTATGTTTATGTCAAAACTTGTATCCCAGTGTATTTGTAATTGGGATATGATATTTTCATGGAACATGGAGAAACCTGGTAATATATCATATCCCTCTATATATGATTCTATCTAACAGAACTCAGGTTTCTGACATCCGCATGCAGGTCTTCCTTCCTTTCTAGTTTTCCAACAGAAAACCAGAGCAACAGTAAAGTTTGTTCTCCGCATTGCTGGTGTCAGACTTTCTTTTAAGCATGTATATCATCATATTATTATTATTATTATTATATTATTTTTTGCTTGTTAAGTGAAGCCCTACTACAGAAGTTCAGTTGAAGATGCACAGGGCAGGCGTCAGACACCAGGGTACGGTTTAAGGTTTACAATCACAGTTAACATAAGGTTTACAGAACATTGTGTCAAAACCAAGATGTAATGTAATGTAATGTAAATGCACTGGTAAGTAAAAATCTTGTTGGTGTTCAGTGTTGGCACACACAAGCAACTTTATAACAGTTTTCTGTTACCTGAGCGATTCGGCCATGCGCCGCAGGTCTTCATTCTGCTGCTTGAGCCGCTCCAGCTTTGCCAAGATCTTGGAGAGCTCCCGGCTGGACCGTTCTGGGTGCTCGCTGTCCCTCACCAAGTGACCACCAATGTAGAAGAGCAGCGTGCCCCAGGCCAACAGCACCAGGGTAATCCAACGCCATGAACCCGCCCAGGGCCGCATGGTTCAACCACACCCACCCGAAAATGCCTCTTGGTGTGCCTGTACACCCACCGACCCACCGGCGTGCCTGCCGGATGTGCGCACACGCTCTGTGCCCCGTCACCACAAGTGCCACAGTGCCAACCTTGGCATCGGCATCTTTGCAGGGATATTATACAGCGAATGACAGATGAGAGGGTGATGCGCGCGTTTCTGGCTCAGGAGTGTATAAGAAAAAGCGGGGGCGTTATCCAGCGATCAACCACCTTTCTCCTGTGTGTGCTAAAGCATGGCTTAGATGTCTGTCTTCTGACGGCCTGATTGGTGTCCTCTCCTCTCCACCCAGCTCTGTGTTGGCCGGCTTATCCCAATCTGCCTCACTGATTTCTTACAGTCCCACGGGATTCTTTTACTGGAGTTGTGTCCTGCAGAAACAAAGAAAGACATGAGAGTTAGTTCAGCTTATACAAAAAAAAAAAAAAAAAAGTGTTGTCATGCAACTACTTTAAGTGCTTGTTGAGCAAACAGAGACAAATTAAAATAATTGAAGAGCAAGGCCAGTAATCCACCTTGGCAGATAAACAGACATGCCTCATACAGTGCCATACAGAGACAGAGCACAGGGCAGACAGACTGACAGATACAGCCAAGATGCTGCTGACTGGTCCCGACATAACCCTGTCTCAGCAGACTACAGGATTGATCATCATGACACTGCAATTTGCATTTACATAGTGATGTGCGGTCCCCGTGCTATGCTGCAATGCTGTTGAGGCAGGACAGGGATGCTCCACTTTCTACGTCTTGCCTGCTTGCACGTTACACAAACACACACTTCCATTGATGCACACACTAGTCGCTCCAAAGTACAGTACAAGCAACCACACGAACAAGAATATATCTTTTATTTTCTCGACATCGCACACCACATCTTCAACCGGTCTACCGCAACCCACTTCCAACGTTTCCTCCCTACATTTTTAGTTAAAGCGCCTCTAAGCCCGACATTTAATGGATTTGTTTGGAGATAGCTGTATCACACAAATGTTCTTCCCAACCATTTTTCCTCCTTCCCAAGCAACCCGCTGCCATCCTCGTAGCCTCCGTGACAGAATGCAACATTGTCAAGGTGATACGGTGAGTTCAATGGAGCAGAGGGAACGAAAAATCCCTGGATCATCACTTCCCTTCATCCCAAAGCAGCGGGGGAGAGGGAGATGGACTCGTGCCGGGTTTATAAAGCAACCTTCGCTGTCAACTCCCCAACAAAGCCCTGCCACGCAACTGAGACTAGTCGTGTGATGGGATGAAGACTGGCAGGTGTGTGCGTGTGTGTGTGTGTGTGTGTGCGCGCAATATTCAAGTGTGTGTGCATGCGTGCTATCATCTCTTGAGTGTGTACCACAGCGCACTGGAATAATGCCAAGCATCTGAGACTTGATGTGAGTGGTGGTGGGGTGGGGTTGATTGACACGTCGCAGTGTCTCTGGTGGTTCTGCCTGTGAGCGTTCAAGACAGAGGAAAGTGTTCCTTCTGGGGTTTGCCTGGCAGCACAGAAGTAGGTTAACAGTAGCTCATCATGTTTACCATGGCAGCATAGTTGATATGTAGGACATAAATGGTGCCATGCTGTAATACCATAGAGACTGTTCATGCTTCGCTGCTGCAAACTGCCCAGAATGCAGCAGCTGAGGTCATGGAAACAATGAGGTGCAAACTATTCTCCTTCATTTCTTATTGAAAGATGCGGGATTGCTGAAATCTGTGCAGACGGTTCTTCTTTGCTGGTGCTGTTGTGACTAACCTAGGCTGACACAGTGGTGGCTCCTCTTTATGCATGCAGGGCAAGGATGTGCTGAGCTGTGTTTTATTATGGAAAATAAGAGCTGCAAGAGGGTAGCACTCCACTAGCTAATGCACGACTGGGACTTTACTAAAAGGCAGGCTGCAAAAACCCTTGTCACTGTGTTTGAGGAGCTATAATGAGGTTTGTGTTCAGTAGACTAAAACTGATAAATATAAAACAGTTGGATGAGGCAGGCAAGCGCTGCCAATAGGATATGGAAAAATTTGAGATAACACTTTTAGCTAGAGCTGCTCTACTGTACTTATACTTGAAAGTCAATTTAACCTAGTAATGTATTACAGGTATAATAATAAAACTTGGACGTGCAAATATTGGCCAACATCTGACTGTGATATTGGTCAAGATAATAGAGCTAAAAGCTAATATTTGTTTTAACACCTGTTTAGAACAAACCCAGTAAGAGCAAATCAGTTTTATTTAAAAGGGCAAGCCACTGATTTTATACATAAAGGTCAGTTTATTTTTGTCATGGAGAGTGCTTCTTAGCCTGTGAAAACAGTTGTATAATGTCTTTTGTGGCTCTGTAGGGAGCTTTTAAAGTCTGAGAAAATAACCCTGAGGATATCATCAGGATTATCTTGAGTTAAGCTTGACACTTAAAATATTTAACAGAAAACCTGCGTCATAAACTGGGGGCATGAAATTTGAAAGACAAGATCCTTTAAACAGGGAAAGTGTAATGAAAGACTCTGTTGAATAGCATTATGGGAATTGTAGGATTTTGTTTTTTACGCTTCGCTACGCACTACAAGTCAGGATATTTCAGCCTCTCTGCTGTTTTGATTTTGACGATTTGCTTTTTAAATTTGTCTTTGTAAATTTGCAAATCCTCCCACTTTATGGAAATGCAAGACTAAATTGACAGAGTATCCCTTTAAAGGCCTTCATAAGCAATGCCAGAAACATGTTACAAGGTCAAAAGAAAAAAAATATCAGCATAATGAGATATAAAAGAACAATGAAAAGCACATATGTTACACTAAAGGTCATAAATGTGGAGTTTTGATCTTTGGAAATGGCAATGGACTCTAACCTGACCTTACAAGAGTGAAATTATTACGCGATCTAGTGTCATTAGAAGCAAAAGCAAAATTTAGCCTCATATTTAAGTCTAGATTGTAGAACAGTGTGAGCTAATCTGGTCACATTACTGGGAGCGCACAGTGTGTAGAGGTAAGAAAGCAGAACCTGGGATCAACCGCTTGCAATTAAATACTGAGAGTTCTCAATAATCATTATTACAGTATGTAATAGTATAGTATGTACTCCATCTCAGAAGATACCAAGCCTACAGGATTATTGGTTAATTCTCTCTTAAAATAAAAGCCGTCTCTACTAACTCTACATTATGAAAAATATCAATCTAGTGAATGGTGTCAGATAATGAGGGAGGACGGTTTTACAGATCCTTTTCAACATGCCTTTGAGCTTAACCTTGGCTTTGATGAAGTGGCAAAGGAGAAGAGAAACACATTCATGGTGCCTCTTGGTGGTTTCAGATCACTTATAACTAAGAGAACAAGGAGACATCTACTGAATCCTGTGTCAGCAGAATGTGGCCTGATTAAAGAGAAAATGACACTCTACTACAATTTATTCCACTGATGAAGATCTGGTGGTGTAATCTTCCACCAGCGATATAGCCCAGTGCACAGCACTGAAGATTTTTGCATTTTCTCAAACCTCTCACATCTGCCCTTGAGTTGCCACCAACTGGGACTAAATAAATAATGGAAATTATAATAATGTCAGTTAAATAAATAAATAAACCCTCTGTGGTACAATTATTTCAAAGTTGGACTGTGTGACAGATATGCTGACTGTGGGATTTTAGATAAGTTGGCCTTATACAGTAGTTCCCTTTTTTTCTCCACTTTCTTTTCACCAAGCCCCTCCTCCCTCATCCTCCGAGTGAAATGATTGTGAGGTCTCAGCATCTCTGGACAAAATGAAATGTGTCCTTTTGAATGTCCAGTCCTCCTACTGTATACAGTAAGTGGAAGGAACAAGTGGGCCTATGCTGTTCATAAATGCACCCCCTACACACACTCCCCAAATCTTCCTCTTGATGTTGTGCTTCAAACATCATCACTCTCTCCACAATGCCCTTCACATTGCTTCATGGCAACCGAGGGGCCTGCTTGGCCGGTAAAGCCTGGCTTGGTACATGTGGAACTGCGGGGTGGCTGTCACCGCTGTCACAAAATACCCCTGCGCCGTGGCAACATGCAGGAGCCTCGGGGGTCAGCAGAGATGACCTGTTTTCAGTCCTGCTAGTGAATCTTCAACGTGACTCAGGCCACAGCAGAGGTCATCTATCAGCAGGCTCCGGTCTCCAGGCAATAAGCACTGTGATGAAGTCCACCGCTGAATTATGCATGGAGCTTGGCCAAGGGCGGCTTCTATTACACCAATACGACCACTCCGGCTTGGGGACAAGTGGAAGAGAGCGTCATCTATACCACATATATCTGTCGCTTCTCATCTATGTTGGTGCAGGAGTGTGTATTACGCCCCGTTTCAACCAAAAGTTCCAGGTGCATTGGGACCAGAGGAACCAATTTCAGGAACTTAACTTGGAACTTTTCCACTGCATCCCAGGAACCAGGTGGATCATGCAAATTAGACCGATAAGGAATTAAAAAATGACAGCAGCGCTTGAAAAGTTGTATTCACACATGAGGACAAAACATCACAGATTTGTCCTGTTGTTCTTTCTATTTACTACTGCATTAGCTGGATGTAATGAATGAATGAAAAGGAGAAGTGAGGAGGAAAATGAAACTGAGAGCATCTATCTCCACAGTAAGTCATCTGTTGAGTGTCTGATGGTTATTTCTACTTCAGCACATAACCACCATGAAATAAACAATCAGAAAATAAGGTTTTATTTCTCTGATTCAGGGGCTTTGTTCTCGCTACCACCGCTCCCTCTCTCCATATACTCTCGAGGTCGTTTGACCACCGCTGCGCTGTCTCTCTTTTTTAAAATGAGTCGGGAAGTCGACAACAAAGCCTAACCTTGCTAACGTGAAGAAACACAGAGAAATGTCCTCTACTCGTCCTAAATCGATATTAGAGCACTTCCTTGTTTTGTGAATGAAGCGGTACACAAGTTGAAGCAGCCGCGCTGTTTGTGTTTGACCAATCAGTGACAGTCTTCCCTGCAAACCCAGCCCTCAAAGTTCCTGTACTTTTGGAAAGTACTACCCCCCCAGCAAGGACATTTTGGAGGATATAACAATCACCCTGGAACATCATTTAGACCCTGGTCACTCTGGTGGAAAGGCAGGTAGAGGAACAAGGTTCCTCAGAAGGTTCTTAGTCCCTGGGGAAAGTTCCTCCAGTAGGGCTGTTGCAATAACCGCATTATGGCGATACTGCACTATAGACAAGCCAACCACGGTGGAAGGCAAGCAACCACCACAACTGTGCTATGTTCATGTTTTTTCTTTTATTCATGAGGCCAGGCCCTTCTTGTTTTACACTTCAATGCGTGTGTATTGAATGTTCAGCGGCTCATCCAGTCCGGCCTGGCAGCTCCAGAGGATCCCGCCTGCTGCGCACAACGTCTCGCACATTGAGTTCTCACTTGTGGGGTTCCACAGAGCCTCACCCGAGCCTCCCACAGCCAGCATCCAGAATAACAATCTAATCTGCTGGGGATCGGTGCCAATGCTCAGTGGTTAAAAACACGTCCATATGAATATTTTGTCTCAATTATATGTTTTAAACTCTCCTGGGTCACTGCACAGCCGACCAGGTTACCATTTAACCTGTGAGGTAAAGTAGCTTTTCACCAATCATACAAGCTAAAGGCCCATCCAGCCAGACTCCATTCATAAATCCCAGGTTTAAGGGGACTCGGCTGTTGGCCAATTTTCCACATGGAGTGAGGTTTCCATGTCCGTCAGGTACTGCTGCTCTATTCGACCGACACAGAATCAGACTAACATACCTTGATTTTCACAAAAAAAAAACAAACAAAATGGTGATAATACCACATGGACCACATACCGTGCTGTTGAGCCACCCTAAATCACCGCAGGAGAAATTCCTTCACCGCGATAGCCCTGGTTGCCAGGGGCAACCCTAAGGGTGATATGCAGCAAGATGTGCTACATGTTATGGCATGTAGTGTGGTGATGTGGTGACAGAGATATGATGTGTGTGTCTAGAAAACAGACAGGTAGGATGAGACCAAATGCACGGCAGCACTGAAAGCAAGTCGATGGGAAAATGAAAGTAGACACATCTGTAGCTGTGATGCAGAAATATCTTTCTGACAGGGGAGGCTGAATGTTGCCAACAATTGGGCAGCAGCTGCATTAAATATTTAATACATGAAATTTGGAGTATTCCATCGAACATATGACCAGTTCAATCCGAGATGTCAGATTCTCAGTATCGGCTTATGAGCACAATAAAAAGGGGAAGCTTGCAGGTGTTTGGACTACAGAAATGTAGCAAAAGAAACACTGAGTGCAACTCTCTCAGCAATTGTTGACCATTATATATCCAGGGATAGTTTGCTGAGCAAGTTGTTCTACAGAAACAACCTACTTTATAGCTATAAAGCTACACTCATTTCCACCTGATGGCCGGCCGGTGCAGCCAGTTTGCTACAAATGGCCACTGAGCAGCTTTTTTTAGTTATTTTCTCAGCTGGTCTGGAGGTTCAATCCGACGACCTTCCGGCCTCCACTTTTGTTTCCAAGGGATGAATGACTCTAGTGTCAGGAACACAGGCGGGCACATTTCAAATACAAGAACCAGAACAAAAGACACTTACTGCTGGATCCGACAAAGATGTAAAACAAAAAAAAAGAATCAGGGGAAGGCACTAAAAAATTGATCATAATGTTTTAATGCAAAAAGTAGCAGCGGCAGAGGAAAACAACACAAATGTTTCATGAACAAAAGGTTATAACTTGAAATGTTTGCTCCCCTGCTTCCTGCCATTTGCAACAAAAGCCTTTACGATTACATTTTGAATGTGACTCCCTGATTATTTCTTTCCATCAATACAGTATGAATATCAGCAAAACGTCTGACTCACTCAGCAGCAGTGAGTGCTCCCACTCCCAGAGCTGCTTTTCGCTTCTCACTTGGCGCACAGCTGAGATGCGGAGACACCCTTTGGCTTTTTGGGGCGCCCCGGTGTTTTATATGCATGCGGATGCCTGTGAGTGGGTGTGTGGGAGTCACCTGGCTCGGTCGGGTATGGCTGACTGCGCACACACACACACACACACACGCTCGCACACCTACACACATATAAAGGAGTGTGGTGAATATTTCATGAGCTGCTGTTTACTTCACAACATTTTGAAGCTGAATGCGCAGGAGTCCATTAACTTAGGCTAAATTGCAGAGAGAAAGCCTGGTGTGGGGACTAGCGTGGGGAAAGAGAAGAAAACAGATAAATGGGTAGCCGGGAGAGTTAAAGGTTATGATGACTGCAGCTAACATTGAATACACTGAGGTCACGTCCTCACTGTTATTTCTGGGAATTTGGGGGGATTTTAACAAGACTATTTTAAGTTCTACAATTACAGAAGACTTAAATAGGTGCTTTAAAGGCTGATTCTTATCCTCAAATGTGACTTTTTTAGGGCAAACATTTATGTTGAATAAAAATAAAATGCAGAGCGCAGAGTTTCATCATTCAGACCATCATGTAGTGGGATCAACTGAACAGCTACATTAATTACTATAGTGTGAAAACAAACAGTCTGAATATAATGTCTGTATAGAAGATGTTACAGCTAAACAATAACCTTTAGCATTATAGATGACAGTATGAGTAAATGTAAGGTAACAGTACATTTTGAACTTTTGAAAATGAACATGCTTTTAAATAACGACACAAATACACAAATAACATGCGATAGCTCACGAGCACCGTGGAATTACACGAGTTCAGCAAGCGCGACATGAAAATCACTCAAACATACATAATGCATCAATAAAACATTTCATTAATGCAGTTTACTGCTTCGCAATTTTTGTTTTGTTTACCTGCCAACATACAAAACAGAAAATCAAGGCTGAATTACCAACCGGCAAAGCAGGCAGCTGGTCTGGGGCCCCAGACACAGAGGGTCCCTGAAGCCCCGGGTTCGATGCATGTCAGTGGGTTTTTGTAATTCCATTAATTGCGGATGTGAATTTGCAGCACTAAAGTATAATATCAGCTAAAGTCGGTCCTGCGTTATTAGCTTATCTTGTGGATCCTATGTCAAAATCCAATGTTAAGGTCTATTGGATTTGAGTTATATTGTGTTCATATGATGAAAATATTCCTTAACTGTGTTCAAATGACCATAAATAACAAATGAAGTACTATCCCCAGTAGGAGTACTGGTTGCATGACTTAACAAGAGCCTGAAGGTGACAGGGCACACAGACTTAACAGAAGAGTACAGAAGGTGGGGGGTAAAAGTAGGAGAAGGAGCAACCTAACAGGTAAATTCAGCCATGCAAATAAAGTTAGAATCATGTCAATATTTGCTAGTGATGTCGGCCTGCCAGTGTACGTGTTGGACTCAGTAGAGACATCATATGATTTGGTCAAGGTTACCAGAGAATTTTAAAAAAATTAAATGTTTGTCAGTTCTTTTCAAAGAGCTTCCTGTATTCAAAGAGCGACACACTTTTACCATCAAACGGCAACCTATCTGAGCAGCGCCTCGACTCCGGCGCTGAAGGCTGCCCACCTCATCGCAACTTTGGGATTAAGTCTCGCAGAAGTGGCTAAAGGTCTCAGAAGAAGTTCTGGGAACGCAACCGCTGAGCCCGCTGCAGCTTGGCATTCAGTATCAGAGCTAAGCACACAGCCGCTCCTTCAAGGTTATCTCTGTGGAGAATTCGCTGACAGCAGGATACACGTGCACGCGCCGTTCACACGCGGTGACACAGAGATAGGCACCCACACACACACACACACACAAACTGGCACACACACACACCTCATTGGCTCAGTGTGTGTGTGTGTGTGTGTGTGTGGGAGGGGGGCGGAGGAGGGGGGGGGCATGTTTGTGTTAGTTGTTTATGCAAACAAGTTTTTAATTGAGATGGAGGGACATGTGATTAGCAGTAAAAAGCGCTGATCATTTCTCTGTTTTATTACTTTTTATGTCCAAATAAAAATGTGGACCTGGGCGGGGGCCCCACCTGCCAACCCAATCTGTCTCCTGACGAGTGAAGGTGGATCTCGGGGCTCAGACATGGTCAAGGACGGCATTGTAAATTCACCGTGTCACTGAGGGTGATGAACTGGCTCTGCAACGGTGTGTGTGTGTGTGTGTGTTTGAAAGAGAAGGGGAAAAGAGCAAGAGTCAATGCCACTCAAGCAGCTGCATGTATCATGCCTGGGACAGAGAGGACATTAAGTGTGTTTTGTGTGTGAGTGTGTGTGTGTGTGTGTGTCAGAGAGTTTGAGCGAGTGTTTATTTGAGGATAGGAAGGTTGCAAAAAAGAAAACTCTGTAGAACTAAGCATCATTACAAATTGATCGTTTACTTTATACGCAGGAGTGTCGAGAAATACAATCTGTGAGAAACAGAAAAGGGGAAGCTCAAGGTCTGTGTTATCCATCCACCTTGAGCTATATCGCTGCTCAGCTCTTCACACACGGACACACACACACACACACACGCACACACACTTCTTGTCTCTTCCAGTTTCTGTTCCTTGTAATGAGTCCCAATGACGGCTGACCTTTCACGGCCTGGGGTGCCAGGGACAAGCTGCGGAGGTGGGGGCAGTAAGGGAGGATAGATGGGCCTGTGGTGACCCCATACAGAGGGTGCCAACCTTCATTCAATCCCTTTAAAGTGGCCTAATGAGTGACTGAATAGACAAGAGAAAAGAGAGAGCGAAAAGAAGGGGATAATAGAGGAAAATCAGTGGCCAGAGAAGGAGGGAGAGGAGGAGGAGGAATAAAGAGGACATTGGGAGATAGAACAGCTACTGTTACACTGTAGTAAATTGTGCGATTTTATCATCTGAATATGCAGTGATGCATAATACGATACGCCTGGATCCACTGAATATGGATTTTGTTCAGATTACAATCAGACCTTTGAAACAACTTGGAAGTGGTCAGGCTCACATTTTGATTACAATTATATGTAATTTGGCTGCGATACACAATGAGAGCTCCATAAAAAAAAAAAGATGGAAACCCAGTGTTCTAAACACGGGAGTATGTCAGTTAATACACCCACAGCAGATATAATAGGCATTTCTAGGTTAAGTGGATGCGCGACCGTGTGAACCGATGAAACGTTCTTTGTGGTCAGATATCAAAAAAAAAAAAAAAAAAAAAAATCACATTGAAATGGCTTGAAGTGTAACCACAGTTCGGATGACAGGGCTGGCAGGAGAGTTAAGGGAGAAAATCAGAAATGACACCACGGTGAGAACAGACAGAGAAAAGAATGTGTCTGAGGTGGAAGCCAGCAGTTAGGGGACACCAACCACAGAGGAAGACAGCGAGAAAAAAAATCGTCCTATCCCAATCTCCCAATAAAAGCGAAGATTGACGAGAACAGGGGTCTAGGCAGTCTCTTGTGCAATAAGTTACATTTCCAACAGCAATAAGCAGCGCACCCCACCCCTGAACACTCCCTACCTCACTCATCTTCTGCGACAGAATTTACGGTCAGCGGTTAACTCCCATTATACAGTGGCTCAGGGCAAAAGCAGCCCCCACTCCCCCGCCCTCCCTTCTCCCCCCCACAAGTCAAAGTGCCCTCTCCGAGGCCGGGGCTTGAATGATAAAGCAATGACTGAGGAAGAGAAAAGATGGAGAGGAGGGTGAGGCAGTGGAAGGGGAAGAGGAGGAGGCGGAAGAACAAGGAGTAGGGAAAAGTAAACAGCACAAAACTGCCCAGACAGCAAGAACACCCAAGAAAAAAAAAAATCATAGAGAAAGAAAAAATAAATAAAAATAACAAAAAGGATTGTGGTAGGAAAGGTGGGAACCAGGGAGGTGGTAATCAGAAGAAAGATGGCGGATGTAGACAAAGAGACAGAGGGGGAGATGAAGAGAGCTCCCCGAGGGGCCCCCCCGAGTCCTGACTAATACAGAGAAAGACTTCTATAAACAGCAGTAACACACACAGCTCCCACCGATTCATCCTTCTCTGCTACATTACCTCCATTCTCTGTCTTCAACCCTTAGCTTCTTTGCTCTGTGACCTTAAATCCCTGCACTGCAAAAAAAAACACATCAGCGGTAACAAGTGACATGTTTATTTATCCTCTGTCTCAGCTTTAAAATCTTACTTTTTTTCCATCCAAGACGAGAAAAAAAGAAAAAAATCTAGCTAATTGCAGAACAAAGTCGAGTGCAAGATACAGGAACCTGCAAGAAACGTCTTCAAATGAGTGCCTTCCTCTTGAAATAAAGCACCACTCCGTATATTTTGAAATGTCAACCATTTTAAAAGTCATTCTTGTACAAGCCGTATCAAAACTTCTTGTCCTTGCATGGTTTTTTTTTTTTTTTTTTTTTTTTAAAGAAATTGCTGCAGGTATTGAAAATGCCCTGGTGATTCAGTGATAAAAAAAACCTGCCACCTCCAAGCAAGAAGACCCTGACTCTCATGTTCTGGTCTTTTCTGTGTCTGCTTCGCCCTCCACGTTTGCCCTTCCCGTCTTGAGTTTCCTCCAGGTGCTCCGGTTTCCTCCCACACTCCAAAAGACACGCATGTGACATGAAATGAAAACTCAAAAACTGCCCACAGGTACGTGCGTTGGTCGGGTCTATATTCGCCCTGTGATGAACTGGCGACCGGCATGAATAAATGTAAAAGCGGACTATGAAATTAATAATTGACAAGTTGAGATGGGTGTTTCTGTGCCGTGCTCCTGCCTGACTGCATCTTTGCGGGTGTGCTGCTGCTGCTGCTGCTGCTGCTGCTGCTGCTGCTGCTGCTGCTGTCCTCCTCTCAACTCTCTGCTCCCCTCACTTTTGCTTTATTCTGGTCGCTGGCTTCCTTTTAACTCCGTTTTTTTTGTCTTCCCTCATCTTTACAGATTTTTGTTAGAGCTTGACATTTAAACCCAAACCCATTGGGACCTGCCTAGAAAAGACTTGGGTAAGCTCGCACTGAATTTCCCATTTAATTGCTTTGCTTTAGGTCAGAATTGTTTGAAAAAGTTAAAACACTCTTACCCTCACTTAATGATGTGAAATTACCTAGCAATGTTGGAATTCAAGGGGCTTTGATATATATTTGATTATAAGTTTAGCTGCAGTTTAGACAGAAACGACTGAGGTTTGGGACGGCTTGTGCGCGATTTCCGAGGTAAGTTCCAATTTTTGCAGTTCGTCACCTACGCTTCCCACCCTCCTCTCTTTCCTTATTCCTTTGCCATGCCTTCTTTTCATGTCCCCTCCGCAACAGCAGCCCGCACGCGTCACAACACGAGCCGTATTGACAGAACTCCTCGTCCCCGTCAGGTTGTGTTTTCTGCTTGGGGTCCGTACTTGTTTGCTCGCCTGACTTCTCCTACGTCTCTTCCACTCTTCGGCTTTATGTCTGGCACTGTGTGTGTGTGTGTGTGTGTGTGTGTGTGTGTGTCTGCTTAGCCCTTCAGCTTCCGCTTGGATGCTCCTTCCGCTCGATGTGACCTGTTTGTAAGTCTTTTGTAGTTAATGTATAGATTGTGTAACAGTTCCGCATAGGGATGGGCGATTGATCGGATTTTATTTTCGATTACGATTTTGGCTTCCAATGATTATGAAAACAAGATAATCGAGACAAAAACGGTTGTTAAGCCGCGTTCCGTTTCGCGACGGTGCTCTTGCTTCGTCTTGTGTTATAAATCCAGCGCACCCCTTTCCTTTACAGTGGTGCACCCTTCCCTAAAAGCCTCCCACCTGTGTTCAGCGTCTCTATCCACAGAATCGGCAGTCTTTCGGCTCCTGACCAGCAGCCGGCTAACCCGCCTTCACCGGGCTGACCCACGGCAGAAATTTACTCAACTAAAATAGTTTTCATGTCGGCACCACAGGGAAGAATTCAACAGTGTTTGTATTTATTGATTCATAGATTTTATTTCCCCGCACGCTGTATGCGAGTGAGGGGAATCTGTCCGCCTGTAGTGAAACAGGTGAGCTCACAGACAGACTGGGAGCCTTGATCAATTGATGTAGTTACCGCTAATAAGCTCAAAACACATGCAGTGGGATATTTGTGTTATTTAAACAGCTGTCAGTGCAGGTTAAGCTTCACTAAATACGACGGAAATAGACTTGGAGCGTAAAAGACGCTCAGAGTCAGTGTGGATTGATAGATTTAATAAACAGGAAGCGTTTCTGTTCCGTGAGTCGATGTGTAATCGTGTTAAATAATGGTGATATCAACGTGATAATGTCTAGACCTTCATGTGGAAGGGATGTAGCACGGCAGCGACGGTCGGCATGATTTCTTTTAACCGGTTCAACAAGAGTTTAGTCTGTTGTTGTAGCAAAACAATCCTGTCAGCAGACTGAAGGGGTTTCTGCTTTGCTGGAGAGACTAATAACATTGACTACATTCAGCCTTGACTTGCTTGACTCAGATATACTATTGGTTGTAAGTGTAATGAAACTGACAATTACAGGCTACAGTGCAAACATTCCCTCTGTGGCTTTTCATAACCAGAGGCTTTTTTAGTGTAGTCATTGGGGCTTGGCCCTAAATGGTTCAACTCTGCATTCCTCCAGAGGGCGATAAAAAAGACACATTGAAAAATAAATCCCTGTCTCACCTCTAGGGGATGAAGTTTCCTAAATGCGATTAAAAGAGAAATAGCGGCACACTGTCTTCCCTGACCCCTATTAACAGAGCCTGAGAAAACAGCCACCGCATCTCTCCTCTGCACACACACCCTGCCACTAAGCAGGACCTGTTGCTCAAATCACATTAACTAACAGAAGATGAAAAAAAAAAAAAAAACTCAATACACACTGTGCCAAGCGGCGCTAACGCAGAGCTGATGCAATCACACCTACAAACACAATC
The DNA here is from genome assembly GCF_914725855.1 of Thunnus albacares. Lineage (NCBI taxonomy): Eukaryota > Metazoa > Chordata > Actinopteri > Scombriformes > Scombridae > Thunnus > Thunnus albacares. Next base: position 9,241,133 of record NC_058121.1, on the reverse strand, counting down.
CCTCTTTTTTTTTTACTACCCCCGTCTCTCATACGCAGGCAAAAAGGGAGAAATAAAAATCTCTCTTTGCTGCAAATGGGAGTATTTCTTTCTAGTCCTTCCTCATATCTAGCGCAGGCACCGCCGAGGCCTTATTAGGTGAAGCGTAATAGCAACAGTTTACACAACGTGACTGTGTACGAGCTGAAAGTAGAGGGAGAGAACTAAATACTTGAACTGCTGGCGGAACATTGTGATCCAACTGGGAGCAGCTGCATCCACGTTTCAATAACACACACACACACACACACACACACACACAACAACACGCTTCCCCCACCCCCCCCACCCACCCCCCTCCCCTCCTCCAGTTGTGAGGATCAGTCGGGAGACGACCCGCAAGGACAGAGACTCTGTCGCTCTCCCTCACCACACTCTAGGATGCTACGTGTCAGCGGCGTTGACCATCAAACAGGATCACAGCGTTACATGTGTGTAGCGCTACATGTGCGTCTTGTCAGCGGTCTGAAACCTCCGTGCTGACACTAGTCTAGACAGAACAGGGAAGTTCATCAATCGTTCTCTGGGGGAAGGACTGTTGCTTATTCGCTTCCCTTGTGCAATAATTGTGCTTTCACCCCCTCACTTGCTTGCAGCTTTCATTTTCAGAGTGTGTAACCAGCCACTGCGCACAGCTGTCATGTGTCTGGTGAAAGTGGTGTGACTGACATTCATTGTTCCAAGATTGAATATGCATTTCTCCCTCCAGGACTGACGCATGCCAAATGAAGGACATTCCCCTGATTGATGGCATCTATTTATATTAGAGCTTTCTCATATACTTCCTCTATATTTCTCTCAGTCTACCGAGCTGACCTTTGACAAGCACAGAGCTGGAATCCACCGCTGGGTAAACAGAGCTGAACCGAATCCAGAGTTATTGGAAATCTCTTATAGTTCACCCAACTTTCCATTAAGGGGTGAAAAAAAAAATTCACTCTTTCGCTGCAGAAATTATGCATGGGTAGACGGATTCGGGGGGGGGGTGGGGGCGTGGGGGGGCGGAGAGGTACTCCTGAGCACCAAGGTTAGATCACAAACATAATCAATAATGCACTGCCTATTGTGTTTCGCGCTGCAGTCAGCTCAGCTCAGTTCCATTCAAGTGAATCCACAGTGCCGGGTCCAGCTGGGGCCTGTGCTAAGTCAACAGTCTAGATGAAAGATGGGTCTTCTTGATAGCAACAACAGTAGAAACAGCGAAGAAAAGGATGATGGCCTGAGCAGATGAGAGGTAACGTGGACGGACTTGGCAGGAGAACGAGGCGCGGAGGGAATGTCTGGTTGCCACTTCTGCAGATGTTGTTTGTGAGTCTTCAGACAACTTTGCACTTGATCCATCAAAAAGAGTTCCAGACTATGATCCTGGGCCGAGGTACTAGATAGTAAAATGATGATGATAATAAAGATAAAAAAACACTGGCATATTCTCTAGTACACTTCGTTTGATGCATTTGATTTGATGGAAACTACTAAAATTTTGTTTTGCCTGTGCTTGTCTTCGCACTCCTTCCCCAGCTCTCCTGCCCTGGCTCACAACTACTTCCCCTACCACAACCTATCAATACGAGCCAGACTGAGCAACAAAATACTTCCTCAATGGCTGATCCACCCCTCATGGAGAATTGATGGTTTCATCTTCCAACTCCGCAAACCTAAACACCGGCTAATAAAACTGCAGTTACCTGTATTTGAGTCCCCCATATTCTTTTCCTCACACTGATTATTCTTTATAGGCCCTTGGAGTGCGTTAAAATGTATATTACTATCCATACACCATCCGTATCTACACATTTATTACCACATGACATGCACGAGAGTTATTTCTGCTGCTTATCCTGGTGACCACGCTATGCCTATGGTGACAAGCGGGCCATTCCGTGTTATTGCTGCTATATTGCCTTGTAACGCAGATGGCTTGTGTGTCTCCCTGTGAATTATTGATCTGCTCATGTGTAACGCAAACACAATAAACTGACACGGTAATACCTCTCCGTCACAGCACACAGGATATGAGTGTGTGTATTGCTCACTTATCATAGATAAACACACACCATCTGGAAACTACTAAACACATGACATCACAGAAACAAACTGGATTGTCGAGTACATTTGCAAATTCGTACTAAAAACACCACCGGCAGGGTTTGTTTTTTATGTTATTTTGTATCTTGAGATAAAAGCGATGATTATGTTGGAAGATCCTCATCCAAACATCGCCTATTACAAAGTTCTCCAATTCAAACAGCCGCTTGGGCTTAGAAATTCTAATCACATCCCTGCCAATACATGATCCTGGAGAACCACATAAACCTACGAGGCACATTCTGTACAAAGTATGCATTGATCTTAGGCTAGCGCTGCTCCACTAGCATTGATCTAATGCCAGCTCTGTGAACAGGCAGGGTGCTAGCCGGATCCCGTGTGCTTGTGTGTGTGTCGATAATGGTCTAGTTTGGTCTCGGTCTGTCCGGAGGTAGAAATCTCCTCCCTCCCGCCCTCCCTTCTTGCCTCCTCAGTCTGTCGGATCTGATCCTCCCAGTGTGTCCTCTGTGGTGTCTGCTTCTGTTCCCCTTCCTGTCGGTGAACTGAAGGCCAGCAGAGGGGAACGGGCTGCCAGCGCCTTGGCCTGGTTGCCTGGCTCCCCACAGCCTAGTCATTACTGCTGGCTAACAAGCAGAGAGCGAGGGACGTTTGCGGATGCTCTTCCCCTTAACTAACAAAGAGAAAGACCTCATGGGTAACTGTGGTAGCAGCAGCAGTACAGAGGCGCAGGCTCCTGCTGGACCCATAATGGCGCTTTCTCATTATAGGCTGTCTCCTGGGGAAAAAAAAAAAAAAAAAAAAAAGAGATGTACACGCTGGGCTACAGGTCCTTTTAACTAGGCATTGTTGGACGACAGGGGTAGAAAGGAAGGAACATTATGCACATGACCTGTCACATGCCACTGCTTTGAATTATCTTTTCGTAGTGATGGTTGTAAGCGTGCGTGCATGTGCTTTCTGTTTTCCTCACAAGCAGTCAGCTGAATGTTTACACGCTTCCTTAATGTCATCCTATATTTTTGTTGGTGCCAGGAACGTCAGAGGAATTCCTTGGAGGGGGTTGGGGGGGGGGGGGGTTTGATTTGATTCCAATGGCTCTTGGGAGCCAGGGGGCGACATGGGGAGGGAGGACTCACAGGGTCCCTGCATACTCAAGCGCACATAGTTCAAACCAATTCACAGGCACATATGCTTGCAAAAATATATATCATCCCAAACACACACACACACACATAGACACATTATGCTTTCTTAAAGGCCCGCAATCTTTCCGTATATGCAGCGTTTACCAAAGGTTGGCAGTCAATTTCAGAGATGGGTGATGGAGGCGTGGGATATGTTTATTAATGACTTGTAAAATACTCTTAAATCCTCTGCCCACCACTTGTTTGACAGTTGTTTTCATCAATTTTCAGTTGTGTGTTTATATTGAAGTGGGCTGTATTTTGGCAGCATTTTTGTTTACATTTCATTTAGTCAGCTCAATATCTCATCTTTGCTCAGGCATGAAAGTCTCTCACTCTATTATAAGCTAATGAGACTAGCATTAACCAACTTGCTCATGCAAATTTACTGGACTACTATACTGCCATATGATTACCACCAGTTTTATGACCCCAACATACAGCCAGTTATATCCATAATTGGCTGCACAGGCTATAGTTAAAACTATAGTTGTCACTGTATTGGATAAGTGACCTTAGTGGCTGATGTCTCGATACAGGGGTTATGTCTAACCCCTGGAGACCCCTGTGCTGGCTATTAAAAGATCCCCTTCAAATACACTTCAAATGTAAGTGATGGGGGACAAAATCCACAGTGTGTCAACGCAGTCTTTTGAACAAAAATGCACTTAAAAAGTTCATCTGAAGCTTATCTGAGGCTTCAGCAGTCTGAGTTAGTCATATCAAGTGGATATCTGCCACATTTGCAGTCTTTTTAGCATCAAATTCCCTCATTTTGTTTCCTTGGACAGTGTTTCCCTGTTGAGCTGTGGTGGAAATATAGTAACAAAAAGAGGGACTTTAACACTAAAAAGACTGTAATGTTGAAAGATATCTACTTGATTTGACTAATTAGGACTGAAGCTTCATATCAGCTTCAGATAAAATTTTTGTACAGAAGCAGGCTTGTGGATTTTGGCCCCCATCACTTATACTGTAAGTGCAATATGAAGGGATCTCTTAACCCTATGAGCCCCAGGCTATTTTCAGGGTAATTTCACTACCTTTACTTTCAAGCTCTTATCTCAGTCATTATAAGGGCTAGCCATACATGCTATATCTTGTTTTTTCGTCATTACAGTCTAAGCTATCCAGATCTTCCGTCATTTGATATGATAATACTTGCAGATTTTTTTTATATTAGCCTTTATATCAAGAAAAAAGAGATTGTGTCTTATGAAATTGCTTTACATGTATCTCACCATAAAATGCTGGCAGTAGAGATATCTTTTCATAACTGCGTAGGGGAGATTGTCTGGAATCTGGCAATATCAGAACAATGATGGTGGGATACTCTATGACTTAGCAATTTGAGAAAATATGTGCTTAGTGCATAATGGTAATGTGTTTGCGCATGTGTGCAATGCACATGAGCCTACTTGCACACAGGTGACCTGCACAGGTCATTTGACCACAACTTTTGAATCATTGCGATGGAAAGCAAATACATTATTTTGTGTTTATTTTTCCATATAAAGTGGGATCACAAAATGGACCTGCATCAAAAAGGCAAATCCAATTCCCTCTACTTGAGATGGATTAGATTTTGCTTGAGTGTGTTTGAATAAAATTTTGATGTTGGGATTTGGTTATCGGTGCTGAACAAGAGGTAATAAATGAAAACTTACAAACATACAAAATGTACTACAACAAAGACGCAAGCGCAGTCGCTTAAAAGCAATTTTCTTGCATCAGATTATGTTAATTATAAATTCACAACATTCTGACACCTTCTTCTCCACCCCCACCAGGGCTATCAATGTGCAAAGCTGCCAATTTAAGTGTTAAATCCACGTTTAAATACCAAGGATGAATACCAGTTTACTGCATCACAGCAGCCAAATTAAATATATAACCAACATTTACTTGAGGGGTTGCTCATTTATCTAGACCAGCTGCCCAGTTCAAATCAATATGTGTAGAAATGCAGAATCTGCAAACAGCCATTGTTACCCTCCTTGTTCCTTCAGTAGCTCACATACAGATCATACACACCAGACACCAGTTACGTCCTCACAATCCAGGCATGCCCCCCATGTGTACTCAGGTCACGTGGCTGATCTTTGGCAGGTTGCACAAAGCGGCCTGCGCAGTGCAGCTGCCCTGAGACCAAAGCTCTGACCCCTGGTAATGGGTCTCTGGGGGTTGGGGGGGGAAGCCAAGCCTATACTGCTCTGTACAGTTGTACTGGCTGGCTCCTCCCCTGGGACTGACTCACCTTCCCTCCCTCCTCCACCCTCAACCGCAATGAAGCAAAGTGACGCTGTTGCCAAGGTTACATGGGGGTGGGAGGGGGCGGGAGGTACAGATGAGGTGGTTTGTTATCTGCCTGCGTGGCTGATGTGAGAAGGAAAATGATTGTGTCCTGGTGGTATAGGTAGTGATGAGTTGATGGAGGTGTAGGAATTTGGCGGGGGCATACAGGAAGAGTAAATATGTATGTTTCTGAGAAATTGCAAATATATCAGCATATAGTATGTGTGAGTATGTGTGTGTGTGTGTGTGCATGTCTAAGCAGAGCAGAGGTTGGTGAAGCTTAGCCGACTCTGTGGAATGTAAACTAGCCACTGCAGCACTCCTGCCTGGCCTCAGTCAGACGCTGCCCCACCGGGGATCCAGCGTGTTGTTCGATGCACTCCGCCCTCCCCCCACCCCCTCACACAGCCCTGCATCCGGCACACAGGGCCGACATCCCTGTTAAACTGCCTGCCTAGCACCCACCTTGCATTCCAGTTGCCACGGTGATTCGCTGGCCTTGTCTCTATTTTCAAGCATGTGCAGATAAGTTGAGTTTAAACAAAACCGAGCAGTCACTTACCATGCATTATCATTCCGCAGCTATTTGATACCTGCGCCTCGCACAGCCGCAGCCATCTCCCTAGATGATTGCCCAAGGGAAGGTTCAATGCTTTAATCTAATCTGATGACAAATGATTCGATTAACTTGGCCACTGATTAACCTCTTCCTCTGTGTTTTGTGCACCTATAGCTGAGCAAGACTCATTTCATCCTCCCTCCCTCCCTCACTGGATGTGTCTCTACAAATGTCAGCATTGGCTGCATGTGTCACTGACTTGATACATTGTGTTGTGCTGTGTGTGTAACGGTGGATCCGCTGCACCCATGGCTCACCAGCCATCTGCAGCCCACTGAGGGACACATGATGATGACGGCTGAGTCACCCATTAGCCCAAATTAGAGCCATCCTTCCACCATTCAAGACAGGGCCGCTGGCAATGCCACGCAGTCAAAGCCATTACGGAAAACACGCACTAAACTGATTTTGCTCTGCAAATACCATTAGCTGGTGCCCCAAGATTATAAATATCCGAACTCCCAATCTGAAGAAGAAAATGGGCTCGGGTGGGGAACCGTGTTAAGAAAATCCTGCATCAATGTCATGGACTTCTTCACTGGTTGCCAGAGGGCAGAGAAAGGCGGGTAATGGCTACGACAAGCCAAAGATGAAAGAACAAAGAAAAACGTCGGTGGTGAGAGAGGGTGAACATGGACAGCTACAGTTGCTACTGGGAGACTATTGTGAGGATGCTCAGTTAAAGGCACATGGTGTGAAGATAAAAAACGACAGCTCTCTGTTTAGTCCCCCTACATTACGGATGCCACAGTGAGGACATTTTCCCACCAATTAATAAACTCGTGACAACAGTTACCAATATCTATAGAGTGCTTACTTTGATCTTTAGCGTTAGATTTTTAGTTTAGATCTTCCCATCACTTAAGAGTTACTGATGGCGGGCTTCGGGATGCTGCTGCTCAGGATCCCCAGCAGGGGTCATCCTCTGTGTACAGCCCGGGCTGCGGCGCACACGACAGCTGCTAAGAACCAGAACCAGAGCATACCACCTGCTATCCGGAGAGAAATGCACTGAGAGCAGGCTGAGCAGGCAGAGAGCGGGAGAGTCTCTGCTGAAAACAAGCACTGAGACCCGGAGAGACATGAGAGCAGCTGCTCACCAACAGCTATGTGTTTTTACAGCAGAGAGCAGGAGGGAGGACAGACGTCTCACTCCGCTACTCTGTGCAGTGACTCTCACTTTCAGTTTATAACTGTAGCATCCGTCGTTCAACTAAGTATCGATAACATGCTTAATATTTTACAAATGAGTTTTTTTATTTGATGAACTTGGGCGCTGATACATGAACTAAATGGCAAAACAACGGTGGGCAAGTGGTCATCCGTTTATGTCTGAACACCGCGCAAAACCAGTAACACTGACTACAACAGCAAGCCTACCCAAGCAATCAAAATAGCTAAATGCGCAGCAGCTTTACATCACTTTAAACACTCACTGTTATCACTGTTGTAAATCTAAGAGAAAAGATTTGAAAGTTAAGAGCTTGGAATAAGTGCTCCCTAAAATGGCTGCAGTAATCCTGGGCCATGCTGTTCAAATGGCCTTGGTTTGGTAAACAACTGTCCTGCATGTGGGCCAATTTGTCAAAACAACATAGCCACTTCAGGCCTTGGGGAAATTGCTATTTTGTCAATACAACCTATTTCGATCCACTCATGTTTCCGTTTTGCCACAAACGCACCCCAACCCTCCCGCCTCTTTCACCATCTCTTTTACTTGAGGGTTCCTGTCGAATGCCAAAAATTGTTGCCTAGCAACTAAATATTCACCCTGCAGAAATCCGCCAGATTATTATTTCTTTCCAAGTTTCATATTTCTGAGAGAGAGAGAGAGAGAGAGAGAGAAAAAAAAAAAGATATCTTTGTGATTTCAAGTTTACAAATCCCAGTAGTGCACAGGCAACGGTATGCTCTTCAAATGAAATGCACAACCCTCCGTCACATCTACAGAGGGAGGCTGTTGCAGAGACACCGCAGCTATTTCAGGGCAGCTGTGTGAATTAAAAGTGTTATAACCACGGTAACCAATAAAATGTACTGGTTGCAAAACATCAAATTAATGATGATCCCCTGAACATGTGATTATGTTAAGATAATATACATTAGAGAGAGAGGATTTGAACTTGCAGAGCATTTTTATTGACCCATGAAAAGCAAGAGAGAGACTCTATCCAAGCACGGGCTGCTTTATTAAATGAACCACTCTGTGAGACCTATCTGATCCGATCTGTTATGTGCACGTCTTCATTCCTGAGCAATAGTTACTTTGTATTTAAAAAGTACACTCGCTTCATTGCTCTTGTTTTTGTGAGAGCAGGTGTCTTTAAATAGAAGAGATATCTCAGTTTCGAAACTATTTCTACCATGTTTATCGAGACGTTTTCTCGGAATCCTCCCATAACCATCTGGATTTCTGAATATTCAAAACAAAAGTTAAAGCCATATTTCAACTGACTTTGGCGTTCCCACCCAAATGCTCGAGCAGTGAACATATTTTTCCCTCAAAGACTGAGCGTGTGCCTGTGGCTAGCCGGCAGTGTGGGCTGAACTCTGGACTCCCAGTAATATGTCTATTTATCCAAGACAACAAAGGCCCTCTGTGATAAATACCATTGGGTGGGGACTCACAATGCACACAGTCAACATTGTGGTGATGTATCATTTCCAGTCTGAATTAGTATCTGACCGCTGCAGAATGTGTCTCATAGCACAGGTAGAAACACTGCTACTGTATCTGTGATAATATATTTTGATGCTGATTATTAAGTCTAATCTTTTTTTTTCTAAGAAAAACACTAAGCCTTGGTGGCTAATTTTTACTCGTCGGAACAGCATGTTTCTTTGTCGCTGTATTGTGTGTCTGTTAATAACAGCTGCAGGAGCTTTATTTACTGTAATCATGGTTGCAACAGTAATGCGCCTTAACACAAGGCAGACACAAACTATTGTACATAATGTACTGTTGGTGTTGATGAAGTATAATCATAGTTCTCATGTGTATTTCAGCTTTGTGCAGCCACAAAAGCCTGTTTATTGAAACATTTTTCTTCCAATACACTCCTAAGGTAACAAAAGACTACAAAGGTTACACAGTAGAGGGTAGGAATCAAGGAATCAAGTATTAATCAGAGGTTATGAATTGCAAAGTTCTGCAAATTAACTATCGAAAATATGAGGTGGTACCCGCAGAGCTCTTTAAAATGATGATCGTATGGTATTGTATTTTGGTGAATCACAAGTTGTTTGACAATCCTGATGAAAGCACAGGGCCAAAACACTCCAGTTTTAGCTATTAACTTGCTGTCAATGCAACAAATTTTGCTGGAGAAAGGTGTTAAATCACTGACATTTTAGAGAATCAATCTGTCTCTCTACATGCCAGTTGGGATGTACTTGAATCCATCTTTTCAGTGAAATTGATTGGACAACCTGTGTAAAAGCATTTAATGATACATATGAGAGTTTCCGACGCTTGCACTGGATACATTTGCACATTCGCCGTAGTGACTGCACACTCAGGGAAGTTCGGGGAATAAGTGTACCAAACACAGACAACTAGAGGGGCCTGTTCTTTTTTTTTTTTATAATTAATGATGTTCTTCTGAGACCTAAATGAGTCTGCTTAGCCTATCTGATGTAAGCTCTATGCGTGACTGCTTATTAGGATCATGCCATATTCCATCTCGTGCAAAAATATGAAAATGACACAGAATAAAAGCCTACGAGAGAGAGCAGGTTTTGGGGGCTAGAGAGCAGACTAGCGTGAAAGGAAGGGTGTCACAAGTTCATGTCAGGCTCTCGATGATGTTCTCACCATCAGTATGTGGACCTGGAGGCTATCAGCCTATCAGAGACATGCCTACCACTCCTCAGCTCCTGCATATATGTGGATATAAGCCAAAAAAAAAAAAAAAAAAAAAAAATCCAACATGGCCACACCGATCTCTGGCTGTCACCGAGGCTCACCTTGTGCATGCGCGCTTATGCAAATATTTATCTGAATTCACACTTGGCTTAATTTGACAAGAGCAACCCAGTCTTGAATGGCTTTGGATGCAAAATGGTAATTACTCCTAAACCAAGCTGGAATAATGAACTTGTTAGCATGCTCAGCCTCCTGGAATTCATTACCCGGCTCTACTCTGCACTCCTGGTGGAGCAAAACCTGATCTGTTTTCATTCCCCAACTGCTCAGAGGGACGCACACTCTGACGGCGGCTCTGAATCAAACAGCCGTGTTGCTCGTGACATGTCCAGCAGCCGCTCCAAACTACACACACACACACACACACATATGCAGTAGACAGACATCTATCAGCTCATCTAATGAGACTGATTGGTCCTGTCGCTGTTTCAGACTGTCTCATGTGATCCCACACAGACTCCTCAGACGAAGGCATGATCCATGGAAATCAAGAGGACTCGGACCCCTTAAAAGAATGTGCATGACAGTCTCAAACAAACAAGCGGGATGATGATGATGTCAGTGTCACCAGTTAGATAACAGAAAATGTTTTCTCTCTTTTATTAAATAGCGGGAAGGCAGCAATTTGGCTGGTATAGGAACTATGTCTGAAACAGCTAAGTGCTCTTCAGGGAACATCATAATTTGAGGGATGGCTCATATTTTACATTTTCTGTCCGTTTAAAATTATGTTTGGGATGAAGCACGCATCATGACTTCAAATCAGCTTTACCGGATCTCTACATCACCGTTTAATTCCAAATGTTGAAGAAAACAACACTAGAGGCTTTTGTAAAACTGCATCAGGCAATAAACATGCTCACCTTGAAAAACACTTCAGATTCGGTTTCATATTAATGTGCAAATCTGAGAATATTTGAGTACCGAGAGAAGACGGGAGGAAGTATCTGCCTTCCCCCCTCTTCCACTTCTCACTTTAAAAAACAAATCTTTTATATCTGATCTTGTATAAGCCAACAGCAAAGTTGCCAACTTTGCCAACTACAGTCTATAAAGCAGTGTTTCATTTCACATAATTAAATTAAAATAGCCACCCACAGTGGAATTACAATATAATACAGAATGTAAACATACTTACTGACAGTGAAAAACATTTTAACCTAAAGGAAGCAGCAAGTATTTCATTAAATAACACAAAAAAAACAAGAAAATAACATGATGTAAAAAAATACAGGAATGTAGAAATGACCAAAAACTACACTTAAAACTGGAATTGTCCTTTAAGGCTTTATGCTGTTTCTCATATTTGCATCATATGTTATCAAGCTGCTCACAGATCACCCCATGCGCTCATTTCTCTGCTTTGCACTGGTCTCATTTTCTCACTGTCTTCCCTACCAGATGGGTCAAGGACAGATCAGGGGCGACACGCCTCCAGTCAGCATTTGTCCTTTTTTTTTTTTTTTTTTTTATCTAAGGAAAATGCTCGCAGGCACTCTGCCTGTTTGTCCAACGTTTGAGTCAATCACACCACCAAACAGGCTTACAATCAATGCACACACTGCTGATTACATTTCAGATGGGTATTTGGGAGGTAAACATTTGAATGACAGTACAAACAGACACAGTACTGTGACAGACACTGCTCCGTACCTTGCCAAGTCTGTCACACGGCGGCGGCTGCTGTAGATTCACAATCACATTCTGTCGCAAACGCTGCTATGCCAGTTCCTTGTAGAGACTGATATTAATGCAATATTGGTTCCCCCTAATGTTGGCAATTTACAACTATAAACTAATTCTATCATTGCCCGCGCTGTGACTCACTCTGAATACAAGCGCCGGCTAAAACCGCCTAATATCTGTAAAATGTAACACAGTTTTTCGCCGCTATAATTCGGCACCTGGAAGTGTGGAAGCTTTATTAGGGTTGTAGTGTATCTGGTGACAGCTAAAGAGATTTTCAGGATTGGAGCGTTTAATGGAAACAGCTGGGCAGCATGTGGGTTAATGTAATAGCTTTGCATGTTGAGCAGAAGTGGTGCTAAGCTGGGGCTATCAGAGAGTCATCGACACAGCAGAGACCCGCCGCTCCATCTCCCTCTCTCTCTCTCTCTCTCTCTCACACTCGGTCTCGCTGGCCCCGCATCTCCAGCTCTCCTTTTTTCACTCCCCTCTAAGCACCCATCAATTGAGGCAGTGAAGCCATCAGTGCCCACGCTTAGCCCGCCTGTCTCATTGCTTGGATAGCCGTGTGTATGTGTGTGTGCGCGTGTGTGTGTGTGAGAGAGAGAGCTTTAGCGTTTGAGGGTGCTTGTGTGTGGAGCCCCTTGATTGGACTCTACAGCAGAGGCTGGAGCATTAATGAACACTGCCTGTCACAGTCACAGTCCTCTTTTGCAGATCTCTCACCCATCACTCCGGCCGACGGATCAGTGTGGCCTGATCTAAATGGGCTCTCTTTTACTTTTCTCTCCCTGCGGTGCTCTACTGCCGGCTGGGGTTCGCTGAGATCAGTGGAGGCATCTAATCCTGACCTCTCACTGGCCTCTCAGCCTACCTCCCTCAAGTATTGCAACTTACAACTACCCTTGTAGTGTTCGAGTAAAAGTCAGGACCGAAGTGTATTGAGCCTAAATCTCGGATAAGTCTGTGAGATTTTGAGAAAACTTGAGGGAATCATACGTCTCAACACGGCGGGGCAGACGTTTTCAAAATTACAACGGCAGACTAAAAGTGGCCGTACACTGCATACTTCATGATTTAATTTAATATAACCTAAATTCACAAAATCTAGGGATGCATGACACAATACACAGGATCGGTATGAGTGGAATATATGACCTTTATTGAGAATAATCCAGTCAGTTCCAAAGGGTGACACGGATTTCTATTCAGTTTTTTAAGGTCATACACTTTGTCTATCCTCTGCGTGTGACAGCTGAACAATTGGCTTTTTTGGGACGACGAGGATGTGAGCAGGACTTTTTCAAACAATTTCCTGAAAAGTATTAAATGATTCCCGTCTAGAGGCACCGGGGAAATCCCTTCAGATTGCAACTAAAATTAAGTTTGCAGTTTTTATTTCTTGAGTACACCAAACTATTGAGTGTAGTATTGTGTTCTCTATGCCCCTATACTGTAAATACTGACTTCTACTATAAGTGCATTCAAAATGATAGTTGAAATTCCAAAAATGTTGTTTCTTCACTGCAATTATGTGCATGTGTTCTGACTAAATAGCATAAAGTTGTTCTTTAAACTAAAAGTGTTGGTTGAGTTTAAACTGTTTCTCTTCATGCATCTTGCAAGGAGAAGTTGAGCAAATAGTTACTGTAAATAAATTTAGTTTCACAACTCGGAAAGCTTAGAGGTGTGACCAAATTCTATGCTGGAGTCCCAACAGAAAAAAAAGCTACTAAAAAAGGCAGAAATGCACATTCTGGATGGTGAAACTTCTTATCGTTGCTTCGCTTATATCGACACACCCAAATCATCTCACAGAACACACAGGGTTGCCTTTGAGTGTGAAAAAAGTCAGAAAACAGAGTCACCTCGCCCTGCACGGAGTCTGCAGAACAACAGCACACACAACCAGGAAGCACCCAGCCACATAATGTCAACCTGCGTAACATCCCTCCACTCTACATTAGGCAAGAGTGCTCATTATGAATATGCAAGGTTACAGTAGAAGCAGGCTTTTGTCCTTACTCCCATGTTTTATTTAATGAGCCTGAGGTTGGTATGACTTGATTTGCATGTGCTTGATATAGAATCGCACAGTGCAACACTGCTCATGCCCCCCCCCCCACCCCACCCCCACCTCCCCTCTGCCCCCCCCCCGCCAATATAGGGACATTTTGATTCCATTTTTCGCTTGGCTTGTCTGTCAGTTTACGCGAAGCAGAAGGACCATGACTCAATTTTCCACCGAGGAGGATGCTGTGGCTTTCATTTGTGCACACTTTTGCATCGAGGATGGCGGTTCTGCTGTTCGTAGTGTATGTGAGCACATGAGCATATGCACGCGTGTGATCTGAGGTGTGTAATTTGAAGCGGGGGTTGCGCGGTGGAAAGCGGTGGCTCCCTTGTGAGGGAAAGCTCTGAAGAAAATAGTGCTGATCTGGTCCCTCTCACCGACAACAGCGAGAGAATGCCAAGTGAGGAGACGGGCAGGGTATGAACTACATGAAAAAGCCTAAAAATGTGCAGCAAGCTAGAATATTTCTTTGATAACACAAGACAAGAAAAAAGAGACACAGATATGAAACTCTTATTTCTCCTTCCTCCTCTAATCTGGAAATGGCATGGATGTGAAAATGTGGCTCATACCATATTTGGCAATTAATAGCCCCCGGGGCAGAAATGTGTCCCACTTTGATGATGTCAGTGCTTTGAGGATTGAGGGACAGGTCAGTGCTAGCGTCATGGACATCAGAGGCCCTTAGCGTTGCGGCGAGATGTCAGCCCGGTTAGCGCCATCGCTGCGTGATGAGGCCTGGACAGACGCGCACAGGGGCCAAACGTGTCAAGGCAAGCAGAAACGGGGATGACTCAACCCTGCAGTAAGGATGGAGGCAGGCGGGAAGAGACAGAAATGCAAGGAGAGGAGGAGGCGGGAGGGGGAGGGGGTATAGGGTGGGGGTGGGGGTGGGAGGGGGGGAGAGAAAGGATACACAGAGCACATGGTGACGGAAAAGAAAGATTGAGAGGGAGGGGAATCAAAAAAAGAAGAGGAGGAGAGGGCAGCGGGAGAGATGATCATGATAGGGACAACAAATGAGGAGTTTATATATACAGTACAGAAGGAATTCACCAGGGGCGTGGAAGGAGCAATGTATTAATAGAGAACAGCACAAGACTGAATGAAGCATGTTAATGAAAAGGGGATGCTGCTGAGCGTAGAGTGAATGGGAATACAGCTTTTGAATAGCTGAACCTCGCAGCAATAATGACTGAAAGGCGTGATGACGGGGACGGGATCAGAGGACGGACAAGTGGACTGAATCAAAGATGAAAAATGAAAAATCAGCGACGAGTCAAAGAGACGATAGCGTGACCAGAAGTGGGCCCGGCTGAGGATAAATAACCCCCCCCCCCCCCCCCCCCCCCCCCCCCCTCCTTTGACACCCGCATATACACTGCAAGCCATTCTGATCCATCTGCTCCACGCTATCTGCACGTTAGAAGAAGAAGAAGAAGAAGAAGAAGAAAACAAACGTGTGGTTCTCCTGTAAGAAATTCCCCCCAGTGAATTTGAGTTTGCTGTATGAATGTGAAGCAGGGCATTGCAGAACAAGAGCGCACATCCTCTGCAAACTTTCACTGAATAATTTAATGATCTGTGTTTTCAAAAATAAAAAAAAGAAAAAAAAAAGTCTGTTTTTCTATTTTCTGCCGCTGACTTGATCCGACGCAATTCAATCTATAGGCTGTTTGTGAAAGCTTTTTCCCCATTTGTTCTTATAAAACAAATAAGTTCCTGGTAGGTCCCTCCCAGGAAGAAATCCTCCTGCACACAGAAACTGCTTGTGATACTTCCTTTTTTATGGTCTACTTAAGATGGTTTTTTGAATGCGGGGTTTTGGATTCGTGTCAAAAAGAAGTTTTGCTGAAAGCACAGACAACCTT
Organism: Thunnus albacares; assembly: GCF_914725855.1. NCBI lineage: Eukaryota > Metazoa > Chordata > Actinopteri > Scombriformes > Scombridae > Thunnus > Thunnus albacares. Next base: position 9,225,394 of record NC_058121.1, on the reverse strand, counting down.
ATGTTTTGTTAAAACCCATTCTTGCTTGCCCTGCTGCCGAGCATATTTTTTTAAAAAAATGAAAATATAAATTCTAAAAAGGCACAAAGGCATGAGATGAAATGGCAAATATTGTGTGTGGTTGAAATCTTTTGAGTCAACCATCTCAGTGTTTGCAAATTTGTATAATATATTAAGTTGCCTCATATGAGTTTTCTGTAGTTTCTTATGATTTGCTAGTAAGAAGTTAACACAAATGTCCATTAAACTGTCAGAAGGTGAAAGGAAGACACTGTGGTCTGTTCATTAACTTCTGCCTATAAGTCAGACTACAAGACTATGTGTCATGTAGAAAGACAATCGCCTACAGGCATCTTCTATGCTGATTCAAGTTCAAAAAACACTTCTCATTCATCAAACTGTTCACCATAAATAATAGATTTCTTTCTCTATGGTATAATTTTCATGTACAAAATGTATTTTGAGGACGCACCGGTGGCCTGAGGGTTGAGCCGCCAACCACAAACCACAACATCCACTGTTACATTCTTGCCTGGGACCTTTACTGCACGTCAAACCACATCTCTCCTCATTTCTCTCTACTGTCATCTGTCTAATAATGGCATAAAATGCCCCCTAAAAATACATTAAAAATGTATTTTCAAAGCTGCATCGCGAGATTAATGCTAATGACGGTTTCATTCAAGACATCTTTCACTTAATTTGTAATTGCGTACTTTGTAAGAGGGAGTAGGGGGTGTGTGTGTGGGCGGGTGGTTTGAAGGATGTAGAGAGTGTCGTGTTGGCGAAAGGTGTGGTGGTGACACTGAGGCCATCTGGAAGGCTGGTGGGAGATGAGGACCTAACAGAGAGAGCAGACTGCCACCTCATACACACACCTGAGCTCAGGCCAATGTCTGTATATGTGTGTGTGTGTGTGTGTGTGTGAGGCAGATAGAGAGGAAGTAAGTACATGGAATATTACAGATATCAAGAGTGGGGGTGTTTGTATGGTCATTTAATACAGCTCTACATGTCTGTTAGTGAAAAGAAATGAAATGGAGTGAGAAAGAAGGACAGAAAGAAGAAAAAAAACAGGAAGTGACAGTAACAGATGGAGAGAAGATGAGATATTATGTCAGATCATATTGACACAAGCGTCTCTATTACCACGCTTTATCTGATATTAATCATGTGACCTGAACCATTTATGTTCAAATGTCACAGGCGGCCCTTGAAAAATGACAAATATGATTAGAGTATGATATTAAAGTGTGGCAGGAAACGCAAAGATGTAAAAATAAAAAAAAGCATTTCTCAACTTATTTTTCAAGTTCACAGACATAGATTGTTGTATGAGAGGAAATAGATAAGTAGATAAATCGTCCTTCTCTGACTTCACCAACAGACCAAATAACAGAGTTCACTGGTACTGAAACCAATTGTAAAAATTTATTTCAGCAGTTTCTAGCAGACAGAAGGAGGCATTTAAGGTTAGTGGAGGAAAACAAAACCCACTGGCATTAGCCTCCGCAGAGTGGACAGGCAGCCTAGCTAGACCGGTCAAATCCTTTGTAAGCGGGTCCCCGCTGCACGCCAGAGTGCAACCGGACTGAAATGTCAGGGGTTCATCCGACAGTATCTCCAACATCAGTACCGCTGCTGATAAAGAAACCTTAATACTCACACTGTTCATTAGCAAATTCATTTTTCTGCTTCAGAAACCAGAACTGATTTTTTCCCCTGATATGTCCTTTTTCTCCCCCCCACTCACTTTATTCCACTATGATGAAAAAATAATGGCGTGAAGATCCTATACAGTCAATGTAGAGAATTAGAAAAATCAGAATACACAAAGTGAGGTTTACGTTACCTTCTATGAATTAATCTGTTTGATTCACACTTTCATTTAAATGCTTGATCCTCTTAATGAAATATTCAGATTGTTTGCGTGTTATGTATTGATGCGCCTCTATTGAATATAAAAATCGTTGCTTTGCAGAGAGCCATTCTCATTTCCTTCCCAGGTTCAGTGCTTTTCCCATTTCTATGCAAACATCCTGTAGTCAGCAGTTTCTAAATTAATCGTTTTCAGCCATTATTTGCTTAGCTCGTTAAAATGATATCTTAGATTTTATAGCCGAACCCTAACTCCTCATACAGGCGTGCCCTCCACCTCGTGTATTGCTTTTTTTTTTCCACCGGAGCTGCTATTTTTCCTGAGGTTTATTGCAATTAGTTTATTGCAGATACATCAGTATCGGCGTGTCAGCTGATAAGCAACGAGAAACTGCAGTATAGAGAAATGTCCGACTAGGTTTGAGGTGAATAATATTTGCGATACTATCCGCCAGAAATGTTGTTATCAGGTTTTTTTAAACTCAAATATCGACATCAGTTTTGGCCTCAAAGCTCAGGTTGCAGTTTTCAATATCAATGTAGCTGCTAATTATTTTCTCAATCAATCAATTAATCTTCAAAATGAAATAATAAAAAAAATGCCCATCATCATTCTGCCAAGCCTAAGGTTGTTTCCAAAAAGTTTGTCAGTCTAAACAATCTAAAAGTAAGATAGAACTTACTCATATAAGACAAAGTAAAGAAGTTTTGGCGTGTTTGAAAAGTGCCTGAAACGGTTAAACGGCTATCTATACCGTTGCCGTTTATTCTCTGTTGACAAACTTATCAATAAATCAGCTTGTTATTTCCTCTTTACTTTCTGTGTTTCACAGCATTGCATTTTTATACTTCCTGACAACACTACTTGCATGGTGTGTGCATACACAAACAATGCAAAGCTGAAGCAAGTGTACACGAATTTGTACGCTGTATTGTGTTTGACTGTTTCTATTTCAGGCAACTTTGCTGTTATTACACCTTCGCCTTAAGCCTGGTTAGAGCGGGTCTGACACAGTCTGGGTCCGCTGCTTCTTGCTGTGTGGCCTATATAGTAGGTCAATGTTCACACTAACACAATCATGTACAAAAACATACAAGTATGCATACAAACATACACGGTGAGGCCCCCCTCGGCTATACAACCGGTCTCCTTGCCTCCGATGTAATATATGTTGTTTGTTTGCCGGATCTGTGCTAGCCAGCAGCATTACCCTGATGCAGCCAAGCGTAACCTGCACTGGACACACACTCTGTCAACGGCAGTAAGCAAGCAGAGTACTGCACTGCCAGAGATATGGAGCAACAAATCTATACCTCTCACAGAATGGGAGGGTGTGGAGGGGAGGTATATAGCTACAGAATATGATAGAATTTGATAAACAGCTGGGGTCAGGAGGAGGCAGGTCAGCAGACCATTAAGTTATTCTGACAATTTTGATCCATTGCACACAATACTGGGACAAGGCGCTGGGCGTCACCTAAGAGGGGGAAAAAGGCGGTGGTGGTGGTGGTGGTAGTGGTGGTGGTGATGATGGGGAAACGAAGGGGAAAAGGAAAAACTGGCAGGAAGCATAAAACAAACAGAGACAGCCTTTACTGCAGGAGATGAGAGGAGATAAGAGACATCAGAGGGAGAGTCTCCTTTATCAGAATGCAACGAGAAACCAGGAGGAGAAAGGCACTCCCTCCGAGGGGAGGGGAGGAGAAGGGATACGCAATATATAGAGGGCGAGAGCTGATGTAAAACTGTATTGTAAATCATGTAGAGCTGCATTAAAACAAAATCAAACAATAATATCCTTCAATCCTTTTTATCCTTATTGTATGATTGTAATACTCTCAACAAAAAAAAAAACCTTTTGGATATTTATGTAGCCTACAGTATATCAGAAAATCCTGGGGAATGGAAACGGCTGTAGTGTTAATATTCTGCTCTTTATAATGCTCTTTAGTTCAGTAGAGGCAAGTTTGAGACTCAATAGGGGGAAACTTAGGCCTTTTGTTTTAATTAACAGTCCAATTATCAGGCAACTAATGGCTTTGTAAATATAATGGGTTAATAACTCAGCAAGCAAGATCAATCATCTGATTGTCTTTTTATGAAGCTGGAGAAAGTTCCAATTTAGTTATGTACATGCACATGTGTGTGTGTGTGTGTGTGTGTGTGTACAGCATGTACTGTATGTATGTGTGTGTGTGCTGTTATATCAGTGAGGAGCAAAGAGCAGCCATCGCTCCTCAGATGGGTTTTCCATTAGATTTTTGAATGAAATAATACAACTGACCCAGTATCAGCATTTAGCTGTATATATCAGGAGGTCACTTTCTCTAAGCGGATGATCCTGATGTTTGGCAGTCTGTCATGCTCACAAAGTAGCTGTTAGAGGCTTGTGGAGTGTAGGTCAACCATCTAAAATGAACCAAAAAGAAAGAAAAGAAAACCTCCCTCCAGTCACTGTGATAGACTAAAAACACTGTGTAGAGGGAGAATGATTTTTGTAGTCTTTATATCCTCAAGGTATGTTGAATCACTATCGTTTAACAATAACCTTATGTACTGTGGCTCCATTTAGATGAAGTATTTCAAACGTGTGTGTGTGTGTGTGTGCATGTGTGTGTGTGTGTGTGTTTCAGGGTGTGCGTGTGGGCATGAGCCCAATGAGGCAGAAAGGGTGCCAGTAGCCTTTGCAGAAGGAGCATGTGTCCGGCATCCACCACTGTTGTGCTGGGTCACAGATGTCACCTGCTCCAGCAGCCTGCCTCACACCACTCGCCCTACCCCACCACTTGCCCACTTGTAAACAGCCCCGAACCAGGAGAAGAAAACAAGTCGCCTACAGTGTTGCTACTTACTCGGATTCTATTGAATTGTTTTGTCTGCAAAAAAAAAAAAAAAAAGGGATTCAAGCGCAGGTCACAGAAAGATCATAAGAGTCCACAAGAGCCCCTCTCATGAAATAAGAGAAATGTTATCCGCAGCTACTGGCTATGCTATGTTGCTACTTCTTCTTGCCAAGTACTGACATTGCAAGTTAAGAGTAAATTAAACACTGCTGGCTGGTGGATTGGTAGCATTAAACTGAGCAAAACAGCCTGGAAAAAAAAAAAAGCTTGGCAAAGGAAAACCTACTTAGATAATGTCATCCACAAGAAAAAGTGTGAAACCACCATACAATACCACAAAATAAATCAGCTATGGAATAAAAAAAAAGTGTATGTGTGTGTGTGTGTGTCAAGAGCATATAGACTCTGTTAATCTTTCAAAGGAGCTCCCTTGCAATGGTGTGGTCATCTTTTTGAGAGGGCCTGAAATTCCTTTTGCATGCTTGAGAAGCCGAGAATGCTTTACCACAGGAATCCTCCATGGAGATTGTTGATGTGTGTATCTTTCTCTCTCAAAACACACACACACACACACATACACATACACATTAAATATGCCCACCCACACATCACTGACATTTCTTTTTGGAGCGTCTTTAAATTACCACGCATATTAGTGAAGCACTGCCAAGACCCCTTTTTATTATTCCTCTTAATCTAGTGTGCTTACGGGGTCAGCAGCTGCCCCCGCTCCCCCCACCCCCCCCCTCTTCCCTACGCCTTTCCTCTCCCCTTCACTCCCCCGTCTTGGTCGTTACACCCGGTCTCCCGTGGGAGACCCTAGTGCGCTGCTCTGACAGATCAGGACAGGACAGCATGGCACGCTCCTGCTACACGCTTGCCTCCTCTCCCCGCGCCTGCCGCCAAAACCGAACCCACTTGCTACCAACTGTGACTTGCCTCTCACAAATCAGCCAAGCTGTTATTCCACTTCAGTGGTGTTAAAAGATGCTATATGTTCACGAATTTAATGAATAATCTTGAGAATTTTTCAGGTTCCAGTTGAGTGGCTGATAATTTGTTACTTCCCTTAGGGATTAAGGTGTCAGTTTGCATCAAATGAAGTGCTTGTCGGATGGTCAGACTTTCAATGTGTCTGGTGATTTTTTTTTTTTTGTGCATATTTTTAAATTTACAATCTGACATTCCCACCCACTTCACACAGTAATTGGCAAGGTGTGCAGAGGTCAAAAAGTAGTTCTCTTTCAAGATTCTCTTTTTGATTCTTCAAACAACTACATGTATGAGCACAATCAAGTGCAGAACCATGAATGCCTCTGAGGAGAATGTCCGAATGTGTGCGCTTTTATCCCCATTTGTATGATTCACTGCATCTCAGCCATCTCTGTACAGCAGACTGTTTGCCCCACCTTCAAGTCTGACCATTTGGAACAGGTATAAAGAGCTGATGCATGTGTGTTCTCTGGGACGAAGACTTTTATACCAGCAGTAATAGTATTTGGTACAAAACTGTACTGTACAAAATTCTTACAGAAACTTGGCAGATGTTTTTTTGTCTTTTGTCAGCTGTAAAATGATGGTCTTGTTAACTTCAGAAGGCCACTTGTGAATAGTTAATGGTGAACTACTCATACAAGTTAAGTCCAACAGAGTGCTAAAGTTTAACGTTCAGGTAAGATTCATAACACAATGCTGTGGTGATTTTTGTTTTTTTTTTTGTAAGAAACATCTAAGGACACGAACAGGGTTCAGTCAAGTAAGAAGGCAGGGGCATGACCACAATGTGGGGGCCTGATGGGCGCAAGTAGCCCACGCCTCTAATCCCAGTTAAGACAAGCCCGGCAGGCGAGCCGACACAAAGGAGCTTGGTCCAGTGTTAGTGGAATTAAAGCAAAGCCTCTCCTCTGTTGTTATGCTAATCCACAAGACAATGATTATCTGCAGGGCAACGTTGCCACGGTGATAAACATGGCTCTAGAGTGCCTCAATTAGGGCGCCAATTGCCAGAGGAGAGCAAAGACCGAGTGAGGCGGATGATGCCGCTATGAACGGGGAAAAAAGGGAGAAAGTGCGGAAGGCGTTTTGTTATTTCAACCCGAGTGGATGGGTCAACTTTCAAATAGAAGGGTAAGCTTACACATGAAGCTTGACCCTCACAGCTTGACCTTGGCTGGGCTTGACCCTCTCCGTGCTGTAAAGGCCTCCCCACGCACTGGTACGAGTACTTCAATGGCGAACATGTAATAGCTCTCAAATGAAGACAGGGTATGTTATTCTGCAATACCTATAGAGTATCATTATGACTCTCAGTAACATGTTCTCTGTGTTGTGCATGTGGAAGGAGTCAGTATGCCATACAGGGTTGCGGCTTGCTTCATTCATCTTCAAATGCGACAGACTAGCAGTTCAGGTGGTTGCACTGTTCTAGTTTTTGTTTAAACATCAAGAGTTGGAGGACAACCATAACACTGGATTCATCTATAATAATCCTTCATTTACTCCACAAATCAAAGTGAGGAGGCAAAGCCCTCGCCGGGTGTTTAAAGCTCCTCACTGAGTTGAGGTGCCAACTTCAATTCTTTGCTGTTGTCACAAGATCAAAGAAAAGTAAAAACCAGGCTAGGGGAGGCTGTTTTCTGTTTCTGGAGCGGCTTGTCACGCAGCTATTTTACAGATACATATTTGAAAACCTGGTAGTGTGGCTGACATCACACGGGTGTCTCCTCGATCCTCGTCAAAACTAGCTCTGGGCCACCGACATAGACAGACAGAATACATCTCGTTGGTACAGACTACCTCCATCCTGTCTATCCAGTCCTCCGGTGCGTTTTCCTGCTGTTTTCACGAGGGATGTTTCATCATTTTTCGGTATATGGTCAGTCAGTGGCTCTTGTTCTCTCCCTCTTTTTCCTCTCTCCATCTGTCCCACAGCTCCAACGGCATAATAGGCCTTGGACTGCTGTGTCATCTCATTGAGTCCTATCAGGGGCTCTTATGTCTGACTGGCATGTTGTTATTGCTCTCTCAGACCACAGCTTAAACTGAGAAATGGGTTTGCCAAGCAGGCCCTTTAAAGTCCCGTATGCATTGATGGCACTAACAATGAGGAGCGGTTGGGTGTTGGAGGGTGGTACCGCGACAACATGAAACAAGAGGAAGGGGAGGAGGTGACAAAAATGTGATGCAACACCCCTGAGGCTACAGTACATGACAGGTATGTCAGATGCAAATGGTCTCATGCTGGTTTGCCAAGGGCTTTGCCATAGGTGAATGCCACTGCTGCCACTCTCACAAATGTTGAAGGAGGACTGAGGGGCGTCAGTAAGCTTGCAGAGGTAGCAGGATGTTTAACAGAAAAGTTCCTGATATGGTAAAGCAAAGGGGGGGGGTTCGGTTTGACAGGAAGCTTAGTGTAGGGGTTGGGTTTGAACAAGAGGTTCAACAAGGTTTACAACTTCGCCCCGCCAAACTAACATAGCTAGATGTTACGGGCAAAGTATTTTAACCCCATGACCTCCACTGAAAAAAAAGAAAAAGAAAGGGACAACAGAAGTAATGCAAGCACACTACCCTTCTGCCCCTGAAATTGGCCCATGCTGGTTAAATCACACTCCTCCACATATGCAAACAGCTAAGCTATAGTTACACTTTGTATGACTGATGACTCAGAGACACCGGCGAACACTTAACCCTCCACTGAATCATGCACAAGCTCTAAGCTGAGAGAGATAATGTCTTGTAGAAACAAGGTTTAAGTTGTACCACTGTAATGGGGAGGGTAGTACACTGTGGTACCGCAAACCTCCACATTGCACTCAACAGCAGATATTTGGGTAGAAGTCTGTTTCTTATACATTATTTGTGAAGCAATTGTTCTCCAAGGCATGACAGGAAAGACAGCAGAAGCCACAAAGATGAGTCAAACCTACACACAGCTGTCTGGCAAATGTACGGCTTAATTTTTAACCTCAACATTATACAACTGTAACTGTGTACACAAGAATGCACGGTGGTTTACACTTCTGCAATTATTTATTTTAGAAGTTATGAGGAACTGAAAAAAAATCTGTCAATCAATTTGCTCCTTTGTGATGGAAATACCCATGGTAGCCAATGAGATCTGTGTTGTCTTGAGAATAACACGTTGATTTTGACAAGACATGCACGTATGAACTGCCTCTACAACCTACAAAACGCCTGCCGTCTGCACTGTACAAGTGCTGAAAATTTGTATTGATATTGCAGTATCAAAGAAGGCAACATTTTTATGCAATATGAGCATTACACATTTTATGACTCAATCAATAACTAAAATATCGGGAAAGAGACTTTTCTGGCAAACACAACTCCTTAATGCCCAGAAATACCATTAAGCAACAAGAGATTGGACATCACGGAAAGGTCTGATGGGAGATATTCCAACAATAGCCCAAAAGGGGAAGCTCCTGGAAATGCTTCAAGTTACATCTATTAAGTTAATAAAACCTTAAATTGATTTTTCAAATGCATTGTAACTGCAATACATGTCAAAAATAATGCTGATGAGATGTTTTGTCCACATTTTGCAGACCTAACTCTGTGGTAGTCAGTTTGGTCTTGAGCAAATTGCACAGGTATGAATTAATGTCAACTCATTGTGAGGATCATGGTGTAATCCGCTCCTTAACACCTCCGTGATCCCCCAGTTTGTACAATGATATGTCTGGCTCTAGGTTGTGTATACTCAGGGAACAAAAATTAAAAAACATCATATCTGTCCACCTAAATACTGTTGGACCAAGTGAATCCAAAACAAAGCTGATGGTGGTATTTCAAATTCTGGTGAATTTGTAACACAAAACCTAAATTATTAGGTTCAGGAATACATACATTAAGTCATGCCTGCTCATGATTGTGAACAAATTCATTTCAAAAGACATTCTATTACACATTTCACACACACCAGGTTAAGATTTTAGTCATTCTTTATAAAATACTGCCCTGGTTTTTACTGATGTCCTCGAGTAAATCCACCACAGCCCTCAAGGAGAGTTGTGAGAGAAATCCACCTGCTGATAATCTCACACTGTTGAAAATCATCAATATGTGATGAACAATGCATTCAAGTAGTTATTCTGTGATAGTTGTAATTTCTGTTTTGTTGTACCCACTTAGCTTCAGCCTTCCTAGTCTAATTCGACTTGTTAGTGATTTCCTATATTTCCCAGAGTGCTTTTCAACAACCTCAAGAGAAAGGCCTGACGAGCTCAATGGAACAAGCTGTTTTATTCAGCTGTGGGTTATAGACGTATACGTAGAAAGAAAGAGATAGTAAACATACCAGAGCTTTAATCAAGAAAGTTCTGCATTAAATTGATTCATGCATTCTGGTCTTTCAAGGCTACTGACCGGAGAAATAAGCAGCACGGCTTGGTTAACAATGGATATCTACTCGTATAATTGTAAATCATTATTCAGAGTGTTCAAAATAAAATCTTTGTTTGATTCTGAGTGGGTGTGTTACTGAAATCTGAAATTTAAATCTGGGCTTCTCAAAAGAGGGAGTGGGAAAAATACACCATCAAGCAATTACATGGTTCCCGAAATATAAGTTGAAATTGCCACAAACTATTCTTAATGTTTTAAAAGGTAGATTTTTCCACAAGGGGAATTTTCCCTACAGAGAACCCAGTCAAAGACTTGGCAAAAGTTGCCAAGGGACTTTTTTTTTGGAAGTTCTTGCTTCTTGCTGCTGTGTATGAATGCAGACTTTGCTCTATATTCTCAGTGTGGCTGCTGTCTGATTGCTGCCCTACTGTCTTCCATAGCACCATGCTGGACCAGGTGACAGGACTCCTGCCACGGAAATCCAATCAGGCCAATCCTCTATGATCCCTCACAATCCTCTCACCCGCCGCCCTACAACGCTAACCATCAGTAACACACTGCACATGCCACACACACTGACAATGAACTCTTTGATAGATATGGAGATGGACACACGCACATTAACCACCTCACCTCCTGTGAACTTGGCAAAGACATCAGTGGGGCTTAGTGCTAAGAGAAATACTGAATCCCTTCCGGCCATGAAGGCAACAGTGTAGCTGACCCTACATTCTGACCTCTCAATGGAGGTCACACAGATGAATTTTCCCCTTGGGGTTCAATGGTGCAAGAGCAAAAAATCCACAAACACTCTCCCCACCATTCAAACAAACCCTCCAGGTTGCCGGACTGGCACCAGTGACATAAATAGACCTCCGCCTGCGAGAAAGATAAAGTAGGCCTTTCATCGTGGTCCAGGTCCCACTTTCCTGGGGCCTAGGGCTGCACCCTCTCTGGACCTGTGTGGAGGTCACACACAGGCCACCCAACACTGGCCAGTACTGGATCAGATACCGCTGGGTAAAAGGAGGCCATTCAATAGTCCTTGTGTATGTGAGGAGAGGTGGAGTGGCTGCTGGGAATTTGGGCTTCCTGTTGAACAGTATAATATCCACAAACCCCCATGCAGAGGCGGGCCTGTCACACAACCCTTGCTACCCAAGTGTGGGAAATGCACCCATTCTGTCACATGAGCTCATAGTCTTGTTGTTTTCTGTTTCTATGTGTGCATCTTTGTGGGCTTGTGCATTCAGTATTCTGGCCAAAGACTGAATTTGGGCTATTGTCACTGTGATCCTAATGGCCAGCATCTGGCTCTCTGGCTGCCCTTTTATTTTTTGGGGGGGGGTGGGGAGAATAGGGGTAAAGGGGTGAGAGTGAAGTGTAAGGCCCTATGAAATCTGTTTTAATTTTTTCCAGATTCAACTTTATTTTTTCCCAAATTCCTTGTTTTCGGTTTTAATCTTTCTGAATTCTGTTTTTTTTACGATTTAAGCGTCCATTCCATAGGGCCCTAGAGGTGGGTGATCTGACTGCTAGTGCCTCAAGCTGTGCAGCTGTCCCAATTACTACCTCTCTCTTCTCTCCTAATTTCCCCTCCATACCCATCTGCCTCTTCTGCACTCCAAATCTCTGTCCCATGCATGGATGCCACTAGTGTGGATTTGTGCTTTCAGGAGGCTCCCATACTAAAAAGAGCCCTTTAGAGACCGAAATAGGTTTACATTCTGTTTTAAGTTAGATGCTGTGAGATGCACAAGACCTAGACAGTGCAGTATCTTATCAGGCAGCTGAGGTTTTTTTTAGCTGCATCTCTGAATCCCTCCAGTGCTTCCACACCTGCTCTGGTCCTGGTCTGAGATGTGGACTCAGAGGGGCTGACGAGGCTGTTTGATGGGCCATGGGCACTGAGCATCAGGGGATTCTGTAGGTAGGTGGGTGGTTGCTTGGAAGGGAGAGGTATGGGGGCTGTTAATGTCCCACAGTGTAGGTCCCTCAGCAACTTCTGATGAGCTAAAAATTCTCAGTGTGTCATACCCATGTGAATTCAGTTCCTCATGCAGAGAAGGCGCCACAAACTTCACTGCATTCTTCTTGTCCTAATGCGAAGCATTCATAATGAGAGTGAAAAACTAGAATAAACACAAACATAAACCAACACACCCACACTCAGTGATATGTATGCATATACACAGACACAAATAAATGCAAAGGCACAGGAGGCAACAAGGGACAGTTAAGTGCTTCAAACTGTAAAGGAGGAAAAAAAAAGGGGAAGGAGGGAATTTAAGTGCTGCATGTAGATGGGTACATGCCTATTTCTGGACAGCTCCAACAAGCTGAGAAGAAATGTCGTAAGACCCACTTCTCAGCTCAGGCTGCAGCAGCTATAACTCCTTGAGATACAGCAAAAGTAAGCACACAAAAACAAACACACATCCTCCCTGATGAAAGTACACTGCAGGCAGGAGGGCCAAACAGAGCTGGGGTTGCACACTCTTTGATGGGAAGTCCAGGTCAGGATCTCTGACAGGTCACAACAGTAACAAGGACAGGGTACCCTTAAAGCTACCTCTCAACCCAACACACATTCAAGCATCCTTCAAACCCACCCAAGACTGTTGTGGCTAAGGCGTTCTGTGATCTAGATCCAGTCCCTACACAAATCCAATCTGATGCCACATGGCTATTAGGCCAAACTCCTATTGTGCCTGTCTGACTGAATTCCTATTCAGAACTCCCCTCCTTCCATCCTGTCTTTAGAAATTCAGCTGAGTAAGACAGGTAGACAAGCAGCGAGACATTTAGACAGGCAGACAGCAGGGCAGGCCTACTGGGGGCTTTTCTTTTTCTGCTGCCGGAGAATGCTATCAGCCTGGATCAGGCTAGCCTGCTCAAGCTGAGCTTCAGCAGCCTCACAGACCAGCCCGCTTTTCTCCATGGAAACCTGCCCCACACTAGCCCTGTGATTGGCTCGATCACTAGACAGACACTCTGTCTTACAATACAGATAATAATGGCCCTCCGGGAGGATGAGAGCAGAAGAAGAGTGATGGCAGAGAGGCCTTTTTTTCCACAGATTTTGCCCTTTGGAAAGGCTGCATTCTGCAACCTTACAAGAAACTAGAGACTACAGGTATGTTGCTGCACAAGGCATGCAGTTGATTAGCTCTGCAATCCCTACCCTAATGCTTGAGACATCACAAAAATCCCCAACACATTACCACAGTAAGAGGCTGATGATGATTTTCTCATCTATTTACTGGGGTCTTCAAAAGCCTAGAGAATAGAGGAGACAGAAACAGGGCTTTTAACTAACTTTTTCCACAGCATCCTCACAGAACCGTCCCGAAATGCAATCTAAGCCGTCCCGAATTTAAAATCTTTGTTTTTCTACCTTATCATTGGTTAAAATCATTCAAAGTAACCCTCAACATAAAGAAAACATCATACAAATGATTAGATGATAAATTATAAACCTTTTTTATTTAAATTCATCTTAAAAGATTAGATTAGAGACTAGAGGTTAATCTCACAAAGTCTCACTTAAATTTGAGCCCTGGACAGAAATCAGACGCCAAACACCAGCCTCACATATAAAAAACGAGCCAGATATCAACACTGGTCATAGAAAGATATTTCACTGAACCACATGCATGACACAGTAATTCTTTATCTTTTTTGTCTTGACAGACCAAGCCTTAAATGATAAGACTTGTGTGTGTGTGTATCCATATATAATAATTTCAGTCTTTCACTACCTCAAAGCAGGAACAACAAAAGCTAAAGCGTCTTTTCAACATCTTCTGCTCTATTTACAATACATTGTGTGGAATTGGGATACAGAAACCCTGCACAGAGATTAACAATACCAACAAAACAATGCTACCAGATGATCATTCTTCTTTTGGTAGTCTTGTTACTGCAACTGGCTACAAGAATCATTGTGTCCTGCATAGCCTCTTCACTTCAATGTTCTTTGTGTTTGTAGCACGAGGCCCCCAAACTGGGAACATGTCTTCAAAATGTGTTGTTTGTTTCCTCCGTAGCTCCATTCAGCCTTCTCTTCTCATGCGTCTGACGTTTTCAGGAGAAAAAAAAAAAAAAAAAAAAAGATATATCTGGGACAACAGGGGTGCAAAAAGGGGATGTATACACAGCACACTGAAGCCAATATCAAGCATTATACACACACTGTACACTGAGCCAAAACACTGTGATGCTTGAAATTAGAATGGCTTTTCATGCAAACAGAGGCGCTTGCTGTGCAGGTGACAGGCTGGTATTGCAGAGAGAATTGAAATGAAAAACAAATCCAACTGCTGTTTTAAATAAAACTCCAGTTGGCAGTAAGGCTGGGTCTTACAAAAATCAATTTTCCTATTCAAATCGATCTTTATTTGAATGATCTGATAGCGATTCATAAAATCCCAAGATCAATCTTCTAATATGCCTTTTCCTGTGGATGCATGACGCTTTAACCCTGTTAGTCTTGGCATGACCAGCCTTTGGTTCTTTGTTCGACGAGATCTCGTGTCCAGATCTCACACAAAACAAGATCTGACCATGTGAGATCTCGTTGAACCTCAGTTTTAATCAAAAGACATGTCAGGAGCTGCTCCGCTGAAAGCACCGCCAAGCCTGGTCGCATTTTGGATTTAAAAATTATGAAGACAGAGAAGAGCCGGACAAAAGCAAAGCTATGTGTAAGATGTGCAAAACGGAGGTGAAATATTGTGTTAATACTCGTTGACTGTATAGGCTGTAGACTTGCACGATATTGTGTTGACTGCTGTAGTGTGTTGGTTGTGTTGAAGAAAAATGACATTAATGTAACTGCTTTGAGGTCAATTCTCAATATAAACATTAATAGTTTTAATAATGCACCAGGTTAGATGGTTCCCTGTACAATTTACAGCATTAGTTCTCTGAGAATCTCTTTCACATCCAAGCAAAATTGGTATTGTTACTTATATCCCTAACTGAATTTATATTGAATGGAATCAGAAATCAAATCGGGACCTTGTGAAACACAATCCAATCGATTCGGGAGATCAGTATTGATACCCAGCCCTACATGGCAGTGACTTGCTGCACTAAACCAAACACAGGAATGGTTCTTGCCACGTGACAAATGTGCACACTGTTAAATACAGATAAAACTATGAAATGAGTCACCGCCCATTTTTGCTCACCGCACCGCATCTAACCTCTTTGGCAGAGCAACACTAATATGTTTAATGAACTCATTAGTCAAAAATGAAGACAGACAGTGGCATGAGGCATGGAGGGTGGAAGCACAAAGGGCAGAGAAAGAGGGAGGGAAAGGAAGGGGAAGGGAGAAGAGAGAAAATCTACCTCTCTAGAAACCACATTCTCCTGTATTATAGATGCAGTATCATGTGTTGCACTCGCTACACGGTAACAGATACAACGTTTGTCCAATGTCATCAACCCAACAAGCAGAAACAAAACAAGGTGGGAGGTATTTTCCGAAAAAAAAAACCCATCAAATTAAAGTAAATTTCAAGGGTTAGTTTGAGGGTTAGTTTGAGTGTTATCACTACTATTTGATTTAAGTGCTTCATCAAAATTTACGCAGCCTGGGATGAACTGCTCTAATGTAATTATT